>NC_069660.1:42804984-43108014 GCF_027244095.1 Hemicordylus capensis
CCCACCACCCCTTTCAAAACTCTCAGCAGATATTCATGCCTGAGAACTTGAAGCAAGAACTTGAAGCTAAAATAAGGCTCATTTAAAAACAGCTGCATGTGTGGGCTTTAATTAGCAGCTTTACAGCACAAATCTTTTCCCCACTTGGTTGTTTTTGGTAATAAATCATGCTAGACTAGATACATTCCAATTAAGAGCAGTGAGATCTTAAAACAACACCCCCCACCATCATACTGTTCCCAATTCTCCACCCCTGTTCCACCCATCCCACCCCCAGTCTCAGAAGTGAGACTTTGCACTTTTGAGTGCTATTCAGTTGGGGATACCCAACCGACAAGTAAACTTTCTCACATACAGGTCTGAAAAGGGCATTTACACCCCTTCCAGGTACCCCTTCCCAACCACTTAACACCCCCCATCCCAACAGCCTATCAACCCCCTCCTATCCCAGTGGAGTTAAGGGACCGGTGCCTTCACGCCTTACACTTCCCTCCCCGCCTCCCAGGGCCAGGGCCATTAATCCATGCTCTTCCCCACTACTGCCCGCCCGCCCTTCCCTTCTTCTCCCCCCCCGCCCCCTCCCTCGCGGCTTCTGCGCAACTGCCCCGCGCGCCTCCCGCAGGCCGCGGCGGAGCCACACTCACTGCGGCTGCTGAAGCTGTAGCCGTCCCTGTCCCGGCGGGGGCCGCGGGCGTGCTCCACCATCACCCGCTCCCCGCACAGGTCCTTGCCGTTCAGCTCGTAAACGGCATCCTCGGCATCTCGCGAGTCCTCGAACTCCACAAACCCATACCTAGAAAGGGGGAGGGCGGGAGTTTGGGGTAGGCGAAGCGAAGGTTAACTCGGGCCACGATTAAAGCCGTCCCACAGACATTCACACGCGCGCCGAACCCGGGTCACGGATCTCGCGGGTCAGCTTCTCACACGGGGTGGGTGGGGGCGCTGGGCAACGTGCAGCTCTCCAGAGGCCCGAGGGCATGATGGGAACTACAACTCCCATCATGCCTCGCTGTAAGGAACTGCGTCCGGGGGCGATGGGAGTTGTAGTTCAGCAACATTGGGAGAGCTGATTGCTGCCTATCCATGTCCTAAACCTTCCCAATTCACACAGCCGCTTATCTCGAGGGACTTAGAGTCACCACTTTCGCTCAGGGAAGGAGAGCCATTTTGGGGGTGGGTGGGTCGTGAAGCCCGCCTTTGCCTTCTCCGGTCTCCATCCCTCTCTCGGCAGCGGGGCACAATAGGAGCCAGCGCGGCCGCCATTTTGAATACAACGCCACGCGGCGCGAGGGAGGCTCTGACAGGCCGCTCGAAGCCCGGCGGCGCCCCTCCACGCCACGCGCCCTGCCGGCACCGCTCCCACCTTCCCGCCGCGAAGTAACGCGAGCGAAACTCTACCCTCCCCTTTACTTCTATTCTCCCCTTTCTCCTCACCCATTTTTTAAGTCGACCTCCAGCAAGCGGCCGTAGCCGCTAAAGAAGCGCATGATCTCCTTTTCCCGCACATGGTAGCTTAAGCGGCCAATATAGACGCGCGGCATCTCTGCGACCTAGAAAAGGAGAGAGGAAGAGGGGGGGGGAGGGAAAGATCTTAGAACCGAGGACAGCTGCAGGACACACCAACACTTCAAGCGGCTGCGGCCTGCTCCGGAGCACAATGGCGTCCAGCGGCCCGCGTAGGCGTTTATATCGGTGGGCGTGGCCTGACTGTATACCTCATCACGGTCAATAGCGTGTAAGGGCGTCACAAGGGAGCCGGTATAGCGACGTTCTTTCCTACTCCTCAACGATGCATCTGAGCATGCTCTTAAGCATTGGCGCATGCTCAGTATGGTCAAATGAAGCTCCTTTTCGTTTTCTGCCCAAAACCCATCTAGTGAAATCCGATATGGTATGGGAGAATAAAGTTAGCGTGTCAGAAAACTCTAAAGGGAAGGGGTGGTTGAGGCAGCAGAAACCGTCGCTACCGGAGGTGTAGTTACGAGGAACAAGGGGAACTAAGCATTGCACATGCGCAGAATCCTCCGCACGTATCTATAGAGTTTTCTATCATAGGGCGGGCGAAAGAGAATGTAGAAGAATATGGGATGGCTGAGAAGAGGTCCTCTGCGCATGCCCCCATTCGCTGTTTTTGTGCAAGCGCTAAAGTGTCTTCGTTCCATATTAGTCGTTTTTTTTCTGAAAGGAAGGAGGGGAAAAGTTGATTTCTTGTGCAAGTTCATGTGGCGATTTTTCAGTTTTTTTGCTGTGGTTGCAATGCCCAGAGCTATTTTGTTGTGTTTAAGAGATGTGTTTTTTAATTAGTGCACCAAGAAAATATTTCTATTACTAATAGTTAATTCAGGTGTTTTGAATGTTAACTGAGCAACAGTTTTAAAAAACCACTTTTAAAAGTGGTGATTCTTTTTATCATGGGGAGAGTAACTGGCCCATCCCCTATCCATCCTCAGCACAACATCCCCCCAGTGGCTGAGTCTATCTTATGTTGCTTTTTGAGATTGTAAACCCTTTGGGGACAGGGTGCCATTTTATTTATTTACTTACAAATTCCATATTTGTGTGGTACACTTGCATATGCACATTGTGGAGGAATAGCTTATTGATCCCACCTTTGTGACACCACATGTGGTGGAATTACTTATCTCACCAGCCCCACGATTTCTATTTACTGCTGCCACCAAGTAGACTTTTCTTTTCTATGGCTGGGTCTACTAAAACCCAGCCCTTCAACCTTTGCAAAAATACCTTGCCAGAGACCTCAGTAGAAAGGAAAATCTTATAAGTGTGGGGTGAAGAGAATCAAACAACAGCTTCTAATCTTTAAATGCAACAAGAAAGTTTACTTTAGAAAAGCAATTTAAAACATTAGTTTTGGTTTCTTTGTACAGCATAGGAATATAGGAAGCTGCCATATACCAAGTCAGACCACTGGTTTATCTAGCTCAGTATTGTCTTCACAGACTGGTAGCGGCTTCTCCAAGGTTGCAGGCACGAACCTCTCTCAGCCCTATCTTGGAGATGCCAGAGTTCCATCCATATTTTACAGTACTCACATGTAGTCTCCCATTCAAATGCAACCAGGGTGGACCCTGCTCAGCTAAGGGACAAGTCTTGCTTGCTACCACAAGACCAGCTCTCTTCTCCTTTTTAAGCATAAACTTAAAAAACAAAACAGTTACAACACAAGCACATGGGGCAGGGGCAGGAATAGTTGGAAAAACACTGATCTATCTAAACTGGTCCCTAACTCAGAGTCCTCTTCAGTTACCTCAGCCTTTGTAGCAATCCATCCTGCTCCTGGTACAGTCTCAAGTCCTGGTTGCATTTACAGTGCTGGGGTTCAACTCAGACTGGTTCTTCTGTGATTTCAGCCTTTTCAGAGAGTTTCCACTCTCTGTAAGTGGTTTCCAGTTCTTCTTACATCCTCAGCCTCGAGCCTCTCGAGTAAAGTAAACTTTACTCCTTTACTTGGATTTTTCAGCTCTGCATTCTTTCTGGTATCCTCCTGAACTCCTCTGCAGATCTTCAACTTGCAACTTCTTGACTGTGCTACTTGTCCCACACTCTGATTCCTTATCTCACTGAACTCCAGCTCTGCACTCTGATTCCTTGTGCTAAAAGAAACCTCCTTATATATGGGGTGATAAAGTAAAAAGTTGTGCCATCGTGTCGGTGTTGACTCCTGGGCGCTTTCCAGATTAGACCCTACAACGGGGTCAGGACCAGGGGCATAGCTAGCCCGCCGGTGGCCCGTGTGCAGCCGCGGCGGGCGCCCCGATAGCCCCGACCCCTGCATCTGACGTCAGACGCAGGGGATAGCCATGCCCCTGCGTCTGACGTCAGACGCGGGGGGCGTGGTCTGGCTCCTGAATGGAGCCTTGAGGCTCCGTTTGGGAGAAGCAGCTTAACTGCCGAAGGGGCCGCGCGGCCCCTTCGGCAGTTAGACAAAGGCTGGTGCTGCGTTCGCAGCGCAGCCCAGGAGCGGCTCTTCCCTGCAGGGCCCCCTCTCGGGAGCAAAACTACTGCCCATGCGTCTGAGGTCAGACGCGGGGGGCGTGTCAGGGCTGTGAATGGCGGTTCCTGATTGGGCACAGCCCGGGTTCTTTGAACCCGTTCGCCCAATTATAGCTCCGCTCCTGGTCAGGACGTATCTCAGAAGTGTGCTTCCACACTTCTTGTGTCGTGACACCACAGTCCCTACGGGGACAGCGGGGTGCCATTCACATTTCCAATGCCTTGTTGCGAATTTAATAGCTGCAAATGCAGAGCAAGGCCATCATACATCCGGTGTGAAAAAGTTGCTGTTTTGGGGGGTTGTTAGTTGCTGCAAGACTGCTCCCCCTGCTGTTTATGTCCCGAATGCGACTTGCCCAAACAGAGGCATTTTGCTGCTGTTCCAGCAGCTAGTCTGGAAAGCGCCCTGGCAACCACATAGCCATGTGGTCTTCTTTGGTAGAATACAGGAGGGGTTTCCCATTGCCATCTCCCGATATTTCTCCATAAACACACTTTAATAACCCTCCCTTTGCAGAAAGAGAGATTTCCAGTAATGGGTAGGAATGTAGCTATGATTGCAGCATGCAAGCTGTTTTTATTAGTTCTTAAATGTATTGTTATGTTCTCCCTACTTCCTTGAGTAGTGAGAGGTTTCCAGAGCAATACTATCTGGGCTTTGGCTTTCTTTAAAGGACAGATCAGTGGAGATTTACGGTGCCTTTGTAATTCTTGGTTTATTTACAAATCATCAAATCTTTATTGTTACGGTCATTCGACCAGCAAATTGGTTTATTTACAGACATACAGGTTGAATGTTACATGGAAGCTACCAACATGTGCTATTGCCTGGCAGCAAGTCTTCTACATCCTATCTGTTGGACGTGAAGGACATGACGCTTACAAGGTGGATGGGCATGATTATTGGGCCACTAAGGACAAATTATGAAAACAGAATATACAGCTTGAAAGTAGAGTGTGAGCCTAAATATCCTGAAGCACCTCCAACAGTTAGATTTGTAACTAAAATTAATATGAATGGAATAAATAATTCCAATGGAAAGGTGGCTGCTCGCAGCATACCAGTGTTAGCAAAATGGCAGAATATTTATAGCATTAAAGTTCTACTTCAAGAGCTAAGGCGTCTAATGATGTCCAAAGAAAATATGAAGCTTCCACAACCTCCAGAAGAACAAACTTATAACAATTAATTTTAGCTGAATCCCAAACTTGTCTTAAACAACTTCTACTTATGTTAATATCTTGATTCAGTTTCACAATGCATACCACCCACACATTATTTATTATTATTTTTATTTATTTATTAGATTTCTATACTGCCCTTCCAAAAAAGAGTTTCTGCTGGTGTACATGATCTGGACAAAGAACATGAATAGATAGATAGATATATGCCCCATAGGTTTTCAGAAATTATGAATCGCTGACCCACTGTATCATCTGCAGAAACATATTAGGATTAAATGATCTCACTGTCAGTTGACTGTGGCCGAATGGCCATAGTCTTAGCCAGCTCTTCAGTTTCACAATGCATACCACCCACACATTATTTATTATTTATTTTATTTATTTATTAGATTTCTATACTGCTGTTCCAAAAAAGAGTTTCTGCTGGTGTACGTGATCTGGACAAAGAACATGAATAGATAGATAGATAGATAGATAGATAGATAGATAGATAGATAGATGCCCCATAGGTTTTCAGAAATTATGAATCGCTGACCCATTGTATCGTCTGCAGAAACATATTAGGATTAAATGATCTCAATGTCAGTTGACTGTGGCCGAATGGCCATAGTCTTAGCCAACTCTTAGGCAACACTCAGCCATCTGTGTTCTTGCAGTTTTTCCCATTAGAACATCAGTTGTCTATGGTGCCTGATTTGCTTAAATGACCTATACCTGCCAAAATTTGTGTATCTGATTCTATAGCTAAGTTAACTTCTTTGTTCTTTGCAAAAAGCCAGCAAAGCAAAACAGCTTGTCAGCAATAACAACAGACTTGAACCAAAATTTTGATTAGAAGCCCCTTATGAGATGGGATTATTAATATAATGCGATAAAATGATTACATATTGTATATATGAGAGATATGTATATATATGGAATAATGCAATCCCCATTCTCCTTCACCTCCCCATTACTTAAAGCTTTTTCTCTTCATATCCTTCCTAGTATTAAAATGCATATGTGACTATATTTCTCAGACATGATGCTTCTTTTTGTGCTAGTCTGTAATCATAATAAAGGAATTGAATTGATTGATTGATGATGCTTCTTTTTCAAAATATGCAATTCCTTTGGGTCTCTCTCTGTTTTTGTAACATTCCACATTTCCTTTTCCCAGAAAACATTTTTAAAACCCTATTTTTTAATACCCTTCAATTTGCAGGTTTTATCCTCATGCTTCAAGGTAAATCTCCTATGTGTATTAACATCACTAAGAAAACCCATCAGAGACTTCTACAATTACTACCTAAACCTCATAATGTGACTCCTGTCTCTCTGTTAAACAGTAACAGCCTAATTGCTTAGCTTCTTTTGGAGAAGCAAAAAACCTGTGATTGGATACTGCAGTGCAAAAGATGCTCATTTGGTGTCACATCACTGAAAGAGAGCAATTTATTAGCCTCAGGAGGTTTTACCAACTCTCTGGTTATTTCCCTGTGCTCTGAATAAGCAACATTTTCATTTATGTATATTCTCCATATTGCTCCTCTTACCCACAAACATTTTTAGAGAACATTTATTTAGGGGCCATTCCTCTGTAACTTTATATGGCTCATAAACACAGAAATCAGAAGGATCTATATTATCGTTCCATATATATTGTGGTTTATTGTGCATGGTCACATGAAAATCTTTTACATATTGAAGACTACAATAAGTCTTGAAGCATCTTAGAAAAACTGTTGAAGCAGACGTACTTAGTCACAATCGAGGCATCTATTAACTAGATGTTTTCTAATTTTGAAAGATTTCTCAAGCTTAAAATTAGTGGTTTATACATTTTAAAAATCTACTTTTTGAAAATTTAAATATTCAATGTGAACGTTCAGAATTTATATATGATCGCAGATTAGCTTTACGTATCCACCACAAACACCGGCTCTTTCTCTGATTATGGTAGAAGCCCCCATTTTCTTTACACTAAGGCTATCAGACATGTTGGAGGGCCATATTTCCAACCAGCATATGCTCAGGGGCTATGCTTGTAGTTTTTCACCTCCAAATCATCTGAATTTGACCCGTGTGGGCTTACTCACAACCCCTGAGCCCTATTAGCTGGAAGGAGTTGCCCGCAAATCTGTGGTATCTGCATTAATTGTGCTTGGAGCACAAACTGTTTCACAGTCACTAAGCCATATGAATATAATATATAAACACTATCATATATATAAGTTTCATATCATGTTGGCTTTCCTAAAAGAATCCTGGAATTGTATGTTAGTGAGCAGGCTGAAATTTTTCTGTTAGTGGTCCCGAGCCCCATCATAGAAGCACAATTCCCTAGATTCCCTGAGAATAGGGTTGCCATATTCTGGGTTTTCAAATCTGGGTGCCTAATTTGCATATTATGTCAATTGGCTTGAAAATAATTTTTGAGCAGAATAGTGACTGCATGTTTTGCTCCATAACTCTGCTTCTACAAGGGCTAGAGCTTAGCTTTTTGCTTTTTTCTTTTTAAAATGAAAGCTGAAAACTGGGTGAATCTGGGAAGGGGTGTACCATCCATTAGGCAAGGGGAGACAGTCGTCTCCCGGCCCGCTGCCTCAAAGGGCCCCCCAGAGATGGCTGGCAGCCTCGGTGTGAGGATGGCAGGGGCCCTTTCCCTTGCCTTCAGGCAAGACCTGAGGAGGGGCGCTTGTATCCCTCTCTCTCCTGGTCTGGGCGGGTGGGTCAGCAGCCACCTGCCTGCCTAACACTCCCTGACTGAGCAGTAGGGAGGCGCACAGGAAGTTTCTAGACTACAACTCCTAATTCTCCAGGTCAGAAGGCTAGAATAAAAAGTTAGCAGCCATCCCGTGCCCCGCCCCTGCTTTCCACTCCGCCTCGCAGGTAGTGGTGTACACGGAACCGGTTGGCCCAGTTTGGTTCGGGTGCAAACTGCACCTGAACCTGACCAGGCCAGTTTGGTCTGGCACCCCCCTCCCCTGGTTTGGTCTGGTCCGGGGGGTTCACAATTTTAAATTTTTAAAAATTTACCTGTTGCCCCTCCGGGGGCTTCCTAAAGGCCGTGGGGGGTCCGCAAAGGTTCCCCTTCCCCCTCCGGCCTCTTAAATCACCACTGTGGCCCATTTTAATAATCCTTTATGGTCCGCTTGGGCCTCCGTATACTGGCATGGTGGCCATTTTGGAGGCTGCCACGCATGCTCAAATGGCCTCTGCGAGGCCTGGCATGGCCTAGGGCCTCACAAGGACCATTTGTACATGTGCAGTGGCCATTTTTTTCTGGTGGCAAAAATATGGAGGCCACAAAGGGTTATTAAAATGGGCCGTGGCAATGATTTAAGAGGCCAGTGGGGGGAGGGGGAACCTTTGCAGACACCTCCCCCATGGCCTTTAGGAAGGCCCCCGAAGGGGCAACCGGCAATTGAGAACTGGTGTGGGGGGTTCTGACCCAAACCCCTGAACCCCAAACCAGTTCACACATCCCTACCTGCAGGTTCTTCTAACAGCAAAAAGCAGAAGAAGCATTTCCCACTTCCCTCCCTTTCAGTTGGCCTCTCCTCTCGCCTCTGTCACATCCTGCCGGCCTTCAGGACCATGGAGCATGAGAGATGAGCCCTGCTTGCACTCTCCAGTTTCTTGCTGCAAAGAGGACTGCCCCGGCGGGGAGTATGGCACGGGGCGCTCCGCTCTTGCAAGGAAGGAGACGGATGGGTGGCAGAGCAGGGTCGCCCTCTCGGGGAACGGCACACTTGAGTGACGGTGCCAGTGGTAAAGAAGCCACCAGTGCTGGGCTGCTGCCGCCTCCACCACAGGTGGTGGTGGTGGGTCTCCAGCAGTGCCAACGAGAACGGTTTCTTCAGTCAAGAGCCTGCAGAAGGCTGTGTGTGTCCTGCGTCCTCCCAAGACACCAGGTGGACAGAAATGGGCCAGGGGTGGCGGAGGTCTGGTGGCTCTCCTCATCGGTGTGGAGCAGGGGGATGGTGGCGGCTTTGAAAGAGGGCTTGCCACATCCACTCCTGTCTAAAGTGACCTTTGTGGTCCAACTTGGGGGTGGCCGCTGGGTTTGGGAAATGCAGTAAGGACTGGCTTGTTTGAAAAGGGAAAGGGAATCCTTTGTGAGTGGGTGCAATTGTTTGTGTGAGGAGGAGCAGAGCACAATAGCTCTGTGTGTGTGTGTGTGTGTGTGTGTGTGTGTGTGTCCCTTGTCAACATAATTTCGCTACTGATCCCTGGGATTTCTGTGTGCCAAGCAGGGATTTTTAATTAACCGGAGTACACTGAAGCAGCTCTGCCAGCAAACCTGGCTGGAGCATGCCTCTGGAGTCTGCCGTGTATGTGTGTGTGTTAAAGAAAACGTGTGTGTGTGTGTGTGAGGGGGGGGGGCAGGGGGGCGGGGAGAGAGGTGTGTCAGCAGGGAAAATTGATGCAGAGAACTCCGAAGGGCTCCTGCTCGCCTTGGTTTGTGCTTGGAGAGACTGGATCTCACTGGCCATCTAATGGTAAAAGCTTTGGCTGGCGTGATGTGTCTAAGTTGGGCATCTGGAGCAGAGACAGATCAGACGCAGCAGTTTAAAAACAGCCTGGCTTTCTTGCAAGGAGCCTTCCCAGTGCAAGAGTGGAGGGTGATGGTCAAGGTGATGCTATTGCAGCAGCAGACATGTCTGAGCATGTAGAGAGAGTCCCCACCACCACCACCATGTGAGAATTTTCCCTCCATGTAAACTGGGGTTCAGCAGGAAACAGCCCTATGAGGGTCAGAGTTAGGGGTTTATCTTCCTTTCCATAAAGCTTTTATGTGCATGGGGGGCACATTAATTATCAAGGAGTTGTGATGGATATGCAAACACATGCAACTTTCTGAGAGTAGTGCTTAGTTTTCCCATTAATCAAACATGGATTTGAAGGCTAGGAGGAAAAGTGCTTGTGTGTGTGTGTGTTTAAGGTAGTGGAGCACAAGCCTGCTCTACAATTCCAGATGTCTGGGGCCTAGCTGGTAAAGGAAATGCATTCTGTGTATGTTCAGAGCTGCTGTTCCGCTGTTCTGCTGTTGGAGAGCCAGCGTGGTGTAGTGGCTAGAGTGCTGGACTAGGACCGGGGAGACCCGAGTTCAAATCCCCATTCAGCCATGAAACTAGCTGGGTGACTCTGGGCCAGTCACTTCTCTCTCAGCCTAACCTACTTCACAGGGTTGTTGTGAAAAAAAACCTCAAGTATGTAGTACACCGCTCTGGGCTCCTTGGAGGAAGAGCGGGATATAAATGTAATAAATAAATAAATAAATAATGAAATTTACACCTTGTAACTATTTGGGATAGTTAGCAGAGACATCGGGCCAGGAGAAGGAGAGGAAGGCAGTGAGGGGCCCATTTTAAAATCTTGTTTCTGGGCCTACTCCAACTTTGGTATGCCCCTGGGGTGAGTGAAGCAATCTGGGTGATAGGCCTGAAATCCCGGCGAAATCCGGATCTTTGGGGGGCGGGCATGGCAACTCTACCTGAGAAGAGGAAATGACAGTTTAAGTCTATGATGTAGATAATCATATGCCGTAAGACTACAGAACAGAAGTTGCCCATGCTTGCTGTAAATGGGAAAACAATCTGTATTCCATACACACTCCAAAGGGGTTAATAGGAGCTTCAGGTATGTGGGTGATTTAGATTAAGCAAATGGCATAGGGCAAAGGTGAAAGATTCCTTATTCCTTTGCCACTGCTCTATAACATTTAGAGAGCCCATATACCCCACAGAAGTCCAAATGGCTGCTTCTCCCTGCCAAAGTACTTACATCAAGAGCAGCTTGTGTTAGATAAAGGCTATTTATGAGGGAAGGGAGAGTTTAACCATACCTGCCAACATACTGGAACTGGCAGCTATGGTTTAACCCTTCACCTGCCTCTCACTTTCCCCTGGCATCCCCCAGAGCTGATTTTAGCTCTCCCACTGCTCTAAGATTTTTGTTTACCCTGCAAGCACAGGTCTAGAATCTCATGGGTATAAAAGCATATGGGGGAAAATGTTCAGGGGAAATGTGCCTAGCAGGGAAGGGTTGAGCTCTTCCCTCTCTCTTTCCAAAGCACATTGTCCCTTCCTAAGGGTGCCTGGCCAGGGTAAGAGGGGCCACCTCAGGCTTTGCTACATGTAGCTCTAGGTCACATTGTTTGTTCCAATACCACCTTGATTCTGTCTGTATGTCAGGAAGGGAGCAGGATGTTTTTGACCGCACACAACCTTGGTTACTTCAGAAGAGGATAGCCTGTCTTGAGGTAGCAAGCATGACTTGTCCTTTGGGCCAGGTTGCATATGAAGGGGAGACTTGATGTGTGAGCATTGTAAGATATTCCCCTTAGAGCAGGCCTGCTCAACTTAGGCCCCCCAGCTGTTTTTGAACTACAACTCCCATAATCCCCAGCCACAGTGGCCAATAGCCTGGGATTATGGGAACTGTAGGCCAACATCTGCAGGAGGGCTGAAGTTGAGCAGCCCTGCCTTAGAGGATGGAGCCGCTCTGGGAAGAACAGAAGGTTCCAAATTCCCTCCCTGGCATCTCCAAGATAGGGCTGAGAGAGATTCCTGACTGCAACCTTGGAGAAACCACTGCCAGTCTGTGTAGAGACAATACTGAGCTAGATGGACTAATGGTCTGACTCAGTATATGGCAGCTGCCTATGTTCCTATAATCCTTATTCCATTCTGCTCCTTTTTGCTATGTAAATTGCTTTGGTAATTCCCCCCCCCTTGAAAAGCAGTATATACATATTCTAAATAACAACCCCACAGTGACATCTCTACTGGCTCAGGGAGCTTCCAGTAAACTGCCTTCCATGAGTCCCCTCCTATCTGGGTGGGCCCGGATAGTGTCATTCTAACCTCACCACTGCCACCATCACCACCACCACATGAAGGCAATGGGCACATAAGAACATAAGAACAGCCCTGCTGGATCATGCCCAAGGCCCATCTAGTCCAGCATCCTATTTCACACACTGGCCCACCAGATGCCTCTGGGGAGCCCACAGGCAAGAGGTATGTGCATGCCCCCTCTCCTCCTGCTGTTGCTCCCCTGCAACTAGTATTGGGAGACATTGTGCCTCTGAGGCTGGAGGTGGCCCACAGACACCAGACTAGTAGCCATTGATAGACCTGCCCTCCACGGATCTGTCTAAGCCCCCTTTTAAAGCCACCCAAGCTGGTGGCCATCACCACATCCCATGGCAAGGAATTCCATTGATTAATTATGCGCTGTGTGAAAAAGTACTTCTGCTTGTCGGTCCTAAATTTCCCAACCTTCAGTTTCATGGGACGACCCCTGGTTCCAGTGTTGTGAGAGAGGGAGAAAAATTTCTCTCTGCCTACCCTCTCCACTCCATGCATAATTTTATACACTTCGATCATGTCTCCCTTTAGTCGCCTCTTTTCCAAGGTAAAGAGCCCCAGATGCTGTAGCCTAGCCTCATAAGGAAGGTGCTCCAGGTCCCTGATCATTTTGATTGCCCTCTTCTGTACCTTTTCCAGTTCTACAATGTCCCTTTTTAGATGTGGTGACCAGAATTGTACGCAGTACTCCAGGTGTGGCCGCACCATAGATTTGTATAAGGGCATTCTAATATTAGCATTTTTATTTTCAATCCCCCTCCTAATGATTCCTAGCATGGAATTAGCTTTTTCACAGTTGCCGCACACTTGTGTGTGTGTGTGTGTGTGTGAGAGAGAGAGAGAGAGAGAGAGAGAGAGAGAGAGAGAGAGAGAGAGAGAGATCTGTCCTTAGCCACTGCCCAGGAATGCTGACTCTGATGGCACCTATTTCTCAAATACCCTATTCTATTTTTACTTACTCCATAAGCAAAGGTTTTTTGCTTAGTGCCCATAGGACTCCACAGTAGCTATTTTAAAAATAACCCACCTACAAACAGCTTCTAGTTCCAAGAGGAACTAGAAGTGCATATATACCGTATTTTACGGACTATAAGACGCTACCGACTATAAGACGCACCTTAATTTTAATCCAGTTTTTCAGAGTTTTAACATATTAAACTGTTAAAACATATAAGACGCTCCTGAATTTTGGGGGATATTTTTCGAGGAAAAAAGTGAGTCTTATAGTCCATAAAATACGGTACTGGAAACACATGGGGGGAAACAGCAGAGGGATTTTGTTACTTATTAACAATCTTTACAGCACATACCCCTTTTCACACAAAAGTTCTCAAAGCTGTGTTACATAGCAAAAGGCATGAGGAAATGATTCCCTATCCCCAAAGAGCTCACAATAATAATAAATGGGTGGTTTTTTTTAAGCACACAAAGAGATACTACCAACAGTCCAGGCTATGCTGGGCTGAACAGAAACAGTTAATACTTTCCTCCCTCTAAATACAGGAACCATCACTTGAAAAGCTGGCTCAGAAAGATAAAGCATCATAGAACTGCAAACAGACGTAGTGGGTAAGACTATTGCAGGATATCCTTGGGACCTATGGGCCAATCATTCATCTCCACAAGGATTCACATACCCGCTCTTTGGAGAATGTCAGAATATATTGCCCCAAATCATTTATATATTTTACAGTCCTGTTTGTCATTTACTGAATAACAGCATCTGTTCTGCACAACTATAATTTGCAGATCTGCAGCACAAACCTCTGGGGTCTATCACACAGACAGCAGTGAGGGGGGGGGCAGCCCCTAACTGAATGAAAAGGTGGGACAAGAATCATAAAAAGAAATTGCAATCAATCTCCCCTTTTCCTCTTTAAAGGTGAAAGCAAAGCTCAGTCTGATAGCCAGATAGAAGGCCATGGAAGTCAGTATTAAATCATAATCTGCTAGGCAGAAATCAGCGGTCTGGTAACCTCTTATTGGGCTCTTTATTGTCAGACCAATAAAAGATATCTCTTCCCCTAATTTGTCTATTCTGCCAGGAGCTAATATTTGGCTATAGCTTATTGCTTATAATCTGTTGTCAGAGAAGGCTTCCTTGCAAAATTGATGGTCTTTTTGCTAGAACTTGCCAGCTGGGAAAATAACCATTTATATGAGTACATTAAACAGGTAACATAAAATAATAAGTGACTGTATCTTTTATTTTCTAAACATAAGCTGTTCAGCAAAAGACTAATTTGTCAAGATAAGTACCTATGGGTTTTAAAGTTACTTTTGCTTTGTATTTAGAATATACTTCTGAACTCCAGTATCTTTTGCTTCCAGACTCCAGTATGTGGACTAAAACTGGACCAAAACTTTTAGAAGCAAATCATTTTTTAACATTTGTGAGGTTTTATTGAAATGTCCAAAGATGGGAGGCCATCACCTCTTTGTGCTGTTGCTGCCATACAGCCGCTACAGCTACTTTTCTCTCTCCAAGGAGAAAGGGGGATTTTGGATTGTGCCGATACCTAGAGAACTCGTTTGTGGCACGTTCCGATGCAACAGCGGAAAGTAAGTTTAAAGGAACTGCTGGATCCCAGTGAGTGTGCAGTCCTAGTACTTCTGCCTTTTTCATATTGTCTGAATCCGCCATGTTGTGCAGACAGTGTCAAGTTCCCTTTCCCAACTGACATTCTCAGCCCAATGTCAGCTTCTGGTTAGATGTCGGCCAAATGCCAGGTGGTGGAAGGAACCCAACATTGTCCACCTAACATTTCCGAGTTTGGATGACATGGAAGAGGCAGAAGAGGAGATGAGAGCTGGTCTTGTGGTAGCAAGCATGACTTGTCCCCATAGCTAAGCAGGGTCTGCCCTGGTTGCATATGAATGGGAGACTTGATGTGTGAGCACTGTATGTAAGATATTCCCCTCAGGGGATGAAGCCACTCTGGGAAGAGCATCTAGGTTTCAAGTTATCTCCCTGACTTCTCCAAGATAGGGCTGAGAGAGATTCCTGCCTGCAACCTTGGAGAAGCCGCTGCTAGTCTGTGAAGACAATACTAAGCTAGGTAGACCAATGGTCTGACTCAGTATATGGCAGTTTCCTATGTTCCTATGTTCCTAAGTGCCAAGAGCATGCATTCGTGGGCACCAATGGTTCCTTCCTACTTACATGCCCTTTGTTACTGTAGAATGGACCATTCTCCCTGTTGTCTCCCTGCTCCCCACCGGTCCCACACAGACATTTGGCTCTCCATGTGTATCAGAAGTGTCTTCTCATGTCACATGTGAACTAAATGTTCCACCTGTAATTTTAAGCCCTTAGAAGTGGTTCAATCTGGATTTCTTCATCCCATTTTCCAAGTCCCCTGATGCGTATCGGATGCTATCTTTCATTTAGAAACAGGATTGACCAGAGTTGAGGCACAGGCGTGGCTTCGTACATTTAATTACTGGCTTAAATTATATGCCTGCACCCAGGGACATGCCCCCTTGGTTCTGAAAGATGAGTTTCACTCATCCTGGTGCAAGAGCCTCTATGACAATTTGGGCAGATATGGCTTCTCATCGCAATATTTATTGGCTTTGGGTCATGATGCTGCCAAATAAATTATTAAACAGTGTGTGGCAGATATGGAGAAGCAATTGGATTTAAGTCTCATTATCACCAGCAGTACTTTAGGTGGTTTCTGAAACTACCCCCAGCCAGCCAGAGACGTATCTAAGAAAAATAGTGCCTAGGGCAAGCACTGAAATTGCGCCCCCCCCGTCCAAACATCTGACACCCATCTTTCAGATAACTTTACCATAATATCTGCTCAAAAATACAAGTCATGCTCATTTATCTTTTAATATTTAAAAAACTATTTAGCAGTGGACGTAGCCAGACCAAAAAATGCTGGAAAACTACACATTTCAGTAGGCTGGGGCTCATGAAATACCCAAATACTATGTGGAGGTGTACTTGGAAAACTAAACAGAAGTCCCTGTCTAATTCTCTACTATGCATTGTAGCATCACTATTACATAAATTTTAAAAATAAATGGAGAATTTGACTTTTCCCAGATACTCTGAAAATAATTAAAGGATATGCAGAGTAAACTGTGTCACTGCTTGGAATATATTCTAGTATTTCAGGAAGACAGTTAAAATGAGAGAAAGAGAGCAAGAAACTCCCAGTGGGCCTTAATACTAAGGATTTCACACTGATTCAAAGACAAACTCACCATTAATAGCCATATTATTAAGACATCACATTTAACTCATTTATCACAAAATAAGACATCACATTTAACTCATTTATCGCAAAGTAAGAGCAAATGAATACAATCCTAGCTCATAAGCTTCAGCTCATTATTCACAAGCCCTGATTCTCTGTACATAGTGCCAAACTGAATATGTGTACAGTGACTTATATTCTATTTTTAAAAAAATTATCTGTAGCCCCTTCGGGGGGCTTTCTAAAGGCTGTGGGAGGGTCTATAAAGGTCCCCCCCCCCGCTGGCCTCCATTGCTTCACAGGAACCATTTGAGCATGTGCGGTGGCCATTAAAAAAAAAATTTTTTTTTTAAAAATGGCCGCTGAAAACAAAATGGCCACTGTGCATGCTCAATTGGCCTCTGTGAGTCCTGGCATGGCCTAGGACCTCACAGAGGCCATTTGAGCATGCGCAGTGGCCATTTTGTTTTCAGCGGCCATTTTTTAAAATTTTAAATTTCAAAAAATGGCACCCCCTTCAAGTGGCGCCCAGGGCATGTGCCCTGCCTGCCCCACCCTAGATACACCCCTGCAGCCAGCTGCATACCTCACCCACTTGACCACTGTAAACCAGAGGAGAACCTTTTCACTGGCGCGGTTTAATGTCTTGCCTTCTGCCATTTTGGATGGCAGATTTAAGGGGTTACCGCTAAGGAACTGGTTATGTCTATGTGGTTCAGGTGACACTGAGTCTGTCTTACATGTTCTTTTACACTATGCCTATGATAAGGGCATTTTTACTATCTGGATTGAACCATTTTTTAAAAATAGGCCTGCTCAATCAGAAGAGTATTACATCTCCTATCTTTTGGCAAATCAGCATGCAGCTGTCACAGCAGGGACAGCAAGATTATGTGCAGCAGCCTGTAAACTGAGATGGGAACAACTGAGTAGTTGTAACTGAGATTTTTGTATAACCTTATGTTTTGTTATCTAGTTTTACTGTTTTGATTTTGTTTTATGTTGATTTATATTTTGGTGTGTATGCTGACTGGTCATTGACCGTAATAAATTATTGCTTACTTACTTACTACTTACGTGTGAACTAAATGATTGATAGGCAGATAAGCAATGGGCCTGTCAAGCTTGACAGGTGGGGGAGAGGATTCCTTCAGAGAGAAATAATTTTCAGGGCAGAGGTGCAAAACTATTTCAAGTGGAGGATACTCAAAGCATCTTGGCCCGGGATTGCACAAATAAAACAGTAGTACAATTGATTATATTTTAATGTATTTCTTTCAATACGTATTGGGGAGTAACTGGAATTTTAACAAAAGAATGAATATTAGCAAAGAAAATACAGAAAACAATCTTTTCACCCAGCGATAGAGTGGACTTCAGCTTAAATGTAGATAGTTGATTCCAAACAAATGTTGAATTTTAGCAAAAAGCTGGGAGTCTAAGTATCACTTTTTTTTGGTCAGCTGTAATTTTGTATACATTTTGGATTTCCTGGTAGGTTGCAGCGCACATTACCCTGCTAATCCACCAAAGGCCAGCAGAGAGCACTGCAGCCAAAACATTGCTTCCAAGCATTGCTTTAGTCTCCTATCAGATTATTTGACCAATTAGTGGTTATTGATAATTTATTTTGTGTGAAGGGTTGAGACATTATGGATGTTGCTGAAACATGTTGGAAACTCCAAGATATGCACAGAGGCTTTCAGACTAAGTCGAGGCTTCCTGGTTTCTGAACCTCTTGTGCTCTGCAATGTAAGGTCTGCTTAATGGAGCTACACTGGCTGCCAATAGGTTTCTGGGCAAAATACAAAGTGCTAGTTATAACTTACAAAGCCCTAAATGGCTTAGGCCCTGGGTATTTAAGAGAACGTCTTCTTCAGTACAAGCCCCACTGCCCATTGAGGTCATCTGAGGAGGTCCGTCTCCAGTTGCCGCCAACTCATTTGGTGGCTACACAGAGACAGGCCTTCTCAGCTGCTGCCCCAAGATTGTGGAATGCGCTCCCTACTAAGATATGAGCCTCCCCATCGCTGGCAATTTTTAAGAAACTACTGTAAACGCATCTCTTTAACCAAGCTTTCTCAGCTTTTTAAAACTTGTTTTTAAATTGTTTTGGCTATTTAGTTGGTGTTTTATGATGTTTTAATTGTTAATTATTATTTTATGTAGTTTATAATTTTTGTTTTGTTAATTGATTTTAATGGTGTTTTAATGTAAACTGCCCTGAGCCTTTTGGAACGGGCGGTATAAATTTTTTAATAATAATAAATAAATAATGGGGCACACGGAGTCCTCCCACTGCTCTTCCCTGCTTGACCATTTTGCTTGGTCTGGGACAAGAGGGCATTGAAATCAACCCAAGTTTGCTTTCAAATGTAGAAAGAAAGACCCACCCAAGAGACAGGGCCATGTTACCTGAATGGGGACACTTCTTCCCGGCTCAGCCATTTTGCTGTGTCTAGGAGGAAGAACACTGGGGTAGTCTGCAAGCTCTAGGTTCTACTCCTCTCTTTTTCACATCCAGAAAAATGACCAAACCAGAGGAGATGGCATCGAAGTGTGCTCATCTTTCTCTTATCCTCATACCCACCCTATATAGCCACTCTCCAATGTCAATCAATCAATCATTTTTATTACAGCCATAGGCCATACAGAAAACATACAAGAAAGATTAAACAAGATTAAAAACACAATGTACCAACCATTATATAACACATATAAAGCAGAATAAAACTGTAAGCTCCTATGAATTAAACCTTAGACAAGATCTTAATCTAATTGCGACAAAAAAGAATTTTGCCGCCACCTTAGTAACCTCATTATTTTGATCCTCAAGACAGAAATTCAAATAAAAGGGGTCGGCTCTTCCTGGAAATTGCTCTAGTAGAGGGAATATAAGTTCTTTCCTAGTATCATTGTAAAAAGAGCAATATAACAACACATGTAAAACTGTTTCAGGGAGGCCTGCACCACAAAGGCATAAGCCAGAGTCTGACAATCCCTTATCAAATCTTTTTTCCAAAAGGGCTGAGTGCAACACGTTCATACTAGTAAATGCCATCCTAAACTTTTAAAAGTGTAGGGAAGCTAGATATTTAGCACCTCAATTCCCCAAAGGGGGTGTGATACCAAAGAATAGAGGAGAGCAGGTCCCATTTCCCCTAGAAGAACTCTCCAATGTGTGGCTGCCTGTTTCCCCTCAGGCTTGCTCATTTTGCTGAGTGAGAAAGAAAGAAGAAGACGCACAGTCTGTGAGCCACCCCAACCATGCTGCTGGCTCTTCTCCAAAATGGCAGAGCAGAGGAAGTAAGAGTTCCCCATTCCAGCCTGGTCAGATTCTAAATTCCAAAGGGCAAGTGACACCAGGCTTGTAAGGGATGCGGGGACCTGTGGAAAATTGTCCAAAAGGCTGATTTACTGCATTGCAAACAAAACTTGTATTTATTTAAACTCAGATTCCATCATATCAACAGGGTTGAGTGAATGGCTCCTAAGTCGTTCTCAGCAATGGAGATGTATGGAAGCAGTTCCAGTCGAATACCATTAGGTGTCAGCATTCTGAAATAAAAGCAAAACAGAAAGGGCTTTTGTAGCCTTCAGGTTTGCTAAGGCAGTGATCTTTTTCTGAAATGTTTTTAAAGCCGTTTTAACCACCTTCATTAAATAAATATTCCCCACCTCTCCTTTTTTCCACTCTGACTTCTCTCTTTTGCACTGAACATTGTTTTTCCGTGTTCTCCTTTTGCAGCATCAGCTCCCAGATGTCTACATGTTTGCTGACCATTGTCTTGGGCCTCTGTGCATTTAGCACTCGGCTGCAAATGGCAGCACCGAATGCAAGGAGTGTGTCCCATCATGTGATGTAAACCCCTGAAGTTGCACATTGCATGGAACCCCGGCATTCAGTGTTATCCATTATCCTTTTTCTATGCATGATAGCCTAGAGGTGTGGCCAGCAATCATGTTGGCATAGTGGCATGTGGCTACCTAGCACACTTCCATTTGCCACCCCTCTCTTGTTGGCATCCATGCAGACATAATGTCTGCTTAAGGCTCTTATCTGTACTGATGGTGCCAGTGGTGGGATGGGTAGGTATGACATTTGTGCTAGCAACAGGCAAGGTTTGACTGCTGGGAAAAGGAAATGTCCCTTCAATGCTCTAACTTTTTGGAAAGAGGTTTGGGCCATCCAAAACAGGAGAGACAAATATGTGTCCATCACATGTACTTGTGCACACACATATTTAGGCCTAGTAAAGCCTGTGTGGATAAGCCATCAGGAGTTCCAGGCTGATATCCGGCCTAGTGAAGCGCCAGATGCTTCATGAGGAGTGAACTGGCTCCTCACTTCATGAGGACTGCTGACTGTTCTGTGCTGCTCTGATTGTACAGTGGGGAGCGTGGTTTTTGCCAATCTCCCTTAGCCCCACAAGCGCTCCCTGCAATCTGGAAGCTGGTTCTGGAGGGCTGCAGTACGACCCTCAAGGACCCACTTCCAAGTCACATGGGGCTCTTCCAGAAGTGGGGGACATTGGCAGAAATCGCCCCCTCAACAAGCATTGCCTCAGTCTGGAAGGCAGCAGCAGCAGCAGACACAAAGCACCAGTGCTTCATTAGAAGTGTTGACACTTCGTTAGTTGAGGTTTTGGCCAGATAGCATTGGTATCATTTCCCTGCTTGTCTTCCAAGAGTTTATGGTGGTGTGCATGGCCTCCTTCTTGGCAAAAGGTTGCTCAAAGCAACTCTGTGAGGTAGTTTAAGCTGACAGATACTAAGGCTATTCTCACAAGTGGCCCACCCAGGCCACGGCAGTCCAGGCAGCCTGGATTGGCCTGCTTGTGTGAAGCGCTGGGGCCGAGCCCGAGCCTAGTGCTGCCCTTGCGGGTAGTCCGACTTTTGACCCCAGCCTTTAGGTTTTAAGGGTGTGAGAGTGTCCTTGCCCTCGGGTCCTGTGTATGCTCGGGCCGCATGCCAAGCATATGTAGGAGGGGATTTTCATGGGGGATTCCCCCAATGCACTGTGCTTGTCACGTGGTGCATTGTGGGATATCTGGAGGCTGGGACACATTGTCCTATTCTCTGGAGATCCGCACTGATTGTGGGTGGGGGCCCCACGATCCATGCATCTCATCAACAATCATGGATCTTCGGGGGTGGGGGGAGTCAGATACGTCCTCTGCCTCCCTGCCACCCGTCTCCTTCCCCACCCTGGGATTGGTCATGAGCATAGAGTGACTAGCCAAGTGAGCTTCATGGCTGAGTGAGGATTGTAGTACTATACTCTCTAACCACTATGCCACACTCATCCTTGTACACATTTACATTGTGAAAGATCCATTCTAAATGATGGGACATGCTAAGTATTTAACAACACTGCTGGCTTTCAAGAGAGCCCTTTAAACTCATATTTTTCGTCTGACCTACCATGATTTTTAAATTGTTTTTAAGCTGTTTTAAATTGTTTTAACATTAAACTGTTTAAATAGTTCTATGATTTATTTATTTTTTGTTGTTTTATTAGTTTGTAAATAATCCAGGGCTACTGGGTGGGGCCTTATAGAAGTGTCACAAACAAATGAATAATACATACTTGGATTGCTGACAATTGGATATTAGTGTGTCTGTGTGAGAGGGATTAATCTATACAATCTCCAGAGAGCCAGCGTGGTGTAGTGTTTAAAGTGCTAGACTAGGACCGGGGAGACCCGAGTTCAAATCCCCATTCAGCCATGAGACTAGCTGGGTGACTCTGGGCCAGTCACTTCTCTCTCAGCCTAACCTACTTCACAGGGTTGTTGTGAGGAGAAACTTAAGTTTGTAGTACACTGCATTGGGCTTCTTGGAGGAAAAGTGGGATACAGAATGTAAACAAATAAATAAATAAAATATGTTCAAATCTTGAGATGACACACTCCAATTCCTGCTCTGCAGCATCTCATTCTCCAAAGTTTTGTTTTAGTTTTGTGACCAAAGAGAGCAATTTTCAGAGGAAGAGTCGTGAGGGTTAGTACTTACTGAGACCCAGATAAGGAGTTAGAGGTCACAGAATGCCTGGTATCCCTGTATGTATGTATGTATGTAAGTAACATATTTTTATACTGCCCAAAACACAAGTTCTCTGGGCAGTTTACAAAACAATAAAAACAACCAATAAAAAGACTGACACATTTCAACAATTAAAACTAAAAAACTCAGATATCCATAGATTCCCAGCTGTGACATCAAATATAGTCTACGTGTTTACAATCTAATGTGTGTAGATCCATTTCATGCAGTTGATTTCTAGGACGAAATCCAGTAATCAATTGTTCAATCTGGTCTTATGTTTCCCCAAGGTTTGCGTAATTGGTCCCTTGGAAGAGGTCTATGAATGATGGTTCGGCATCCTAAGCGGTCAGGGAATACAGACATGCTTGTCCCAAAGAAACTTAGTTCACTTCAGCATTGTTTTGTTGAAGGGATAAGCCTCCTTCTGAGGGGGGCACATCCCTGGCCTCTCCATGGACCAGATTAAAATCTTTGGCATTTAAAGAAGGGTGAATTGTCAAGTGTGCCTGTTTAATGGTAAACAAGAGACTGTGAGGAAGATTCGGTTAGATTTGGATGAAGAAGTCTGTAAATAGGTTTGATTAGTAAGAATATGTGGCTGACATTCTGACTAAGAAAATGCTTGAGTTGTTGGGATGTCTCTCTGGTAAGAGATACCCTTCTATTACAGCAGAATGCACAGAGGCAAAACACAGCGGAGTCTGTCCAAGCATGCGTGTCTGCTAAGAGCCAAAAGAAACTTAGAGCCAGTTCATAGTTTCAAATCAATATAAGGAGTCTTTATTGGAGAACTCCATTCTAGATAGGAAAGTGGAGAGATAGTATCTCTAATCTAGCTAGCTAGCTGGATGCAGACAGATGCTGTCTGCATCTCTGTGCACACATGGTGCATAGAGAGGCAAGCGTGTGTGATAGGGAGAAGAAGAAGAAAAGCAAGTAAGGGAGGCAGCAGGAAGTAAGTCCCTGAGAGTAGCAATCTACATATCAAAGGGATAGTGTCAGAGCAGTAGAGAGGAGGAATGAGCAATGTCTTGACCCCTCTAGCCCTCTGACTCACTAGTCTGTCCCCCTCTGTCACTGAGGTATGAGACAGCGCAGAGTCCTTCACGTCCAACAAGTGTTAGGATGTCTGGAGTTTTGTGCCTGGAGTGTGTGTTCCAGTCTAGTGTTGTGTTACTGCAAGCATGCTTGTGCTTGCAGCACACCTAATTTTTTTTAAAGGGGAGTCCTGTGCAAGAGCACTATAGCACAAGAGTGCAGTTCTTTAAAAAAAACCATTTTATAGCTTGTTACACAAGCAGTTTATTAGTCAGAATGTCAGCCGCTGTGTTTTAGTGCTCCTGGAATAATGATATACTAGCTGACCCCGCACAGAGCATCTGTATGGTGCTTTGGGGCTGGCTGTTCCCCCCTCCTTCTTCCTCCTGCCCCGGTCTCCCCTCTCTTCCCCTTCCCTACGGCCCGCACTCTCCAGCCCTCCTTCCCTCCCCCACCACAGAGCAGTGGCGGGCGGCCAAGAAGGGCCCCGCTGCCGTTTTTTCTCCCTCTCATCCACCTGCCGCCACTGTGGCTTTTCTCTCCCCCCTCCACCCGCCTGCTGCCCGCCACTGCCTTTCTCTCCCCTCGCCCACTGCCCGCCGCCGCCTTTCTCTCCCTTGCCTGCTGCCCGCCGCCGCCTCTCTCCCCCCCTCCTCCGCCCACCGGCCGGCCTCTGGCAGTTTCTTCCTCCTCTCCTCCTCAGTCCTCCTCACTTCGGAACTCTTGCAGCGTGTCGCAAGCGTGTTGCAAGAGTTCCACCGCCAAATCCTGGGCACGCATGTCCCAAGAGAATTAAATATATAGATGATGACATTTTTATGTATCCTCACTCCTTGAATTTGAGTACACCTGTTTAAACTTTCCTGCTTATTGTTGCTCAGGTTCATTCTCCCCACATGCTGGGTGGCTTGCATAAAAAAGAAAGGGGGTATAAGCAAATATATATATGCCTCAGAACAGGTAGAGTGGCAACAAGGCAGCAGAATTAGTATCATACCTCAAAAGCAATGTGGTCAGGGGGGATGCAAATAATAAATGTTTGTTACAATGCTTTCACTCCCCTCAACACCTATACACCTAACAGATTGTGGTGAGCTATTGGTCTGCTTCATACAATCATTTGAATTGAGATTTAATGTGGGTTACTGATGTCTGTGTGATTGTGTGAACCCATGACATAGTGGTATGTGGTCCAAAGTGAATCTGAGATTCCCACCTTGGCTTGGATTCACAGAATCATACTAATGACCAGCAATCCACATTAAACTTAGATTTGAACAACTGTGTGAACCAGGTCATAGGCTGATTTGGCCCATTGTCTCCAGGTCTGAATTAACAACCTTACCGTCAACAAGCCTTGTGAAAACTATTTAGCCTACTTCTCCTTCCCAGGAGCTCACTGCTTGCTGCCCTCTGAAGGCTCAAGACGAAGGTGAGGGAAGATCTTCCTCTGCTTCAATAGATGGGCAGGCACTGGCAACTGTCCAATAGAGGTGTGCATGGAACCAGGAAGCCTAGTTAAAATTGAACTGGACTAGAACCAAACTGGGCCCTGTCCAGTTCCGTGCATGTCAGGTTGGGCCCCAGTTTGGCTCAAGACTGAACCAGTTCGGGCCCAGCTCAAAGGGGGGTTCTCCCCTGAATAAATGAAACAAAACTTACCACCTGGTCCGGCAGCCTCCAGGGGGTACTGCCATAGCTGTGGGTGGTCTCCAATGGTTCCTGCTCCCCCCGCTGGTCTCCCTCCAGTCCTTTTAGGGCCAGTTTGGCCCATTTACAGGCCTTTTCAGCCCTCTCCCTGCTCACGGTGGCCATTTTGAAGACTGCCGCATGTGTGCACTGGCCATTTGTGTGCCCAAGGTTGAGCCGAGCCATCAAACAGGCCTGGTTCGATGGTGAACTGTCTCTACCTTGAGCCAGTTTGCACATTCCTACTGTCCAAATGCAATATATTAATCAAGAAAATTGATTTTTCACTATTGCAAAAGCAGCCCAGAACGGCTCTGATGTTTACGAAGGACTAACGTATCTGGGCCAGTTTTGTGACATCTTAAAGTGCCATGGAGGACCAGACAAACCATAACTTGTGGTCTCAGAACCAGCCACAAGATAAGGAGCCACCTGCTGCAGCCCAGAATCAGCAAAAAGAGCAAATGTAATATCAGCAAGCAAAATACTGAGCCTGGTGAGATGAAAATGTAAATGTTTCTCCTGCGATGCTGGTGAGGCTACAGCCCTTCTCCATGCAGTGCTGTCACTATCATTTATCATGGACTAAGCGTTAGCAGCACCTTTTAAAAAAAAAGTAATGCTGGAGTCATTGGAGGAAGCAAATGGAAACCAACCAGATAGTTCGAGACGATAACGCATCATTTGTAAACAAGAAGTGTGTTCCCTGCTGAATCTTCCTGTGAACATAAAAATAAAATTAGTCTGTCACGATTAAGATCTTTGTTGTCCCCTGTTAAAAGCAGAATCTCTGCTGCCAGTTGTTGCTGTTTCTTTGCACAGCTTATAGCCGTGTGCTTCACTGCAAGGTCTATGGGCCTGTGGCAGCTCTCATTCACTCAAAGTGCATAGGGTCCCTAACTAATTATTTATTATTTATTAGGCCTGTAGAAAGCTTCCGCCGAATATTCCGTATGGCCTCTTGGCAACATGTGAAGGTGTCTGTTCCCACTGATGGGGCTCCTTTCAGGGAAGCAGAGTCTTGTTGGACCCCAGCAGCATCTTGGAAGGCATGCATGGTGTGCTGAAAGTGTATGTCGTCCTTCCCAGTGCTTTCCCCTGTGGAGCTCTATGGGGAAAGTGCTGCGGAGCACTACACTTCCCAGCATTCAGTGTGCACCTTTGAAAATAGCACTGGGAGTTGACAAGGCTCTGTTTCTCTTAAAGGCACCACCACTCCCTGACACTAGGGCAAGTGAAGTACTACACAGAAGTCAGCACAGGGGTGAAATGACTCTCGCATTGAACGGTTTTTGCCAAAGTGGCCCTGGCTTGAAAAAACCATCCAGATCACTGTCTTGCAGTGTGAAATAGGGGAGATTTACAAATATGCTTGGTGGAACAAAGATCTGCAATTCAGTTCAATGCATGTATAGTAAATGTTACTGTGCTGAACTGAGCTTCCTCTCATGCATATGAACATGGCAGCCTTAGGCAGCCTATATTTATCTAGGGTAAGGCTGCACAACTTTTGCTTTCCTGCTGTTTTTGGACTACCATCATTCTCAGCCACAGGGGCCAATAGTCAGGAATTGCGGGGGTGTAGTACGACATCTGCAGGAGGGCTGAAGTTGTGCAGCCCTGACAAAGGGCCATGAGACCACTACTTGTAACTGAATTGTGGCACAATGGACACCCCTGGTTTCAATTCACTTGACCCCATGCATTGTGATTATTTTGTACTGCAAGCCCTAATGACATGACTTTCTTTCACATGATCAATTGATTTCATTTTAATCCCACCTTTCTTCCAAGGAGCTCATTGCAGGTTATATGGTTCCTCCATTATTATTATTTATTACATTTTTAACCCTCCCATCTATAGGCTCTGGGTGGTGTACAACTAGTTTAAAAAACATAAAAACATACATCATTAAAAACTCATTACTTAAAACAATATAAAAACTATTATAACACAATTTAAAACCAATTAAAATACTTAAAAACAATTTAAAAACCTTGGAAGGTCAGGCCAAACAAATAAGTCTTTAGGGCTCTCTTAAAGGCCAACAGTGAGCCTAAACTGTGGATATCAGCCAGGAGTGCATTCCATAGGCCAGGAGCAGTTACAAAGAAGGCCCGGTACCGAGTCACCACCAGAAATACTGGTGGTAACTGGAAATAGACCACTCCAGATGACCTCAACGTGCTATGGGGATCATACAGAAGAAGGCGCTCTCTAAGGTAGCCCGAACCCAAGCTGTTAGGGCTTTAAAGGTTATAACCAGCACTTTGTAGTTTGCCTGGAAACGTATTGGCAGCCAGTGCAAATGTTTAAAAACAGGCATAATATGGTCTCTCCGGATTGCCCTGGAGACCAATCTAGCTGCCACATTTTGAACTAACGGAAGTTTCTGAACTGTGTACAAAGGCAGCCCCACATAGAGCGCATTGCAATAGTCAAGCCTGGAGGTTACCCGCTGATGCACCACTGTTTTGAGATTGTTCTCTTCAAGGAATGGATGCAGCTGTCGAATCAGACAAAGCTGATGGAAAGCACTCCTGCCCATTGCCTCCACCTAGGCTACCAGGGTGACACTTGGATCCAAGAGCACTTCCAAGCTGCGTACCTGTTCCTTCTGGGGGAGTGTTAACACCATACAGCACAGGAAGATCTAACTAGATTATACACATTTAAACCTCACAACAGTCCTGTAAGGCAGGTTAGATGGAGAAACAGTGATTATTAGTGAGCTTCATGGCTGAATAAAGAACTGAACCACAATCTAAGTCCAACACTCTGTCCATTACACCAGGAGTTCTCAAACTTGGGTCCCTGAATGTTGTTGGACTATGACTCCCATCATCTCCAACTGCAGAGACCTTTGGCCATTGTGGCTAGGGAAGTTGGTAGCTGTAGTCCAACAAGATCTGGTGACCCAAGTTTGAGAATCCCTGCATTACACTATACTGGTTTAAGAGCCCCCACAACCCACCATATACTTAGGGGATTTTCTGAGTTAAGATGGAATCTGTGCAGCAAATAAATTTTCTGCCTGGCCATTGCCTGAAAAGCTCAACTAATAAAGTGCATGAGCCTGGGAGTCCTCTAGGGATTTGCAATGCCAGCTGCTGCATTCAAGGAGCTGTTTCTTCATGGCATTATCAAATTATTTATTTTAATAATGTCAGTGATGTCATTTTCTTTAAATTATCTTGAAGTGTTGGGAAACCATGGGCAAAAATAGCTATAAGATGAATATCATGAAGTGGAACAGAGTTGAAATGGAAAACGTGGCTACCAAAAGGGTTCCGGGGAGATTACTACTCCACATTTTTGCGTTTAATTGATTTTGCTTTAAATGAGATGCAGGATTGGCCAGGATATACTTTGAATTGGTCATTGTCCCCTTTATTCTCTGTGGTTTTATACATATTACTTTGTCAGTTAAGAAGCTCTGGTTATTCTTTTTCTCTCTCTCTGGGTGTTGAGTTATAAGCCACTATACCAGACTGATTTTTCCCCCACGGGGGGAAAAAGAGAGAGCAAAAGCCTGGTACTGTTGCATAAATCTCAGACAACTCAAGATTGTTTTGAACTCTGAAAACTTCGGTGGAGAAAAATCAGACATGTCTGCAGTGGCATAACAAGCTCTGCTTAAGGAACCTGTGTGCAAGAGCTGAATATGACCCCCAAAGGGATCAATTGGAAACTAAAAGAGATTAATAACTCCTGAATGGCAGGGCAGAAAGCTCCAAGATTTCACATGGTGTTAAATCAAATTAAACATTTAATGCTATCACATAATGATAGCATTAAGTGCGTAGACTTTCAAGGATATTGGTTCACTCGTTGATTTTAATGAACTTTAAAAAAGTTTCTAAAACTGTTTAAAAGTGTCATAACTGCTTTGTTTCATGGCAGAAGGTAACAAAAAGCTCTGAAATTTAATCCAGCACTATGTCCATCATTCAGGTATCATTCGGAGGAAACTGCTCCTTGCCTTCCTATAAAAGGAGTAGTACCCCAATTTTTTGCACCTCATGATGTATCTCCAGAATGACTGGGCAGGAAGCTCTCAAAATTCATATGGGAGTAGCACAATAGTAGCATTAAATGTATGGTTGTTCAAGGAGAGCCGTCCACCAGTTGATTTTTAATGATTTTTTAAAATGGTGTTTAAAAAAAAAATCATTAAGATTGGTGGGTGGACTGATCTCCTTGAGCACCCACACATTTAATGCTATAATCATGTAGGAACACCACTGAAATTTCAGAGCTTTATGTCTAGCCATTTGGGAGTTATTAATATTTTTAATTGATCCCTAAGGGGAAATTATGCTTTAAGGCATTCATATGTGACTCCTCCTAGTGGTGGCTCATGGTAATCGCAACAATATTACCTGTAGTGCCAATATTCCTGATGATAACTTTACTCTATGGCTCCGCAAGAAAGATGGAGTGGTTTTATAAATCATTAAGTAAAGGAAAGATTGTGCCACTGAGTCAGTGTCAACTCCTGTCAACCACAGAACCATGTGGTTTTCTTGGTAGAATACAGGAGTGGTTTACCATTGCTTTTTCCTGTTTATAGATTATACACTGTTTTAAGAGATGGTATTTTCCTTTCAGCTACTTATCTATTGAAGAGTAACCACTTATAGCCATAACATCCTTAGAGAATGGATGGACAACTCCCTTTAACTTAAAAAATTCCCTTTCAATCTGAAAGCTTTTAATTAGATTTTTGGTTTTAAATTTTTAATGTTGGTTTTAAATAATTTTAATTGTTTAAATGATTTTAATTGTTTAAATGATTTAGTTTTGATTTTAATTGTAAATTGATTTTAATTGTTTTTATTTTGGTGTAAACCACCTTGAGCCATTTTTGGAAGGGTGGTATATAAATCAAATAAATAAATAAATAAGTAAAAAGACACCAAAATGATAAAATAGATGTTTAAGTATCATACATATTTCAATGATAGGTTTAATTATTGGAGGGGGGAGGGGAGACCAGGTAACCACTTTCATTAGCAACAAAGGACTTACTTCTTATGGATATATTTCCATGTTGGTGATGTTTCACATTTTCTTCTTCCTGAAGCAAAGCAACAATGTTGGTGATCCTTGCTTCTCACCAGGCTTTTTGTTATGAGTTTGTTGCTTTTTTGAGCTTGCGGGGAAACCATGAATTGGATTATGCTTTTTAATCCAAGTTATTTCCTTCAGATAAAGATTGTTTCCTCTTATCCAGTTCTCCATAGAAGTCTGTACATTTGCAAGACAAAGGTGTCCTTTTCACCTACTTGGAGAAGTATCTCACTCTTCAGAGAACAGATAGCAGTTCCTTGTAAGTTGGCCTGCAAAATAGTAATCAAAATGATTGGTTCAATGTTTAACCATGATAGATGTCTTCAGTGATTAGTCTGAAAAGGCTAGTCAGTTAGAAATGGAACCAAGCCACTTGCATTAACAATAAAGGACGTACTTCTTAAATGTCTATTTCCAAGTTGGCGATTTTCCACATGTCCTGAAGCAAAGCAAGAATTATGATATTCCTTATCTCACACCAAACTTTTTGTTAAGAGTTTGTTGCTTTCTTAAGCTTGTGGGAAACCATGAATTGCTTTTTGCTTTTCAAGTCAAGCCATTTCCTGCAAATAAGGATTTCCCACCTTTCAGTTCTCTGCACAAGTCTGTTCAGAACTTGTGAACAGGTGTTTTGTTGTTGTTTAACAAAGGTGTGTTTTTACTTAACCTTGACAGGGGCGTAACTAGGGGAGAGTTCAGCACTCTCTCTGGCGGCCCCCTAGAGTGAGGGAGATAATGCAGAAAATGGGGAGGGGTGGAGCTGGAGGGCCCTCAGGAGCTGGGGGCCCGTATTCTTTGAACCCTTTCGCTCAATTATAGCTACGCCCCTGCTTGGAGACGTATATTTTTCCTCTTGAGATAACAGATAGATTGCAGTTCCTTGTAAAGTGGAAAATAACCTATCAATTTGCAATGGTCAGATCAACACTTAACCATGATCGAAGATTGGTCTTCTGTGATTGGCTTGAAAAGGCCAGTGGGCCAAAAAACAAACTGAGTAGCCATTTTCTTTTGCAAGAAAGGATGTATCTACCTCCATGTTGGTGGTGACCACTACCTGTTATCTTTTACACTTCCTCCTTTCTGAAACATTGCAGCAATGTAGTGTGCCAGAGTTTTTGTTATGAGTTTGTTGCTTTCTTAAACTGATTGAAAACCATGTATTTCATGCTAAGCCATTTCCTGCTAATAAAGCATGTAGTGATGGTGTTACCTCTAATTCTCTAGGAAAGAAACCAAATGGCTGTTTTCTTCTCCCCCCCCCCACCCCCCAGTGTCTCAAGAATTAAGCCTTGTCAAAGGTTATTTACATTTAGAGATGCTGAAATACTTTCTGCATCTGCAGGATCACTTGGTTTCAAACAGCCTCCAGTCATTACAAATTCCTGTTCTAGAACAGAAATCTACTTACCCGGCAGCCTTACCGTTCATTTGTATATTTAAAAGGAGCACAACTGCTTTGCCATGATTATGCCACCTATTCTTAGAACAGGAGAAGGGAACCAAGCTGCCCTTGTGAGATACTGCTGCTTCTCTTGCATCCTTCACATCACTGAGCCTGACCTCCTCACCAAGGAGAAAATGAGCACATCATCATAGAGAAACCACAGGTGATATCATAATTGCCACCTGCCAGGATGGGGGCAAGGTCTCATCCTTCAGCACTAGGGAGAGATGTAGCTGGTGGGCACCTATCTACACTACAAATATGTATGTGTTTTATACCATTCCTATCCTGGGAGTTCTAGTTTGGAGAGAGTGCTGATCATGGTCAGATCCTTCAGCCCAGGGGTTCTGGGTACTACATCATCCCCAGCCACAATGACTAGAGGCCATTGTAGCTGGGGATGATGAGACTTGTAGTCCAACAACATCTGGGGCTTTTTAAAAAACACAGCTGTGTTAGTCCATTGTGGCAAAAAAAACCATCCAACAACAAAAATGTCTGGGTATGCTATATGGGAATCCCTGCCTTAACACACCCTTCACTGAACTACGGTTCCCAAGGTTCTATGGAGAGACGAAACAACAAACCAATTTAAGTCTATTGTGTGACTCAGAAATAAAAATGTGTCAGTTTGGGGGAGGACAGGAATTCTACTTCCCCAGTACATGTGGTACGAGTCTCTAAACACCAGCATCTGTTAAGAAAAGAGAGATGAAATACAAACTAAGGGCCACACTACACATGACATTAAATATATTATCATAATTTTTATCCGTTTCAGCTGATATGTTAGCTATGGCCATTTCTTGAGGTAAATGACTTCAGAAAGGTGGTGCATATGCTGGTCACTTCTAGGCTTGACTACTGTCATGCACTTTACATGGGACTGCCTTTGTATCTAGTCTGGAAACTACAATTGGTACAGAATGCAGCAGCCAGATTGGTCTTGGGGATAACTCAAAGGGACCATATAACTCTAATTTTGAAAGAATTGCACTGGCTGCCAATAAGTTTCCAAGCGAAATACAAAGTGCTCGTTTTCACATACAAAGCCCTTAATGGCTTGGGTCCAGGGTATTTAAGAGAGTGTTCATCTGGATAGGTCTGGTTATGGTTGCCCCCAGCACATTTGGTGGCAACTTAGGACTGGGTCTTCTCTATGGCTGCCACAGGGCTTTGGAATATGCTCCCAGTTGAAACAAGTGCATCCCCTTCTGTTTATTTTCAGGAAAATCCTCAAGACATACCTGCTTTTGCAGCTTTTAACTGAAGATTTTTAAATATAATATGTTTTAATCTCTAATCTTGTTGTATTAGTTTTGTGAGTTGTAACTGTTTTATACTGTTTTAATATTTGTTGTGTTTTTAATTTGAACAACACCCAGAGATATCTATATGAGGTGGCACATAAACAAACAAACAAACAAACAAAGCTCAACTGTTGTGGATGCTTAGCAATCTCGAGATAATAAAATACCCATTTCAGTTAGGATGCAGAACTTGTGGTTTTCGGTACACAGGATTCCGGAGCTCTTCCTCATGGGTCCTAAGCAGATCAGACCTGATTGCTGGAAGGGGGAAAATGTGTATAGCAGAGAAACTGTGAGGTGGGGAGATGGTATTGAAAGACTCCACCAGGGGCAGATCTACAGTTGAGCAAGTGTGTGCAATGAACACATTTCACACCTGAATTTCTGACTCTAATAATAATTCCCCCATAGGGATCAATAAAAACTCAAAAATATTAATAACTCCAGAATGACTGGGCAGAGAGCTCTGAAATTTCACATGACATTCTTACATAATTATAGCATTAAATGTGTGGATGTTCAAGGAGATCAGTCAACCCACTGATTTTTAATGGTTTTAAAAATATATATCTTTTTGTCTCTTTTGCCTTTCTCGATGATATACTGAGTACACATTCTGAGTTTGTCCACACCACAGATTTAACCCTCATCCTGAATCATGAAATTTTACTCACAAGAAGGACTTCTTACTCCCAAGTAGTTCCATTGGCTACATTGGACCCCCCCCCCCCGTTTTTCCAGACCACGGAACCTGCAATAATTATATATCTCGCTTCAGGAAAGTGCAGTGGTGACCTGTGTGACTGCACCAATGGCATAACAAGTTCTGAAGGGGCCTGTATGCAAGAACTAAACATCACATATTTTCTCCATAGATATCAATGGGAAATTCAAAAAGATTAATAACTCCCAAATGGCTGGGCAGAAAGCTCTAAAATGTCACATGGTGTTCGACTAAATTAAACACTTAATGCTATCACATGATGCTGTATGGCCATATGCCCCCCTACATCCATACATCAGTGTATGACGGGACATGATAAGTTTATAACTCTTCCATGCAGTTCGGAAACGTGATTGTCCAGGGTTCCCAAAGGCATGGATGAGCCTTATGCTCATACAGCTGCTTACATGTAGACCTCCTTCACATAATCATTAAATGCATGGACATCAGGAGCCAGAGTTAATGGGTGTGGTCCATCGTCCCCCTCACACATTCACTGAATGCTTGCTGGGTAGGGACAAGTGAGCAGACCTGTAGCACACTCCATATTGCCAAAATGGATTGAGACATGGCTGTTGAGAACTTTATTTCCATGGATCTGTGTATCTCTGTGTGCTGACACCAACATTAAGTCAAGCGGGGCTTGACTTAATCCATGCCTTTTTTAAGAGTGTGTTATGGTGTGCACATCAAATTAAAAGCTCTCCCCACAAAGAGTAGGACCAGTAAGATTTTCTGCAAATGTGGCCATGAACCCAACAGAAATGCTTATTACATAATTAAGCATAATGAGACAGCACCTTCTACAACACAGTTCAAGAGAGCTATAACATTCAGACATTCCAAAAGTCACATAAAAGATGAGCTCTTAACATTTTGATTTGACAGCTGCAATCAGAACCTGACTTTTCAAATGGCAATAGAGAGCCCTCTTTATAACTGAAGCATTGGCATAAGAGGTTTCTTCTTTCAACAAAATTAGACTAGGCTCCGTTTAATATAAATTCCAGGTTTTGCAGTACCAGCAATACACTTTCAAGAGTTTGTATAGTAAGGACATGAATCTTATGTTAGTTTTCTGAATGACAATATGAATGCATTTGAGTTATGAAATCCCCAGAACTCAGGGAGCAGGTCTCGCTGCTAGAACTAGTTACTAATTCTGCAGCAGGAGGAATTTCAGCAAGATTATACATAATTATGTCAAACTAATCTGGCTGGTATAAGAAATGCGAGCCACCTAATGGCGCAGCGGGGCAGCAACCTGCCTATAAAGCCGGAGATTGTTGATTCGAATCCCCACTGGTGCGTTTCCCAGAATATGAGAAACTCCTATATCGGGCAGCAGGAATGTAGGAAGGCATCATATCATACTGCACGGGAGATGGCAGTGGTAAACCCCTCCTGTATCCTATCAAGACAACCATATGGCTCTGTGGTCACCAGCAGTCAACACCAACTCGACAGCACAACTTTTCTGTTCCTTTCCATAAGAAATGCAGCTTAGTCCAAAGGCATATCTACACCACACATGTAAACTAGCTTAGTCCTAAAATCCTGTTAATAATTGCCCAGTAACCCTTGGAACTGTATGTAGTTCTATGCTCTCTAACAAAGAATTCTTAGCACCTTCAACATTCTACAGTTCCCAGAATTCTTTTGGGGAAGCTATTGTGCTGGAACTGGAGCAATAAAATTGCCACATGAGTGACTCAGAATCAACCCAAGTCATGAAGCCAACTAGACATGATACTGGCAGTTCCCCATGTTTAAATTGCAAAAAATCCATGTTTAAATCCATGTTTAAACTGCAAAAAAGAGAAGTGGCTGGAGTCCACATTTAAAATCAAATCAGTCACTTGGGTGAAAAATACTGATCTCTCTGTGGTTCCTTTTCCCAAGTACTTTTTGCCCAGTTGAGGTTACTTCTATTATTAGAGCTTGGCTTCTTTCAATGAGAAAATCACTCACTGAGAGAAACTGTAAGGAGATGAGCCATGGATCAAGGAGAACTCTGATTTACTTACTCATGTTGTGCTTCTGTTGATATTAAAAATTAGACCCTCCAACTTATTTTTCTATGTGATTGGGTCAGGGACTGCCACTGTCGCTTTGATTCAAGAGAAAAAAGCTTACCAAATGGTTACCAACTCATCTGACATAAGTAATTATCTGTAATAAACATTTATCAGTGGCAGAATGCATGACAGCATCAAATGCCAGCATGACTCAAATGTAAATGGCATCTAAATACCAACCAGATAGTCTTCAGAACAAGTTTATGAATGGAGTTGTTTGTAACTTCAAATTTGTTCTGAAAATTCTCTTCCAGCCTCCCCAAGACTACTTCTGGTTCCTCAGCGGACACTCTAATGTCTCATTCTTTGGAGTAGAGCTTGGAAAAGGCAGGCCATGTGATACCAGTTTCCTAACAGCAGCTTCTGTCTGGGTTCACCACCATATTTGTAGAGGTGTGCACGGAACCGCCACATTGCGGTCTGGCACTGGGGTGGGGGGGTCGCTTTAAGAGCCGTGGGAGGGTTTACTTACCCCTCCCGCCGCTTTCCTGATCTGGCACCGTAACTAGTAGTGTAATTGGGGTGGCAGGATATCTCCCTGCCGCCCCTTCCCCGCTGCGGCTCGCTCGGCAAAGCTCCCAGTAATGCTTTGCGCGTGCGCACGTTGTGCGCACGCTTCACGTCACTGACATGTGCGCGCGCACGCAAAGCATTACAGGGAGCTTTGCTGAGCGAGTCGCAGCGGGGGAGAGGTGGCAGGGAGATTTTGGCACCTGGGGGCACAACACTGCTCCATTCTCCTCCTACCCTGCAGTTTTTAGGGGCAATCAGCACAGAGGCGTAACTAGGGAAAATAGCGCCTTGGGCAAGCACTGAAATTGCGCCCCTGTCCAAACAGGAATGATGGGACTTGTAGTCAACAATATCTGGAGATCCCTGTTAAAAGGAACACTGTACCATCTAGACATGGTTGTTGATCAAAACCTGAAAACATGAGCCATCTCTGTAAAAGACTTAGAACAACAGTCAGGAGTTATGCGAGAATTCCAAGTGTCATTTTCTCTGTCTCATCTCATTCTTTTTAAAAAACATGACTTTGTCCTAGAGGATCACCTGCCCAAATAGCCACTAGCAAAATAGGGGAAGAAGAAGGTGGTAGTGGTGGTGGTGGTGGTGGGTCTATAAACCAGTGAATGATTCCTGCCAGCCTTTGTCTTATGATGACTGTTGGCTCATGATGGGGTATATGTGCATTCACCACACCAGTGCTTACTTTGACACCAAGAGGGAGGAGGATACATTAGTTTGCTACACTAGACAGAGGCATTTGCAACAGGAGCAGACAGCCAAGTTCTGCCAGGGCCAAAACCAGCCCCTGCCAAACTAAGAAATCATTGTAATTTGCCCCTTCCTTTCACAAGCAGTGTGCTGTTCTTTTATTATTGACTCTAACTCTCAAATATCCCAGTCATGGATGGAAAATTCAGGGTCAATTTACAAGAGACACATTTTCTACATGGAAGTTTCTTCTGTGTAGGTGTTGTGCAGAAACCCATGTGTAGTGACCGCCAGGGGCATAGCAAGGTTGGAATGGGCCAAGATGAGATTTTAAAATGGGCCCCCAGCCCCTCAAAGTCCAGAGCCTCCACACACCCCAGGCCCCCAAGGATTTAAGTCTGATATTTCAAAATAAGTATGCTGCCTGGAAATACATTTCACTGAATACACACATTCACACTTCACAGTATATAGTGATATACATTGAGTACTATACATTTGTATTACTTGTAATGCCTAGAACACACTAGAAAGATGAATTATTAAAATGGGCCCCTCGCTGCAGATTAGCAAAGGAGACTTTCAACCATGCAGGGTGAGCCTATTTCTGTTTTCTCAGAATTCTGAACAAATTCAGTAAAGTTTGATTCCAGGAGTTTTTTCACACGAGGCTTTTAAAGTGCTTTAACACACATCTCCTCTGGAATGGAGGTGCTGCATTCACGTGTTGGCCAGATTTACCCTGAAGTCCCTGCAAGTTATTGGAGAGCAGTTCACACACAAGAAAAATAAAAATAAAATAAAAGCACAACACATGCTTCACAGTTCTCACTCAGACCTTCTGGGTTGCAAAACAACTTGAACATAAGTGCATTTATGAATGAATGAATGAATGAATGAATGAATGAATAAATAAATAAATATTTGTTCCAGAAGTGTTTGTAATTTTCTGACATGAAACAAGCCACTTATAGGCCTTTTTAGATAGTTTTTGTTTTTAAAGCCAGCACATTTTTCAATCTGTTTTAAATTAAATATTCAGAGACTTCTCAGTCTCGCCCCACCCCCCATATCAAAGCCCTATGGCAAGCAGATCCTTATATTGGGCGGGGGGGGACCACAAAAAGGAATTCACAGCCTACCTGGCAAAGGCTGTATTGGATGGTCTGGGCAGAGGGTCTGCTGCAGGGAACTCTGCCAGCCTCCTTCCTAGCATCCTGCCTCCCTTGGGGCCTGCCGAGTTCAGGCTTCAGGGAGGCTTACTGGGAGGCCTCTCTGGAAGCCCCGCCCACCCGCTGATCAGCTGAGAGGCGGGGAGAGAAAAGCTCTGCAGTTTGCAGGCTGCTCCGATCCTAGGCCTCGTGGATCCTAGGCCGGAGCTGGAGGCAAGTGGCTGAGGGGCCCTGGGGCTGGGCAGGTGGGCAATGGGGTGGGGGTGGCAGGAACTGGCGTGGCGCCCCCATCTCAGTAGCGCCTAGGGCACGTGCCCTGCCTGCCCCCACAGTTCCACCTATGAATCAGGATGCATGCTAGTAGGCTGCTGGTTCCATCTGCAATTGATCTCATAGCCATTCTTCAAGCCCCCAGGAGAACAGATCAGCTTATGCCATCTTGCCCATCCTGCAGAGTTTCCCCCACCTCTCCCTCCCTCCTTCCTGCACATCTTGAAAATATCCACGTTGCTATGAGGCAGACAAGGCAATTAATCATGCTGGAATGAGCGTCACAACTTGATGAGTTGGTAGAATGCTAAGATTTGTTTTTCCTTTTAAAAACACACACACAGCCATGAGACTCATGGAAGGTGGGATTCCTCAGAGCAAAATATCAGGGTAAGTTTCTGAATGCTACCTGTCAGAACACTTGCATAATTGCTGGGGGTGGTTAGCACCCCTGTCAAATGAATAAAGAGGCAGCTTTTAAAGTGGCGATTCACTTATATTTAGCAGGGGGAGAGCAACTGGCCCTATCCAACCCCAGCACACACACCCCCATTTGTTGAGCAGTGGTGTATACACATTTGTGATAGTAGTAGTAGTAGTAAAATAAGTCAATGTAATCCTGAAATTACAGAAATTTGGGCTAGATGGCCTTTGCAGTCCTTTCAAGCTATGGTTCTTTGCCAAAGTGCAGGGTTTACCCAGCATCCTCCTAGAGTCCACACCAATCAAAGACTGGCTGGTCTCCTATGGATATTTGCACAGGAAGGAGCTGTCGTCCACACCTCTCTCTGTTTGTGCACCACTGCTTGGATTTAATACAAATTCTTGTACTAAGAGATAAAATTTCTTCCATGATTGATCTGGACAGGTCTCCCACACAGTTCCTTTTCTTGGGCATTGTCTGCTGATCCTCCTTTAATATCAACAGACATTTTGCAGTGCAAAATGTTTGCTAATTTTGTGTACAAATTGGCAGGGAAAGCCACTATTGCAGTGGCTGTCAGACTACAATTCCCACCAACTCCAAATGCAATGAATTGTGGTTGGGTATGATGGGAATTGTAGTCTAAGCATATCTGGAGAGCCTTAGATTGGCCAACCCTCTGCTACTGGGTTACTATTCCTCAAAGCTGGAACAATGTGGAGAGGGTCATTATATTTGTGGGTCTCCATACCAGGGGACTCTTCTATATCAGCCCCACTGATTAATCAGAATGCAAATTTTAATAATCAATTAAAACTTTAGTTGACTAATCTATGGGTTAAGTTCATTAACACTCACAGCAACAGTTTCAATAAGGGTCTGTGAGGCTTTGTTGTCAATGCCATTTGGCTGGCCTGGTCCCCTCTCACAGTAATTCATCTACTTTGTATATGATTTGTATTACTATGGTAGCTTTTTCTATGATAGTCACATTCTGAAAAATGAGCCACAGTGTGCCTTTGCTCAATTTGCTTAGACATCTTCAAATCAGCATAGAAAACAGATCTGACCATTACTTTACTTGCCTCTCTGCTTCTGGACCCTGAGCACATACTGCCATCATGGAAAGCATCTGCTGTCCAGGAAAGTGGAGTTTTTGGTTAATCCATTCCTTGATTCAGGCTAACTTTTGAATGGGGCTTTAATTATTTGTATTCCAGTCCTGGAGTAGGCGGGGCTAACAAACAGTCAGCAGCAAGAGCACTGAAGGCAGACTGTGCTTGTCTCTCTGTAAATAGTATCTGTCTTGTTAAACTATTAATATTCCTGATTCAACTCCACTGTCTTGTCCTTGTATACCACAACTCTCTTCTCTGGATTCTACAGAAAGATATAACCAAAAGACATAACCATCAGGACAAGAAGGTATAGATAGGCATGGGTATTTTTTTGCAATTCAATTAGACCTCGAATTTAATAGCAAAAACGCAAACTGATTCATCAAACCAGCCAGCCATCGCCAACTGGTCTGATGAATCGAACCGAACATTTGAAGAAGAAAAATCCATGTTTCACCCATAGGGAGCAATAGGGAACTCAAATTAGCCCATTGTTCCCTATGGGTAGGGACACCAGAGTAGGTCATATGGTAGGGCATGATGGCTGCTACCTACCACCTAACCCACAAAAAAAACAAGGAAGAGGATGATTTTTTAAAAATTAAACTTTCCTCCACCAAAATTGTTTTTTAACCTGTTTAGGTTAAACAAGAAAAAATTAATCGCCTGCTTGCCCATTTCTTTTGTGGGTTGGGTGGTAAGTAGTACCCTATGATGGTAGTACTACCCATCATAAACTGTGTGCAGCTCCTTCTTCCTTTTAGGAATTTTCATGCCATCTGAAGAATCTAATTAGAAGAGTTTCACACATTCACATTTATGTACCAATCATGCTGTACCACCTAAACCATACAGCCCACCAGTGCTTCACTGCATGGGAGGGGCTGGTCATGCCACCAGCATCAGTGGCTGTATGTTGGTGTCAGGCATTGCTGTGCACAGAAGCCCCAAAGTGGCCTCCCTGCATGCTTGGTACAGGGAGGGTACCACCCACCTGCTAAAGGTGGTGTGTGAGAGGGGATGTTGTAGTTCAGGCAAACAGTTGGAGCAGCTGGCAGAATCCAGCATTCTCCACCACCTGGAATGGCTAATCATCCAAAGTGATAATTTCCCAAATGGCCAGGGTGATGAGATGAGGCTCTGGACAACCAGACCACTTGCCCACCAACTGCGCCTACCATGCAGGCAACTTCCCCTGCTGGAGAGCAGGAGCTGGTGCATTGCCACTACACAAAGACAAACCAGGCCTAATGCTGCCAGCAGGAGCAGGGACCCCTAGGTGATGCCTTTGTAGGTGCTGCAGCATAGCTGTTGTCCCTAGAAACTTGGGGTCCTTACCTCTGCTGACCTGTGTCCTGCAGTGGATGCAGACAGCATGGTGTGGGTCACCAGGGCAGAGCGTAACATGGTCCTTCACCATGCTGCTCCCGGTCCAGAACCATTTTTGTGTTGGTAGTACTGGGGCAGCTGGTTTGTTTGGGGGGGGGCGCACCACCACAACTTCCCATTGTCTAGGGTTGAGAAGGTCCAGGAACAAATGGAATTACTTCCCACTTCCCCCATTCTCTGTCTCAGACTGGGGTGGGTTGGTTTGCACTGCCAACAGGGATTGGGGAGGATGGAGAGAGTGATCTGACTGGGCTAGCAGTTGAGTATACTCACACCTTTTCCTCAGCTAGCCTCCTAATGGCGCAGCGGGGAAATGACTTGAATAGCAAGCCAGAGGTTGCTGGTATGTTTCCCAGACTATGGGAAACACCTATATAGGGCAGCAGTGATTTAGGAAGATGCTGAAAGGCATCATCCCATACTGCGTGGGAGATGCAATGGTAAACCCTTCCTATCTTCTACCAAAGACAGCCACAGGGCTCTGTGGTCACCAAGAGTCAACATCAGCTTGATGGCATACTTACCTTTACCTTCCTCAGCTGCCACCACCTCTCTGCTCTCAGTGCTGCTGCAGTCTCTCTCTGATCCTTCTCTCCCAAGGCACAAAAGTAATGGCTATCTTTGCCTCCAAGCAGCCCCATAAATATATTTTGAAAATCTCTCTTTTTGACTCCCACTCTGTGCTCCCTCCCCCGAGCCAATGGGGCACAGTTGCCCATGACAACGCTTGATTTGAACGACAACAAGCCAACCAAGAAACAAGGAGAGCTCAAGCCCATCAGAAGCCTGTGCCAGAAAACCAATCAGCAATGAGAAGACTTGGAAACAATATGGCACCCGCCACATGAATCACATGAATCAATTTATAATGAATGGGGGCTGATTCTATTAGACCTCAAATCAGCCCCTTCACTTTAGGGGTGATTCAATTTGCGATTGAATTAGCAGATTGTCCACAATCTGTGCATGAATCAAATTTCACATCCCAACTAGAAGCAAGGATACAAAAAAAAAATCTTCAAATTGAGATTCTCAGGTTTTTAAAGTTACACATACATGCACTGGCCATCTCATCACTCAGCAACTTGCAGATGAGCATGTGAACCACCTCCTTTGAAAAGTACTGCATTTAAGGTGATGGGATAAGATTTCCAAACTATGTTAAACATGTACTTTGGCTCTACATGCTTGTTCGTTTTAAGGTAAATAGCAGAAGTGGGAAAGGAGGTGGGATGAGGATCAGGACCATGATATAGGAGCTTTCCCCTCTCACAGTTCTGGACTGGATCAGGGGGTACAGGAAGGAAATTTCAATTGGTACCAAGGGGAGGTCTCTCCTGGAGAAAACAGCAGCATCTGGAAGTTGGGGGAATCTCATCAGGACCATGGTGGGAGAAAGGGTAAAAGGATCATGGCATCTCCTCTCATGCCACGGTCCTGGTCCTGATCACCTCACCATTGCCTCCGTTTTTTGCCTTTACAAGGATGCAGGACCAAACTACACATGTCTAATAGGATTGTTTACATGACCGCCGGCAGAGTAGGAGAGTGGGTAGGATAGCTGGGCGTTCCCCTGATTTCTGTCATGTGCTTGCAAACATTAAGGTAGGAGGCGGGAAGTATGATTATGTGCAAGGCGGCAGCTGGGTAGGATGGCTTTTCCTCTTACCTTGGTAAAATGCTGGGACTGAAATCTGGGGAGGCCGGGCTTGTCTGACTCAGCTGCTGCCTCACACTCAGAATCATTCTCCCCACTTCCTCCCTTAACATTTGCAAACACACGGCTGAAAAGCAGCAGTGCACCCAGCTTTCCTACCCAGGCTGGGTGTGGTTGTGTGAACAAGCGTAACATGTAGTTTGGCCAGAGGTGCACCTAGATAATTTTGGAGCCTGGACCTAAAGACCTTTGGAGCCTCCCCAAAGTTAAGCATTATCTCCCTACACACAGTAACACACTCAGTATTTTTAACATGTGGGGTCTTGAAGGCACAAACAGCAACTGAACTCACAAGAATGTAAGAATATAAAACAGGTATATTTATGTAGATATGCATTAGCAGAAACTTTTCAACACACAACTTAACATATTTCCCACCCCACATATTCCTTTCCCCACCCCCCACCCTTCTGTCTCTAAAGCAGAGGCCATGCTCAGCCACCTGGCACAGGTCACAGTCACTCTTGGCCACTCAGAGCACTGTGGGCCAGTGGTGTGTTGTGACAACCACACCACTCGGGATAGATGGAAGAGGATAGATGGAAGAGGGATGAGCAGGGAGTGTGGAGGCCCTGGATGTCTGCTCAGGGGGAAGAGCACCTCTGAGTTTGGCTCCAAAAGCTCTCACTGTAGTATTTGATCTGTGATAACTGTTTTACACACACACACACACACACACACACACACACACACACACGCACACCCCATTACTGGATGTGGCTGCCACTGACAAACATGAATGTGTGAAACTCTTCTAATTAGATCCCTTAGATGGAATTATTATAGGTGGGAATTATTATAGGTGGAATTATTATAGGTGGGCTATGGATAAGTTGTGTGCAGCTCCTTCTTCCTTCCCTTCAAGGTATTTTCATGCCATCTAAGGAAGAAGGAGCTGCACACAACTTATCCATAGCCCACCTATAATAAAGACATTGTGCATTATATCATTCAAGAAGGGGGGATATTCAATCATTCATAAACTCCCAAGGATGTCAGTATTGATTCTGGTAGCAGGCACCTGCCAGACTCCAAAAGTAACAAGGAGTAATAGAGGTGGTGGGCTCATTATGTCTAGTGGTGTGATAAATCTGCACCACGCACCAGCAAGCAAGCAAGCAAGCAAGAAAGCAAGCAGGGAAAAGCAAAAACAAAGGGCTCAGCCCTACCTCCTGACACATCCTTCTCCCACTGCCACATCTTTCCTGCATTGTTTTATCAGGACATTATAATGCAGTAGGAGTCCAGATTTGTACCTGATGCTATGAACAACTTTGCATTTTAATTCCTCTACTTCCTGCCTGATGGATCACTTGAGAATTCAACCTTGTTTGGAACTGAATCTGAAATAGGCTCCTTCCCCTTGGGACTTGCCTTTTTCTTTCTTTCTTTCATTCAAGGATGATTAGGGGGGGTTTCTGGTACTCATGGCATGGACTGGATCTGAGCTGCGGCTTATTATTGACAGATACACTATTGTGCACAACCACCTGAAATAGCTGACATTTTGGATTTAGCAAGCTCCTGAACATATTGCTGTCAGTAGGGGATTTCTTAAGGAGAGTCATTTCTCATAATCAGTGTTGAAACTGGAGACAGATTGGGGAGAAGGCATTTATTAAAAACGTTTTAAATTCTTTCCTCGTATTTCTGTGTGGGTCTCGATCCAGTGTAGGTTCTTTGGAGAGAGAGAGATAGATAGATAGAGAGAGAGAGAGAGATTTGTACCCCCCACCCTCTCTCCAGAGTGATGTATGTTGTTAACAGCTGAGCTTATTCTGCCCACTTCCAAAAGCCTCCCTGGTTGCAGCTGCATCTCCAGGCTTAGAGATTGCACCTTTGCTATGCTCAGGAGCTGTTTTGCAAAGTGAGCTCCCAGTCTATGTTATATACGGGGAAAAGTCACATAGCTGGCAGTGGACTGGTTGCCCCCAGATCTGGATACAAGCACCACAAATTGGAAAAGGGATTAGATTCACATTCCCTCTTTCTATTAGGGGCCCCAGGTAAGCAGACTCCAGAACTAGCTACTGCAAGTGTCTGGCATTCAAGATGCCCTAATCCCTTAACCTGGGACTCCCACTGCAAAACATCTCAGTGTTCCCTTGTACCTCTCACTCGGGACCCCATCAGACTGCAACAAGAACTCCAGCAGACCACCTTGGAGTTCCCCTCTTCATTGGGGCCACCCGAGCTGAAATCACTACCTGCCTGGCCAATTTGCTGCCCTCACGCCAAGGCTCAGCTAATTGTGGTTTGAGATCGATCCCCCTGTCGATCAATACAACTGGCCTCATGCTGGAACTTTCCTCATGAATGCAGTGCCGGCCATTTAACTCTAAGGAGCCGCCCGGCCCCTTCAGAAGCTAGACTTGGGCTGGCGCTGCATTCGCAGTGCAGCCAGGAGCAGCTCTTCCCTGCCTTAAAGGCAGGGAAGAGTCGCTCCTGACCACACCACGAACACAGCAGCCATTTAACTCCCAAATGGGGGCCACACGGCCCCTGCTCGGGAGCTAAACCAGCACCCCCGTGTCTGACATCAGATGTGGGGTGTGTGTGTGTGTGTGTGTGTGTTGGGGCCATGAGGCACGGCCCCTGATTGGGTGCGGCCCAGGTTCTTTGAACCCGTTCACCCAATGGTGGCTCCGCCCCTGGAATCTAACCCTTTCTCTTATTTCTGAAACATTGCTCCTCTATCTTAAAGTACCGCTCTCTAGCCCGCCTGGGAATTTACACACAATCTGGAACTATAAGCTAAATGTGCCTTATAATAGTCTATTTTAAAAATATATTTGTATTGCTTTTACGTTAGGACCACCCAGTAACTTAGTCTATTGCTCTTATTATTTCTCTGTCAATAAATTCCTTCTTATTAATTAGAACTTTCTCTAGAGCTGATTTTCTTGAGTCTATATACTTACACAAATTAAGGCTGATTTGAACTGTCTCCCCCTTTGAACTAAATTCCCCACATTCACCTGAACTGAGGGTGTTGACCAATCATCCCGAGGCAGTTCCATCAACAGTGTGAACAAATAGTTTTTGGGGAAAGATAGTAACTTGCAAAATTTCTAGAATATTAAAGTGAACAGTAAAGTACTATTAAAGTGAAAGCAGATGTAACTTTCCTAACCACACTCATAGTGGCTTCTTCTTCTGTAGTGTGAAGCCAATTTCACAGTTTGCTGTACAGACACACTTATTATGAAAATCAAAAAATGGATCTGCTCTCCATTGTTCCCTTTGCTATGTGCTACAGGTGCATTGTCCACTAGGGATGTGCACAAAACAAGTTTGCCCAGTTTGGTTTTGCCCGCCTCGAATGGTGGCCCGGTTTGATTTGAATTAGAACCAAGTTCGGGCCTGGTTCGGAGATGCCGAGTGTCAGGAGCCTGTCGGTCTGATATCCAAGTTAAGGTTGCTGCCAAGGCTGTTGGAAGTTCCTCGGAGTCCTCTCCGATCTATTTGTCTGACATCTTCATTGAGGTCTCAGGCAAGGTTGCAGGCAGCTCCTCGGAGTCCTCCACGGTCTGCAAAGTAAACACAAGAGAACACTTTACTGGACGTATCAGGTTCAAACTGCCTTCCCCAACAACCAGGTTTACTCACCAGATATCCATGGGTCTAGAGCCCAACAAGTGCAAGGCCTCCTCCACAGAAAGAATGACTGGGCACAGCAGTCCGGTCTTGGTCAGGGAACAAGAGTTGGTCAAGAGCAGCCAGAAACTCCAGCCAACATGGAGCTGGAATCCTCTCAGAGTCAAAGGCTGGGGCTGCAGCAGCGCTCCAGGAATGACATGTTGCTACCAGCAATTTGGTCATGGTCTTTTGGCAAATTTATTTATTTATCAAATTTATATACTGCCCAAACTTTCGTCTCTGGGCGGTTAACATAAAACAATTAAAACACATATAAAAAGTTAAAACAATTCAACAATTTAAAATCAACTACAAAATTATAACAGACAAATTTTAAAAAGCTGAGAAAGTTTGGGTGAAAATATGGGTTTTCAGATGTTTTTTAAAAAATTGCTAGAGATGAGGAGGATTGTATCTTAGCAGGGAGCACATTCCACAATCTCTGGGCAGTAACTGAGAAGGCCCGTCTCTGTGTAGCCACCAGATGGGTTGGTGGTAACTGGAGATGGACCTCCTCAGATGACCTCACTGGACGGTGGGGCTCATAGTGGAGAAGTTGCTCTCTTAAATACCCAGGGCCTAAGTCATTTAGGGCTTTATAAGCTATAACTAGCACTTTGTATTTTGCCCGGGAACCTATTGGCAGCCAGTGTAGCTCCATCAGCAAAGGATGGAGCCTGGCTAATTGCTTCTCCTCCCACTGCCAGCTGCTGTAAATTCAGCATTTATCTGCCTTGTTACAGAGACACTCACTTCACCTTGAAGCCTGCAGCTGTGCATCACGCTGTAGCCGCCGCTGGGTATGCCTTCTTTCCTGGGGGGTTATTGCTTGTACATCTAGCAACTCTGAGTCTGACTGCTGACCCCTTATCCTGTCTGCTTCTGATGGTCCCTCTGGAGCAGCAGCCTCAACTTAGCCTGTCTCAGCTTCTTCCTGCGGACTGACAGACGAACTCTCTTCCTCTTGCTCTGCTGGAGGGTTGCCAACTTCCTTCTTCTCTTCACTATCCGAGGGTAAGGGCATGTCACTGAGTGGTGTTAAAATGATATATTTTAAAAACTGACTCATTGCCACAGGGAGGTCTTCGGTGACTCCCCCTCCCCCTGCCAGCCTCCCCCAAGTCTCCCTGGGCCATTTTGGGCCATTTTGTGGGTGTTTCTGCCCTCTGTGCATGCACAGCAGCCATTTTTTGGGCCTCCATGCATGCACATGGGCAATTCACATCACCACACAACTAAGTGATGCAAAAAAAAAAAAAGAGTTTGAGGAACATATAGCTAGAAGTGTCAAGGGGAGTGACAAAAACTTATTTATTTATTTGATTGATTGATTGATTGATATACCTCCCTTCCAAAAAAGGATCAGGGTGGTTTATATAAAAACAAAAACAATGAAAATCAATTAACAGTTAAAATCAAAACTATAAAAACAGCAGAAAACTGATTTACAGTTCAAACATTTAAACAGTTAAAACCCCCGGAGAACCAGGCCAAACACTTACAGCAGTTAAAAATAATTTACAACAAATTAAAAACCCTGGAAGGCCAGGCCAAACAGAAAGGTTTTAAGCGCTCTCCTGAAGGCCAGCAATGTATTCAGATTACAGATTTCTGCTGGGAGTGCCTTCCACAGCCCCAGGGCAGCTACAGAAAAGGCCCGCCAGAGTCGCCACCAGACGAACCGGTGGTAACTGGAGACAGACCTCCTCAGATGACCTCAACGTGCAGTGGGATCAATTAGAAGTAGGCAGGCCTGATTTAAATATATCAGAAGCAGAAAACCTGCCAGGGAGGTAGTTGGACCATTGAGGGTGTGAATGGGATTATTACGGAGGATAAGGAGAATGCAGAGAGCTGAATAAGTTCTTTGCATCTGTCTTCACAGCAGAGGATACTGACCATATACTGTACCCTCTACGGAACTGAGCTTCTCGGGCTTGAAGGCTGAAGAACGGGCCAATTTGAGGTGATGAGAGAGGATGTTTTAATCTGTCTTGAAAAACTAAACATTAATAAATTGCCAGGGCCAGATGACATCCACCCAAGAGTTCTGAAGGAAGTCAGATGTGAAATCACTGATCTCCTAGCAAAAATATGTAATTTGTTGCTGCAATTAGGCTCTGTATCAGAGGACAGGAAAATAGCTAACGTAACTCTGACTTTCAAAAAGGAATCCAGGGGGGATCCGGAAAACTACAGGCCAGTTAGCTTAACTTCTGTGCCAGGTAAATTGATGGAAAGCGTATTTAAGGACAAAATTGTTAAACATATAGAAGAACAGGCCTTACTGAAAGAGAACCAGCATGGCTTATGCAAGGGCAAGTATTGCCTCACTAACCAGTTGGAGTTCTTTGAGGGTGTCAAATGGCATGTGGACAAAGGTATGTATAGTATACTTCAACTTCCAAAAAGCTTTTGACAAAGTTGGTTAAGGATAGGAAACAGAGAGTAGAAATAAATGGACAGTGTTCACAATGGAGGGAAGTAAGGTTCCCCAAAGAGCTGTACTGGGACCAGTGCTCTTTAACTTGTTCATAAATGATCTAGAAGTTGGGCTAAGCAGCGAAGTGGCCAAATTTGAAGATGGCACTAAACTATTTAGGGTAGTGAAATCCAAAACAGATTGTGAGGAGTGCCAAAAGGATATCTCCAAACTGGGTGAGTAGGTGACAAATGTGGCAAATGCGGTTCAGTGTAAGAAAGTTTAAATTGATGCAGATTGGGTCAAAAAAATCCAACTTCATATATATACTGATGGGATCTGAGCTGGCAGTGACTAACCATGAGATGTTGGGGTTGTGGTGGGCAGCTCACTGAAAGTGTTGACAAAGCGTGGCAGCTGTGAAAAAAGGTTAATTCCATGCTAGGAATCGTTAGGGGATTGAAAATAAAAATGCTAATATTATAATGCCCTTATACAAATCTATGGTGCGGTCACATTTGGAGTACTGCATACAGTTCTGGCCACCTTGTCTTAAGAAGACCATTATAGAACTGGAAAAAGTTCAGAAGAGGGCAACCAAGATGATCAGGGGACCTTCCTTATGAGGCAAGGCTACAGCATCTGGGGCTTTTTAGTTTGGAAAAGAAGTGACTGTGGGAAGACATGATAGAGGTGTATAAAATTATGCATGTAGTAAAGAGAGTGGACAGAGATAAATTTTGAACTAGGAACAGCAATACTCAAGTTTCAAAGTCCCACTCAGGCATGAAGTTCACAGAATGACCTTGTGCCAGTCACTATCACTTATTTTATTTATTTAAATTGATATACCACCCTTTGTCCTAGACCCCAGGGTGGTTAACAACAAGATAAAACTCAATAAAATAAGCATAAAAACTCAATAAAATAAGCATAAAAACAAGTCCAAATAATAAATCAGCACAGCTAAAAACTTTAAATGAGCAGGGACAGCTTGGCCAGAGGCTTGAATAAACCTTATTATTAAGTTCCCTTAGCTTAACCTACTTCATGGGGAAGGGAAGGACTATGTATGCTGCCCTGTACTCCTTGGAGGAAAGGTAGGATATGATGTAATAAACAAACAAACTAACTAACTGATACTATACATATTTCTTTCATTTTATATAGAATTTAAGCCATTAGAAATCGAACAGATATAAAAGTGCACTTGAGAGAATTATGAGTGTTGTCAACACTGAGTATAGCATCAATTCAAACAACTATCAACAAAAAACCTTCTGCAGTGGGACTGGCTAGAACTGGCAATAAAAGTGATATTCTCAGGATCCTTGACTGAAGAATTTGTCAACAGAGTTCTTTACTTCTGATGTGCATGATGTGCAGCAGTATGGAGCCACTGAGCACTGCATCAGGGCTGTGGCAGCCCCACAAAGCAGCCCCAAGACTGTTCTGAATGAGCAGTTGTGCAAGCAGTGCTGCCCCAGTTTCTCCCATTTTGTGCTGCTCACTTTCCCCTGCTAACGGAGCAAAGAGACATCCTTTAAAGTGTCTCTTATATTTATATAAGCCGACCCTGCACAGAGCATCTGTTCGCTCTTTGGGGCCGGCTACCTCTCTCTCTCTCTCTCCACCCCGCCCCCCGTCTCCGGCAGGGCCGAGTGTGGCCGCTGCCGCCTCGCCTCCGCAGCCGGGCCAGGCCCAGCCAATCCCGCCGCCTCGCCTCCGCGGCCGGGCCCGGCCAGGCCCGCCTCCGTCGCCACCTGCCCAGCCAGTCAATTCTCCTGGGTGCGCCTTACCTAATCAGGCGCCCCCGCAGCCCAGCAAATCAGCTGGGCTGCCAGGACGCATGTTTGAAAGGCACACCCAGGAGAATTATATATATAGATTCTCTTATATTTAGCAGGGGGAGAGCAACTGTCCTTATCCAATCCCAGCACAGCACCCATCCAGTGGCTGCTGCTGGTGTCTACATTATGTTTCTTTTTTGATTGTGATAGGAAAGTGCACAAAATGTAATTTGGAAACGGAATCGTGACACATCCCTTTAAAATGGAGGGATTACACATCCCCTTTAACATGGAGGAGAGCAGGTTCATACCTGCTCCCTCCTCTGCTTGCCACCACTTCTGTAATCGTGGCGCTCCCCCCAGCTATGCTCACATGCCAGCGGAACATCTCCCAGCTGCCCCTGCATGACACCAGCATGCACATGGCCTCCATGCATGTGCGGAAGCTGTTTGCGTGGTCAGCATGGCTGGTGTAGGAGCAGATATGGACCTGTGCTCCTTCGTGTTAAAGAAGATGTGTAGTCCTTCCATTTTAAAGGGATGTGCTGTGATTTGGTTTCCGAATCCCGTTTCGTTCACATCCCTAGATTGTGAGCCCTTTGGGGACCATCTTTTTTATTTTTCTGTGTAAGCCACTTTGAGAACTTTGCTTGAAGAGCAGTATATAAATATTTGTTGTTGTAGTAGTCGTCATACCTGGCTGAGATGGCATGTGTGTCAGGAAGGATGCTGTTGGGGCAAACTAAGCCAAAGTCACAACAGTCCAATGTCTTAAAGGGCTTGTATCCTCTCTTCCAGATGCTGGCTATGGTAGAGCTGGGCAGCAGCTGTTGGCAGTTGTAGTGCCTCTGCCTCATCCCCAAGTCTGAGGACAAGAATAGGGGAGGTTAAAGGGGTCAGCAGGCACAGGGGACCCTGGCATTGGAGGTGGCGGTCCCTCAAATCCTGCCTCATCCTGTCAGTCCTCTGTGTCAGACCCAGGCATTACAGGGTTAGGTCCAGGGTTCATGACTGCCTCATCTTGTAAATCCTCAGTGTCAGACTTGGTTAGGGTACTAAAGGGTGAGGTTTGGGGTTCATGACAAATAGGAGAAACTGTGGCAGTGGCTTCCTTGTACAACTGCCTGTTCAGAACAGTGTTCTTGGGACAGAATATTACAGAGACCTAATGCTGTGCATCATGTGGGTCGACATAAAAAGCACTGCTTTGACTTGGAAGGAATTCCTAGGTTTTCTTGCTGGGGGCCACCAAATGTCCTGCTTCAGTAAGGTAAAGTGTGCCGTCAAGTCGGCGTCGACTCCTGGTGACCACAGAGCCCTGTGGTTTCCTTTGGTAGAATACAGGAGTGGTTTACCATTGCCATCACCTTGTGCAACTGCCTGTTCAGAACAGTGTTCTTGGGACAGAATATTACAGAGACCACAATCCAACCACAATCCAAAATTGATTGTGAGCAGCTCCAAAAGGATCTCTCCAAACTGGGGGAGTGGGCGACAAAATGGCAAATGCGGTTCAGTGTTAGCAAGTGTAAAGTGATGCACATTGGGACGAAAAATCCCAACTTCAAGTATATGCTGATGGGATCCGAGCTGTCGGTGACGGACCAGGAGAGGGATCTTGGGGTCGTGGTGGACAGCTTGTTGAAAGTGTCGACTCAATGTGCGGCAGCTGTGAAAAAGGCCAATTCCATGCTAGGGATCATTAGGAAGGGGATTGAAAATAAAATGGCTAACATTATAATCCCTTATACAAAACTATGGTGCGACCACACTTGGAGTACTGTGTCCAATTGTGGTCACCACATCTTAAAAAGGTCATTGTTGAACTGGAGAAGGTACAGAAGAGGGCAACCAAGATGATCAGGGGTCTAGAGCACCTTTCTTATGAAGCAAGACTACAACACCTGGGGCTTTTTAGTTTAGAAAAAAGACGACTGCGGGGAGACATGATAGAGGTCTATAAAATCATGCATGGTGTGGAGAAAGTGGAGAGAGAGAAATTCTTTTCCCTCTCACACGACACTAGAACCAGGGGTCACTCCATGAAATTGATTGCCAGGAGATCTAGGACCAACAAATGGAAGTACTTTTTCACACAATGCATGATCCACTTGTGGAACTCTCTGCCACAGGATGTGGTGACAGCCAACAACCTGGATGGCTTTAAGAGGGGTTTGGATGACTTCATGGAGCAGAGGTCTATCAATGGCTACTAGTCGGAGGGCTGTAGGCCACCTCCTGCCTCAAGGGCAGGGTGCCTCTGAGTACCAGTTGCAGGGGAGTAACAGCAGGAGAGAGGGCATGCCCTCAACTCCTGTCTGTGGCTTCTAGCGGCATCTGGTGGGCCACTGTGCAAAACAGGATGCTGGACTAGATGGGACTTGGGCCTGATCCAGCAGGGCTGTTCTTATGTTCTTATGTTCTTATCTCCCGCGGTATGAGATGATGCCTTTCAGCATCTTCCTTTATCGCTGCTGCCCAATATAGGTGTTTCCCATAGTCTGGAAAACATACCAACAGGGATTCGAACCGGTAACCTCTGGCTTGGTAGTCATTTCCCTGCTGCACTACTTAAAGTAACCCCTGCTTCAGTAGTGGTCAGATATACCATTTGTACTTTTGGTTTCTGCCTCATTTACTATTTCCACAGATACTTGTCCTGTGAAGCCTGCAGTTCTGCCTGATAATAATCAAAGATCCACTCACCTTATTTCAGCTTGTAGAAATATATGATCCTTGACTAATTGCAGAACCCAAATCCTGACTCACTAGAGGATGGATTAGATAGGCATCATGGCATATAAATTTGGGGAGAATTTATTACTCTCACTACACATTATTTGGTTTCATAGTTTTTGAATCAGTTTAATGGATCACATAGTTAGACACCAAATTAGCTAAGTGAAAGGTGTGATGTATAAACGGACTTCTTTGCTGCTTTGGTGGATATCGCTAATAATGGTTTCCTTGGTAACTAATGTACTTCATCAGAGGAAAACATGGAGATAAAATGATTTTAAAAGGCAAGACCCATAAAACTCAGAGCAAATAAACAAAACATGAAATGGTACAGTGTGTTCTCTATTGTAAATATTCCACATTCAGTGCTTAGGAAAATTGATTTAAAGTTAGTTCAGAAGGATGCATTTTGTTTCTAGAGAGTGAAGAAGCGGGGTATGAAAAGAAGCACAGTGTCTACAATAAATTGGTAGACAGTTTGGAAAAATAATTCAGAACAAAAGTATATTAAAATATTCTACAGTTAAATGGAAATAAAACTACAGAAGTGCAGTGTTGGAAGAAACCTCAAAATAATCTTATCCACTAATACACAAGTTCCCATTTTTAAACATTCCTCATATAATAGCTCAGGGGCGTAACTACCATTAGGCAAGGGGAGACAGTCGTCTTGGGGCCCCACTGCCTCAAGGGGCCCCCCAGAGGCACGTCACATGACTCCCCACCCACCCGTGTTGCACCCCCTATGAATTATGTTGAGTCTCTTGGAGATCGGCAGTAGCAGAGAGTAAAAATAACCAGATTCAATGTGAACTAGATATTCACCGTATTTGTGATGGGGATGTGAGTGTGAGTGCACGATATATTGTGAAGTGTGTTTGTGTGTGTGTATATCAGCGAGGGGCCCATTTTAAAATCTTGTCTCTGGGCCCACTCCAACCTTGCTACGCCCCTGTAATAGCTCTTGTGCCCCGGATTAGGATTGCCTACCCTCCAGAATTGGCTTGGAATCTCCAGAAATCAGCACCAGCTTTTAGAAAGCATGTTAAATCCTGGCTTTTTACCCAGGCTTTTATATGATTGTCTCTGTTGCTGCTCTTTGTATTTGTACTATTTTTATGCTTGTGTTTTAAATTTTTAATCAGATTTGTTTTTATATTTTTAGCTTATATTTTGTGTCATTTTTATAATCTTGTTTTAAATTTTTTTGTAAACCACTTTGGGATTATTTTAATGAAAGGCAGTATATAAATTTAACAATAAATAAATGAATAAAAATCATTCTCCAAGTGACTACTGAATCTTTAAGATTTTAATGGCTTGATATTATGAAAAATGTTGGAAAAAATACTGGGGGGAGGGGGAAAAACACTGTGTAGCTTCAGCCACAGTTGGTAATCCTACCCTTGATCCTGTTAGTCATCAACTATTTTGGTTAGAATAACATAGTTCATAACTAGCTGGATCAAAAGCTTTGTGTTCTGGAAAGCCCTCCAAGTTTTTCAGGGGTTCCTCAATGACAAAACCTGTAATGATGGACAAGTTTCCATTGAATGAGCTTGGCCACCACAACCAATCTTGGCTGTGTGCAGCTGTAGGAGAGTGTAGGGTACATCCTAGAATCCATTTTCAGCACGGAGAGGATGATGGTGGTCCTGTGGGTGCTGAACACAGAAGGATGATGGTGATGTTCAAAAGGCCAGGGCTGGTACTCAGTCTGAACAAAGCAGAACATATCCCAGAGTCCTCTTCCATACACAGGCATTTCATAGCAGACATGGAGGTTTACTCTGTTAGAGTTTGTTAATTTTTACCTTCAATAGGTAAAACAGCAGAGCACTAAGGAATGGGCACACACTCCAGTTACAGAGTGGGTAGCAGAGGATGGTTTAGTTGCAGCTATTTAAATAAAACACATGGAGATCCTTGTAGAACTAAACACTAAGTATTTATTGGTTAAGTACACTTGGATAGGAAAGACCTAAACCTAATCTAAAGAACTACATAATGATTAGGTAAGGAGGGAGAGAGATGTTGTCATCTGCTCTCTAGGAGGAAAGGAAGCATTGTGACTCAGCACAGGAAGTGAGGAAGAGTCAGATCAGGAGTAATAGAGCAGGGACAGGTAGAACAGTCAGGGAGACCCTTACTCACTATATCTACTCCCAATGCCCCTAGTGGTCATTAGGATAGATGGTGGAAAAGGTTGATGCACTGGAAGTCCATCTCCAACATACCCACTGGAATAGTCAACATGGAAAGAGTTGCCTCAACATAGAAAGTCTGAAAAACGCTGAGTCAGATTTATGGTATACCATAAGTAGAAAGAAAGAGGCACCATGGAGTACGGAACAGGATTACAGTAAGTGGTGACATTCAGCCTCATAAAGATACTTGAAGCACAACATGCAATCATACCAGCTTTTTCAAAATATTGATAGTTTGGCATGCAGGGCCTTTAAGATTCTGAGCGGCTTGGGGGCAGAATGTTCATTTGAGCCCTTCACACTTTCTTCTCTCCAGCTTGCATAACACACAGTGTTACACATATGGTGAAATGTAACATTTGCATATTTGTCCAAGAGCGCTGTTGTGCAAGCACAAGAATTGCCCAGAGTTGTGTGACAGTATGGTCATTATATATATATGCAAATCCATTTGAACAATTTCCAATGTTATATTCTACTGCATGTATAATGTTGCGCAGCTTGTCGGCCATTGCATCCTGTGTCAATGCAATAACCCAAACTACTGAAATAACTCTTGATCCTGAAGTTATATTTTAACTGATTAGTTCTACTGCCTTGAATGAAAAGCATCAATCGGATCATTTCAGATACTGAACCTATTTTGGATGGGGACCCTTTATGTGTGGGGCCTGAGGCAACTGCACCCCTTGCCCCACACCCTATCCCAAATGTCCTGATGGCATGTTACTCCAGGATTATGGTAATTTGGACAGATTTTGACAAAACAGAAAGCAGCTAGCCAGATTCTATTGTTTTCTTCACAGCAAACATAACCATCTTCCAACTTTGTCCTACATATGGATGCAGCAGATTGAGAACAGAAAGTATGAGGATGCCCTGGAAGCAAAAGTATCAGCACCATCATTAAAGTTGCATAAAGTGACTGCATAATTTTTTGTGACATATGGGAGTGAAACTGGGATGGAAGAAAACATGGCATTCTGAATGACCAGATCGCACCTGCTTTGCTTCCAAAGTGTGCATTGAAATTAAATTCATGCTGGAAAAGGCTGACAAGTAATTGTTTCCATAGCTTGTAGAATCATAGAGTTCATGGAGGCCTAGCAGGCCATCTAGTCCCACCCCTGCAGCATATCAAAGCAAGAACATCTCCCACAGATGGCTGTCTAGCTTTTGTCTGGAGAGCACCCACTGCCCACCCTCCACTGGCAATTTTGGCTCCACTGACAAACTGTTCTTACAATGTAGATGCTTATCTGAATGTTCAACTGAAATCTACCCTCCTGTAACTTAAGCTCATTACGAGCTTAAAATTGTAGCTCTAGTCCTGCCTTCTGTATCTGAAGAGTGCTATTCAGTCTTCTCTTCTGCAGGCTAAACATATACCCAGTTCTTTGGCATGGTCTCTGTCGATCACACCAATGGGTTTCGTGCCTGCGCAGAAGCTCAGTCAGGAACCTTCCAAAGCTCTTTATCCCTGTTGCTTTTTGGTGGGAACCCTGCCCACTCGGTGGTGTAGGGTCTGTCTTCCCTCAGTTCTTCATCGTCTGTGAGGTGCCTTTCATTGCTTTTAAAAAGAATCTCTGTTATCTTTTTTTATTTCATCCTTCCTTCTCTTTGTTCTATATCTTCAGCCAAGTCTCCTTTAAACAGTGCACTGTTTGATGGGCTAAACTTCCCTCCACCGACGGCCACTCTTGTTAGCTTACTCTCCAATAGGCTTATGAGATCACCCGGCATTGTGTGTGTGTGTGTCCCCCCCCCATATCAACTTTGCAGTGCCTGGACCAATATGAACCAAATTGGGTACAGTTGTAGGGCCACATAGGGACACCTCAACAGCATAGTTTGTGATGATGTCATCCACCCCAATCCAAGATGGCAGATGTGTGAACTTTTGAGGTGCAAGTGGGCTAACTTGTGAACCGCCTAACCAATTTGAGCTAAATTTGCTACAGGTGTAGGGGCACATGGGGATGCTTGAATGGTGTGGTGTGTGGTGATATCATCCACTCCAATTCAAGATGGTGGCTGCATGAACATCTGATGCACAAACGGGCTATTTTGTAGACTGTCTAACCTATTTAAACCAAATTAGGTTCAGATGCAGTGAGTGACATACAGGGACACCTCAACGGCATAGTTTGAGATGATGTCATCCACCCCAATTCAAGATGGTGGCCACATGAACATCTGAGGCGCAAATGGTCTAATTTGTGGACTGCCTAACCCATTTGAACCAAATTGGGTACAGTTGCAGTGAGTGACACACAGGAACATCTCAATGGCATATAGTTTGTGATGATGTCATCTACCCTTATCCAAGAGCCTGGACATGTGAATGTTTGAGGCACAAGTGGGCTAACTTGTGGTCTGTCTAACTGATTTGTAGGTACAGTTGTAGTGAGTGACACACAGGGACACCTCAGTGGTGTAGTTTGTGATGATGTCATCCACCCTGATTCAAGATGGTGAAACCGTAAACTTTTGGAGGTGCAAGTGCCATATCTTGTGGACAGTCTAACCCATTTAAACTAAATTTGCTACAGCTGAATGGACACACAGAGATGCCCCAGTGGTGTTGTTTGTGATGATATGGCTGCGGCAAGAAACTGGTCCCCTCCTGTTTGATGCAGAGCCATTTTGATGTATACTCTGAGTACAGTTTTCCAATCAGTTGTAAATCTGTTTTCATCTATCCCGCATTTGGCCTAGATATCTTTTTGTTGGGCAGTATAGCAATGTAATAAATAATAATTGACCAGTTTGCTAACCAAAGTAACATGGGAAACTCAATGTTTTGCTGAAATCAAGATAAATTAAGTCCACAGGATTCACACAATCTGCTAAGCTAGTAACCCAATTAAAAAATGATAAAATAAGTCTGGCAGGATTTGTTCTTGATAAATCCATGCTGGCCTGTACTAATCTGCATTGTTATCAAGATGCTTACATACTGAGTGCTTTATAATCTTTTCTAGTATCTTCGCTGGTACTGAAGTCAGATTGACCCATCTATAGTTTCTGGGATCCTCCTGTCCCCTCTGTTTGAAGACTGGGACAATATTAGCCCATCTCCGGTCTTCTGGCATGTCACCTATTCTCCAGGATCTCTCAGAGATGATAGACAGAGATTCTGTCTCTGTCAAATCAATGTTAAGCATCAACTCACTAGAACAGGGCTGGGGAACCTTGGCCCTCCAGCTGTTGTTGAACTACAACTCCTATCATCCCCAGCCACAATTATTGTGGCTGGGGATGGTGGGAGTTGTAGTTCAAAAACAGCTGGAGGGCCAAGGTTCCCCACCCCTGCACTAGAACATGTCACTGGGATGAAGTCTAATTGGTATCAATAGGTGTTTTAGGGCTGATTCAGCACCAAACTAGACATGATGGAGAACTCTCAATAACATTATTCTTTGCAGCTGCAAAGAGTCCTGATTTGGATCAAGGCCACAATGCTGGTGGGGGTCCTAACGCTTTGCCCACACTGGATAGCATCCAGATTGGTACTTCTGTGAAGAGAAGCCATTCTGCTCATGCAAAAGGGAGGGGCAAGCAGCCCTCTGGACCCTCCGCAATATGTTTCTCAGAGCTGGAGGAACATGTCCCAGGTGATATGAAGCTGTTGTCTGAATCCCAAATACACAGGCAAATATGATAATGAAACCACTACTCCCCACTGAATCTTTTTACATCCTTGCTCTCTGTTTCTTGGCTTCCTTTAACCCCCACTGCTAACTGACCAGTTCCCAGAGGTATTATCTTGCAAAGCCCTATGGTTTTAATCTCAGCCCAGAACTGAACTTCATAATACAACAGTAATATGGTAAAATTATGTAATTCACTACTTATTAAAATTAAAAGATACTGGGGCAATTCTCATGATCGCCCCGGGTGGGCAGGGAGAGAAGGCTGCTTTCAACTTACTTACCAAGCAGGTCGTCTTGGGTGTGCCTTCGGATGCAAGCGTACCCTTCACATCGGTTAAGAGCCAGGTTAGTTAAGAGGGTTAGGTAGGCAGGGAGCAGAGGGATCTGCGAGCATCCTGCCACTTCTCACGGCTAGCCTAACTCTGCCTGCGCTGCCCCAGTCATGAGAACAGCCTCACTATTCATCCAACCTGAATGTCAATGATAATGCAGATGAGAAACTTTAATAAATACACACATATCAGCAACTGAAGTAAAATGTGCTATCAAGTCAGTGTCAACTCCTGGTGACCACAGAGCCCTGTGGTTTTTGTTTGGTAGAATACAGGAGGGGTTTACCATTGCCATCTCCCACACAGTATGAGATTATGCCTTTCATCATCTTCCTATATTGCTGCTGCCCAATATAGGCGTTTCTCAGAAATGTACCAGCGGGGATTCGAACTGGCAACCTTTGACTTGCTAATCAAGTCATTTCCCCGCTGCACCATTAGGTGCACAGATATCAGCAATGATCTATCCAAAAAGGTAGAATGGACGAGCCTGCTATTTATAGGACAAACTGTGAAATTCTGATTATTTAGATCAGAAACATCTCTTGTTTGATCCATGCTGAAACATATTTACTTCTACAGCATTCACTATCTTGACAGCAAAAACAAAAGGTTGGATTGATCAGATTTTTCTTTACTATGTGCACTCTAACATGGTTATCAGTATCACATCACTAAAACAACCACTTAAGAGAGCTTCACAATTCCTCTGGAGTATTATCTATTTGCCCAGCAGCAGGCAATGTTTCGGCATCTGTGAGTTGGGCTGGCATTATTCTGTAACTGCCAACAAAACAATATTTGACATCAGGTGTTTTATTTCCCCTGCTTTGAAAAACCTCTGCATCTCCATATCCTCTTTCCTCCCAACTACACTGAACACAGCTAGTGAATCCTCCTACACTCCCACTTAACTGCCTGGAATGGTGTTTTTTTAAAGCACATGTATAAAAGCAAGTACGGAAAAACTGTTTTTTGTTATTGTATCGCCCAATGTCACTAAATCCAATAAAGATTTGACAGCCCTCATCAACATTTTTTCTGAAATATAGCTATGTTGTCATTTCGATAACCTCTGGCTGATTTCATTGAATTGCCACAGGTTTTGCCATGAACACAAGCCATTACTATTTTCTTTTTTCATGCAGATGCTCTCTCCGCCTATGCACTTCTGATAAGCAAGAGAAGAGAAATATTGATTTCCATGGAGTGTTTGCAACATTTCTTAGGGGACATACACTCTCTCCCTGATTCTTTACAGCTAGCAGAAATAATCGTGCTTAAATGATATGACTGGCAACATGCATCTGGTCCAAGACTTGGACTGTAATTTGGAATGAATTGCAGTTTTCCAATCAAGTTTTTGAGAGAGAAGCCTGTAGCTGGTGTTCTCAAATGGCTCCTTGGCCATCTGGATTATGAACCCTTGTACTAAATTATTCCACCAGACACTGAGAAAGAACTGAAAGATGCCAAAGCCAAGTAATGTGTCCTAACTCACACAGGAAGCAATGTTAACTATTCACTCATTCCCCATTTGGAAACTGATCTTAAGTGTGAGGTCCTAAAATCTGAAAGACCACAATTCCAGTGTGCTGCACCTTTGATACCACAAGAGAACTGGTTTTGTGATAGTGAGCATACATTGTCCTCTTTGCTAAGCAAGGCCTGCCTTGGTTTGCATTTGGATGGGAGACTCCGTGCGAGTGCTGTAAGATATCCCCCTTAGCCATGTGGGGACATAGCTTAGTGGTAGAACATCTGCTCAAAAGATTCACTCCCTGGCATCTCCAACTAGGGTTGGGAAAGACTTCTGCCTGTAAGAGCCACTGTTAGTCAGTGTAGGCCAGGGGTTCCTAACCTGTGGTAGTCTAGACGGTGCTGAACTACCAACATCCACAGCTACAATTTATTGTATTAATACTGAGCTACTGTAAATGGCTTGACTCAGTAGAAGGCAGCTTCCTATGTTCCTAACTGGGCAAAGAGGCACTTTTAGAGTGGTCACCCTCTTATACTTAGCCAGGCACTAGCAGCTGTCCCTACTCAGCCCAGCATAACATCCCTCTAATATCTACAACTGGTGTCACCTTTGTGTTTCTTTTTAGATTCCGAGCCTCTCTGGGGCGCTTTCCAGATTAGACCTTGCAATGGGGTCACGTTATATCTCGGAAGTGTGCTTCTACACTTCCTGTGTTGTGACACCCAGTCCCTACGTGGACAGCAGGGTGCTGTTCACATTTCCAATGCCTTGTTTAGAATTTAATCACTGTGATATAGAGCTAGGACATCATATAGCTAGTGTAAGAAAGCTGCTGGTTTTTTGGGTTGTTAGTTTCCATGAGACTGCACACCTTGCTGTTTACATTTCGAATCCGAATTGCCTGAACGGAAGCATTTTGCTGCTGTTGAGCAGCTAGACTGGAAAGCGCTTGGGACTAAGGACCATTTGCTCGTTCTTTTTGTTATGTAAACCACTTCATGAACTTTGTTGAAAATTTGTTCATAAATATTGGCTGACATGATGCACAGTCTAATGGAACCGTAAGGCTCCACATGAGGCTACAACAATGCTGCAAGGTAAGCTCATTAGACTGCTCATCACAGCAGCCACTCCTCCTCCTCCTCCTCCTCCTATTTACACACAGTCCCAGACGTTATTGACTGGATTTGGTACTTTAATTATCGGACACCAAGGGCACCCACAACTATTGGCACCACTATTGTTTTCTTTTTCCAGAGTCACTCAATTTCAATCTGAAGATCCTTGTATTTAGTTACTTTCTCCAATTCTTTTCGTTGATTCGTCAATCCCCTGGGATTGCAATATCAATTATCAGAACCTGATTCTTCTTGATGACTGTCAGATCCGGCGTATTGTGCACTAAATGCCTATCAGTTTGTATTCCAAAGGAAAATTCCAAAGGAGTTTTGCCTATTATTGTTGTTGTTGTTGTTGTTGTTATATTTACACACAGTCTACCAGATGTTATTGACTGGATTTGGTACTTTAATTATCGAGCCCTTTCCAAGGGTCTAGTATAACTACTTCTTCTTCTTCTTCTTCTTCTTCTTCTTCTTCTTCTTCTTCTTCTTCTTCTTCTTCTTCTTCTTCTTCTTCATATTATTATTATTATTATTATTATTATTATTATTTAAACTTATGTTTCCAGACTGGAAACTAGTGGCTTTTTCAACAATGGAGGAATCTCAACTTGTACTTGTATATAAGCATATTCCTTATCCTACTCCTCATGTTCGAGAAACAAAGCTTGGTTACGGACACTTGCAAAAGGCTAAACAAATCAAAGCAGAGATGCAGAGTTTTCAGAGACAAGGGAGTAGGAATTATGTCGGGCACTGCCTTCTGCTCCACCCTGTCTGTTTCATTTAAGTTCTCCCCCCACTTGCTTCTTTGTATTGCTGACCAAATATGTCCCCTTCCCACCAATACCTACCAACATATCTCAAAATTCTGTAGAGGAGCTTTTTCTGGTGAAAATTAAGGAAATGTTATGCATTTTGGCACCATTTCACATTCAATTAGATGCAGGTTTCTCCACAAACTTGACATACTAGAGGCACTGGGTTACAAGGTTTGGGGCTCTTTAATATAGTCCTCTTGACTCTATCGTCATAGTTCTTCACATAAATCTTCCCAGTGGGGAAGGACTGTAGCTCAGTGGTGTAACACATGCTTTGTATGCAGAAGGCCCCAAGTTCTTGCAGAGGCTCTGCTAGTCAGTGTGGACAATATTGACATAAAAGACCCAATAGTCTAAGGTCAATATTGACATAAATGGAGAGAGAGAGAGAGAGAGAGAGAGAGAGAGAGAGAGAGAGAGATGGTATCCACACACTGTGGACCTGAATGGGAGGTGAGTGGGTTCGTATGGGGAGAGACAGTCTTTAAAATTTAAAACCAGCATTTTGAATTGGGCCTGGAAGAACATAAGAACAGCTCTGCTGGATCAGACCAAAGGCCTACCTAGGCCAGCGTCCTGTTTCCCACAGTGGCCAGGTCAGGGGCATATCTAGGGGTAGGGCAGGCAGGGCACGTGCCCCAGGCGCCACTTGAAGGGGGGTGCCATTTTGTATTTTTTTTTAAAAAAAATGGCTGCCAAAAACAAAATGGCCACTGTGCATGCTCAAATGGCCTCTGTGAGGCTCTAGGTCATGCCAGGCTTTGCAGAGGCCATTTGAGCATGCGCGGAGGCCATTTTGTTTTCAGTGGCCTTTAAAAAAAAAAAAGATTATTTTTAAAAACGGCCACTGCACATGCTCAAATGGTCCTTGCGAGGCCTTAGAGGCCAGCGGGGTGAGGGGGAATCTTTGCAAAAAAAACCCCAGCCTTTAGGAAGCCCCCCAAAGGGGCTATGGGTAAAAAAAAAATAATAAAAATATAATATAAGACACAGTACACATATTCAGATTGGCACTATGTACAGAGAATCAGGGCTTGTGAATACTGAGCTGACGCTTAAAAGCTAGGATTGTATTCATTTACTCTTACTTTGCTTCTTGTGATAAGTGAGTTAAATGTGATGTCTTGCTAATATGGCTATTAATGGTGAGTTTGTCTTTGAATCAGTGTGAAACCCTTAATATTAAGGCCCACTGGGAGTTTCTTGCTCTCTTTCTCTCATTTTAACTGTCTTTCTGAAAGACTAGAATATATTCCAAGCAGTGACACAGTTTACTCTGCATATCCTTTAATTATTTACAGAGTATCTGGGAAAAGTCAAATTCTCCATTGATTTTTAAAACTTATGTAAGACAGGCACTTCTGTTTAGTTTTCCAAGTACATCTCCACATAGTATTTGGGTATTTCATGAGCCCCCACATACTGAAATGTGTAGTTTTCCAGCATTTTTTGGTCTGGCTAAGTCCACTGCTAAATAGTTTTTGAAATATTAAAAGATTAACGAGCTTGACTTGTATTTTTCAGCTGATATTATGGTAAAGTTATCTGAAAGATGGGTGTCAGATGCTTGGACAGGGGGCGCAATTTCAGTGTTTGCCCTAGGCGCTATTTTCCCTAGATACGCCTCTGGGCCAAGTAGATGCCTCTGGAAAGCCCACAAGCAGATGAACATCTCCCTGCCCTTACCCACCATTGTTCCTGCAACTTGTATAGAGTGGGACTTATTTCTGAGTAAACATGCATAAGATTGTGCTACACATGCTGGGAGCTGTCTGCCCAATCAAGTGATAATGTCCCGGAGGGGCTGTACCACATGCTCTTTCTGAACATATAGTTTGGTTTTTCTCTGGCAGAACAAGGAGAGGCATATGCATTATCTTCTTCCTTTTGATTCTATCTTATGTGCTTTTATATTCAAACATGCCCTCAGATCTTTGTTGTAAGGGGCCCCTGCTTTGCTTTTAATTTGCTGGTGTGATTATATGTAATTCCTGTTAAATTCTCTTCATTCCAGCAGTGTAATTAGGCAGAGGAGCAGCCTTTGTTCTGCATTTGAAAAGCAATTAGTCATGCCTTTTGCCTTCTAGTTTGTTCTTTGGGTTTTTTGTTTTTTTTAATTAGAGTTTTGTTTTTGGCTTTTGTCCTTAAAGCAGACTATAGCACAAGATATGTATCACCTGCAGCCATGCCAGTCTGCTGGAAAAGTAAAGGAAAGACTACATCTGTCTCCTCAGTGGGGATGGGGACAGGGTACTGTAAAGGAATCCACTGGAGTTTGGGCAGTTTTACTCACTCATCCATGCTCCAGTGGCAGTGCAATGTCCAGTAGTCACTGCCACCACTCTCTGCTTCCAGAGAGAGCTCGTTTGGGTCTGAAAGAACTCATTTGGGTGAGCCAGTGTAGTGTAGTGGTTAGAGTGTTGGACTAGGACCAGGGAGACCCGAGTTCAAATCCCCATTCAGCCACGAGACTTGCTGGGTGACTCTGGGCCAATCACTTCTCTCTCAGCCTAACCTACTTCATAGGGTTGTTGTGAGGAGAAACTCAAGTATGTAGTACACCGCTCTGGGCTCCTTGAAGGAAGAGCGGGATATAAATGTAAAAATAAATAATTAATAAATAAAATAAAACCAACCTTTGGAGGATCCCCTCTGTCTCCGCAGAGTGGGAGCTGGGCTTACTTCACCCCTTCAACTAAGTTTCTCTTCATGTAGCTCAACCAAGAGGTCAGCTCATGAGGAGCCACAACTCCAGAGTCTCTGAGCAATGCGCATGAGAGGCGAGATTGTTCTCTCTGAAAGATTACTTTATTAATCTACAGGAACCAAGGTGAGTAGGGGAGCAGATAGGCATTAGGAAAATAAAACAAAGGCCCTTTCTAATTCCTAATATATTCTAATGTTGAAAGCAAAACACTTGTGTATCTTGATGAAGGATGGTCCGGCAAATAGATGGAAAATACCTGATATTTAACAAAGGGAACACACAACTTTTAAAGAGTTTCTTAGGCAAAGCACCTGGAAGAGCAGTGAGCCCTTTCCACCAATCAAAGGTAGGCCACGAGGGCTCAGGTTGACAACTTCTCAGCCAATAAGGAGGTGAGATGCCCTGGTGGGTGGAGGCGACTGTGGGATTGGCATCTGTCCAAGATTCAAAGGTTTTCAATTACCATCCTCAATGGGTAAGTGGGGTGTGGAGTGTCCCTTTCTCCTGTGTTAGACAGGTTTAGGGGACTGGTGAATGGCAGGTCCGGTGGATGCTATGGACATGATGCTCTTGCTTCAAAATGATGAAAGCTATTTTCCATCATGCATGCGGTTTCTTGGCAGGTACCCATATCTATTGCTGGCTTTCCCCATTGGGAATCACATGACCAGCACATATATAATGACTGGGTGGTAGTCCTGAGCTTCATAGATTCGCTCTAAAGCTGCCACTTCACCTCCTTTACTTTCATCCATTCTGTCTTCCTGCTGAAAATTCCTCCCTTTGCCAGAGCTCCTATGGTCTACAGAAGGTGCCATGTCCCATTATGGCACCCCTGAGGCCCATAGCATATTTGAAGGGTTATGTGGTGACAGCACAGAGGTAAACATGCCCTACCTCTGTGCTGCAGTCCAATGTGGATCAGGTCCAGTGGTGTAGTTGCAAACTGAGAAGTGCAGGTGCTTTCCATGACAGCACCCATAACCACACCCATCCCAACAGCTACAGCATTCATAACCACACCCATCCCAACAGCTAAACCCTATGGTCACACCCACCCCAATGCCTCCCCCTCCCATTTAGATGCAATAATTTTGGTGGTTCTTTTATAAGAAGTCAAGGATAGTTTCCTAATCCTACAGAACTTGAACGTCATATGGTATTCACCCAGAAAAGCAGTCTGGATTGGCCCATAGCCATGATGGCTATTTGGAGCTCCATATTCAGAGGCAATGTATCTCTGAGTACCAGTTGCTGGCAGTGGCACTGGGGGCAATAGCAGGGGAGGGCTATCACCTCCATATCCTGCTTCTGCGGGCTTCCCAGAGGCATCTGGCTGGTTATTGCAGGCTTGGTGGACCTTTAATCTGACCCAGCAGGGCTCTTCTTGTGTTCTTTTCTCACCATTTCACCTTTGGTTTCCAGGATTGGCCAGGAGTCTCCAGGAATCTGCATCCATTTCCAGGTAACTACTGGAAACAATGCTGAAGATTTTAATAGCTCGATGTGGTGAAAAATACTGGGTGGTGGAAAATAGACTCTGACATGATCTGCAAGCCCAGAGGTGCACCTAGGTAACTTTGGAGCCTGGACCTAAAGACCTTTGGAGGTCCCGCTTGCTGCAAGTTAAGCATAACCACCTAAAGGCCTTGGGATCCCCTCTCCCCAGGGGCATAGCTATAATTGGGTAGATGGGTTCAAAGAACCTGCCCCCCCCCAGCTCCAACCCTCCCTGTTTTCTTCATTATCTCCCTCACTCCGAGGGCCCATCGGGGAGAAGGGTGAACACGGGCCCCCTCTCCCCTAGCTAGGCCCCTGCCCCCCAAAGGTCTTTAACATACTCCCATTCCACATATTTCTTTCCGCACTCCCCCCTTTGTCTCTAAAGCACCCTCACAGGTCACAAACACACTCGGCCACCTAGCGCAGTGTGGGCCAGCAGCAACCACACCACCCAGGACAGACTAAAGAGGATGTGGGGGGGCCCCATGGGGTGTGGAGGCCCTGGACTTTGGCCCTGAAGTCCAGGGGTAAGAGCGCCTCTGTGCAAGCCTAATGGCAACAGAGAGATATGCAGCACTGCTACTGCAGACCTAGGAGCAGTGGCACTGTAGAAAACCATCAGCTGCACTAGCAGCATCACCGTGTTTGTTTCCATTGTAGTAAATAGAGGAAAGTGTGGTAATGCTGCTCGAGCAACCACCTCTTCTCTACAGCAGCACCACTTCCGGGTTTGCAGCAGCAGCACAAGTCACTCCATCACTTGCGGATCATGTTGGCCATTGAAAAGAAAAATCTTCAGGAATAGCTTCTGCCAGAATTGGCAACCCTACTCCATCTACATGCCATCACACACTGAATTTCTGGCCATCATGCAGCTGTTAAAGGCAGGACAGACACAATTCTGATGTCCATCAAATCACCTGCTTAGGCCAGGCGAGAAACCCTGCAAACTAACACTCTTGGCTTTTCTTACAGTCACTATCACAGAACAGAATCACAAGTCCCCCATGCATAATGCATTGAACTATAGGAAATAATCTTTTCCTGACCCAATGAATAAAGAGCAGGGACTAGAAGAGACTATTATGAGAATGTGGCCCATGTTAACCATGTTTTTTCTGGCAGGGCTCTGTTCCTAGAGAACCCCTTGTATTTATTTCTGCATGTGTTTGACACAGGAGCTTTGCTAGAAAAAATGTGGCAATCCTACCCAAATCTTACCTTTCCTCATTGTCACACATGAATAACTGTGAATTATTGGTGGAAGCAAGGGTAAAGCCTTCCCATGCAAAATACTTTGGTCTTGGTAACTTGTGACAATTATAGACAGGCTGTGTGCACCTAGCCCGTAGGGGCCCTAAACAGAACTAACCAACTGGTTGGTGCAGAGGAGGGAGGCGGGGCCATGATAGTTCCATGTCGTCTGAAGCCACCAATATTGAGTGGACAATGTCTGGTTCCTTCCACTGCCCAAAATTTGTAACCAGCGTTCTGAAGTAGGGCAGAGAATGTCGAGTGGTGGAGTGTACCCAGATGTGTCCATCTGACATTGGCAACACAGAAGAGGCAAAAGTACCAGAAGCACACCCTCACCAGAAACCAGCAGTTTTCTCCCACTCACTTGCTGCTATGATGTCTGAAGCTGCCCAGTACTAGACTTGCTGGATCAATGATCTGACTCAATATTAGGCAGCTTCTTATGTGCATATGAATCAATACAATACAATACAATGAATATTTATATACTACTTTTCAACTAAAGTATCCAAAGTGGTTTACACAGATATAAATGAATGAATGAATGAATGAAATGGCTCCCTGTCCCCAAAGGGCTCACAATCTGAAGAAAAAAAGAAGAAAGAAACATAAGATAGACACCAGCAACAGCCACTGGAGGGATGCTGTGCCGGGGATGGATAGGGCCAGTTGCTCTCCTCCTGCTAAATAAAGAGAATCACCACTTTTAAAAGATGCCTCTTTGCTCAGTTAGCAGGGGGTGGGCTTTGGGTGGTGCATTACTGGGGAACAGCATCCAGGCTGTTTGCCTGGGGGGCAGAATTGGAACATCAGAGACAAGGCCCATCCACACCCATCCAACAAGTGTACAGTGTAGACAGAGAGATCTGTACACAGGTATAGTTATTCATATATTATGTTGAGTACAGGTACCACAGTACACTTCCTATCTGTACCATGCATTTGAGGGGCCTGTACCCAGGTTCACTTTTAATGTGAACACAGGTACAGTCGTCACACAAGACATCTGTACACTCATATAGCATAATGTCTGAATCAGGCTAGAGTTTACCATCTTCCTCAGTGTGACATGCAGGTTGCTGCTTGTCAGATTATACCTTGGGCAGGCTTGAGGAATACAGGGCTTCATGCATAGGTATCTTCACCTCAAGGTCACTGTCTAAAGACTGGGTCACACTCACATTTCCCCCCCTCCAAAAAAGCTGCACAAACCAAGTATTGTTCTTTTTGCCTTTCGCTCTGCACTTTTACAACAGCTTTTTAACAAGCCCAATCATGGTGGTTTAACAAACAATATAAATTACCCGTGAATTAGAGTATAAAATGTTTTTGCACGGCTCATCCTCACTCCTCATCTCTGGCCCCTCCTTGAATTTCACCTGTCTTTGTCTGAGCTTATGTTTGAAAGGGGGCGTCATGCAACTGGACAGCGTGAGCAGAGGAATCAATCTGAAAAGCTTCCTTCCCCTCCAGATTGCTGGATTTTGTATATATTAACTGAACTCAAGCCCACCTCATCCATACTTAGCAGGCGTGTCTAGCAAGAGGATTCTTGTCTTTCCACTAATTACAGTCCAGCCATCTTCTTTTTGAGTGAAGACGGGGAAAAGTACACATGGATTAGTGCCTCCAGAGTCCTGCCCCCTCATCCATAAAATGAGGACAAATCTCATCTCCCAGAAGTGCTCCTAGATTAATTAACTAATCTCCAGTAAATTCTTGAAGATGAATATTGCCAAGGTGGGTTAATATGTGGAATTATCCAACACATTCATTGCCAAGTATACACATTATAGTCAAAGACATGGGTCTTGTGTGAAGGGAAGCTTCATGTTTAAAGAAAAGAGGATTTTGTCTTGACTTTAGACTGCTTCACATGTTATAGACTGAGAAAGTACACAACATGCACATATGCACATACACATATACGGACTTAAGCATAGCCTGTGAGGAGGCCTGTTGTGAGTTTAAGACCAAACTAGACATTATGTTGAAACACTACATTTGCAATTCCTCTGGGTCTCCCACATTATCTCAAAAAACAGCTGCAGGGTGCTTAATATGAAGTGGTGCAAAAGGAGTGAGGAGCCTAATCCTTTTGTGGCAGCCCCGATGTAAAATGCCACCCTGAAGCTGCATGTTATGCCTGTTTTAAAACATTTGCACTGGCTGCGGCTATGTTTCCTGGCAACATACAAAGTGCTAGTAATTACCTTTAAAGCCCCAAATGGCTTTGAACTGGATAGCCTGGGAGAGTGCCTTATTCAGGGTCGTGCCTTCTCCACAGTTGCTCCTGGGCTCTGAAAAACATTTCCTGTAGCTATCCAAGCGCATGTGCATGTGCCACAGCCGTGTATGTGCTGGCGTCACACAAGGGCAGCTGGGAAACGCCCTGCCGGCATGCCATGATAGCTGGGGTGGGCGAGGGGAACACCACCAAACTTCCTATGGCAGCAAGTGGCGGAGAGGAAGGTATGGACCTGCTCCCCCCACGGTTAAAGGTGTGGGGGATGTGCTAGAATTTACTGCTCAAATGGTGATTCAAGCACATCCCTATTAACAACCTTTAAGAGAGCCAGAAAAACCCTTTATTTTAAAAAAGCCTGGCCTTCAGTGATTTTTAAATTATTCAAATGTTTTTGAATTGCTTTAATGGGTTATTTATTTTGTTTTTGTTTGTATTAATGCAAACCGCTTAGAGCCCCTTGGGTTAGGCAGAATAAAGATCTAACAAACAAACAAGCATAAATAAATAAATAAATAAATATAAAATTAACCATGGTGAGGAAAACTTTCAGGCACAATTTGCCCAGAAGTTTTCTTTTCCATTACTAATAACACTTATGAGGAAGGCAGCAATTTAAATCAGGAAACTGGTACAGCGGGGAAAGGTTAGATGATCTTCCTGGTGGCTTTTTGAAACAGAAAAAAATAAATTGGAGACTTCCAATCACAGAACTCCCATGTGAGGTCTAGTCTAGTTTGGCCCTTACATGGCATTTAGCCTTTAGTTAAAACTAAAATGCAATCTGAATGAATTCAGGCCAGTTTCTTTTGGACTTCATGGATGTTCCAAATGATTTATTTCCCACAAAGCATAGTTGAGTGTCGATATGTTTTTCCCTCAAGGAAGCTATGTTTATGAACTTTTAAAAAATGTTTTATTCTGTATTGATTTTAAAAAGCTCCATTAGAGCTTCAGTACTCCCCCGGTGAATCATTCAAGCATGGAAGAACTCACGCAGACCCTTGTTACTCTTGGAGTAATGCATTCCATGGATTTCCCCCTTCATTTAAACAAACAAAACATATCTTTCTTGGCACATTCTGGACTCACCGTCAGGAGTGGCTGTGTACAGCTCTCCTCTCTTTTATAAAAAGGGGGGAAAGTGACAAATAATGGCAGACCCATCCAAGGACTATATACAAGATTCCGCCCCCCCCCCAACTTTCAAAGAACAATGGCTGACATGATGTGCAGTCTTCTGTTGGCATTCTGACATACCGGCTCTGCAGTGCTCATAAAAGACAGGCCTGGAAGTCTTGAGTAACTCCTTAACATCACTGCAGCCACAGTTGTGTAGTGTTGTATCCATTAGGAATAATGGAAGTACTGCTGGGCAACTGTGGCAGCACTGATTTTATGGAGTTGCACAAGAATGCAGTCACCCTGGCACACCATAAATACTGGCAGAAGACTGCACATCATGTTGGCCAATTACTGATTGCAGATCGTTATTTAGGTGCATCCGTACATCCAAATCTGTTCCTGTGTGCAGGTCACCTATGCTGAAACAGGACATCCAGCTTTTGCATTATGATCCTTTTCTTTCCTGTTTCACTCAACCATTTGCACAGTGGTTGGCAGCATCTCTGGTTCCAGGATTAAGATATCATTGGGAAGCTTATACAGCTTGGCAACTAATGTATTTTTAAAAAATATGTCAGCAATGAAAATAATCAGCGGTAACCAGAATTCTCAGGGCCTCAACCGCTCTGCAATTTCAGCAGATCTCTCTCTAGTCATTATAAACCAGTGAGGTGATGATTATCCTAGTACTTGTCTGTCTAGTATGATCTGGCTCCTAACAGGCATGTCTTTCTATGCTAAACTTAAATTACATGAAATATTCAACTAGGAAGAGAAAGAGAAAGATAAAAAGGCAGTCCAGTGCAGGGAGCTGGCAGCACAGGGCTCCAATACCAATTATGCTCCTTTGAAAAAAGAAAAAAGGCTTTAAAACGTATATGCATGATTACCTACTGAATTCCGTTCTATCTGTTCTTGTCTTATGTACTTAGGATTGCATTCTGATGTCCAGGCTAGGCATGTCTTTCCCTATGACAATAAAGTACAAGATATTCAAAGGTTTTGTGCAAGTTCCAAGCACAATCTTCCTCCTCATACACACATTGCTCAGACTTCCACACTAGTTCCTGGCATGACCTTCCTCTCTGTATATACATCAAGCTGGGAGCTCCCAAGATTTTCACAGCGCCACCTACTGGCCAGGTCTTGCAGTCCAGCTCTTGCAGACTTCCACACTACTTCGTGTAAGGATCTTGTTCTCTGTATACACAGCAAGCCAGGATCACACAAGATTCTCACAGCGCCACCTGCTGGCCAGCTCTTGCAATCCAAGAAAAACCCACCCTTCCCCCCAGCCCACCACAAAAATGCTAATGAAAAGGGACGAGTTTTTCTTGGAAAGCAAGAGTTGGTCAGCAGGTGGTGCTGGGGAAATTGCACGGGAAACTTGACATGAAACTAAACTGCAGTAAGGGAGCCATTTCCTAATTTTCTGTAGTTAATACTATATGATTGATTGATTGATCAATCGACTTGACCGACTTGACCGACTTGATGGCACTTAATCAGTCAGTTGGTGTCGACTCTTAGTAACCAGCTAGATAGATTCTCTCCAGGATGATCTGTCTTCAACTTGGCCTTTAAGGTCTCTCAGTGGTGGATTAATTGCTGTCGTCATCGAGTCCATCCACCTTTTCTTCTCTTACCTTCAGTTTTTCCCAGCGGACTTCTCAAGGGAGCTAGGTCTTCGCATAATGTGTCCAAAGTATGATAGTTTGAGCCTGGTCATTTGTGCCTTGAGTGAAAATTCTGGATTGATTTGTTCTATGATCCATTTGTTTGTTTCCCTGGCTGTCCATGGTATCCTCAAAAGTCTTCTCCAGCACCAAAGTTTCAAAGCGTCAATATTTTTTCTATCTTGATTCTTCAAAGTCCAGCTTTCACATCCATAGAGTGTCACGGGGAAAACCTTTGTCCAAACAATTTAATCTTTGTAGGTATAGACATGTCACAGCATCTAAACTGCCCTGGGCCAAATTTATTTATTGTATAAAAATCCAATAAATAAATAAATAAAAATCCTTTCCAAGGCCTTCATTGCAACCCTACCAAGTGCTAGTCTGCAGCATATTTCTTGACTGCTGGATCCTTTACTGTTGATGGTCGATCCTAAAAGGCTGAAGCTATCCACCACTTCAGTGTCTTCATTGTCAATTCTGAGGCTTATTTTGCACTAATAATATATAGTACTTGAAATTACCTGCAAACTCATGCAGCTGCTCACACATAAAGGATTTTTGCACCTTGCTCAGTGGACTCATCTTCACTGAAGTAGTAGAGTTCTTGATCAGTTTTGGACACTGCTTTTGCCATAACAGATAATTTGCTTGTGTGTACGATCAACACTCCCTCACAATGAAGGGATCAAGCAAGTGGCATGAGGATTTTAACAGTGACAGTTTCCCTACAGCTCTTGGCAATGCATTCAAGAAATTCTCAATGTCTATTTGGGGACAAGTATTGTAGGTTATAATTGCCAGGGTTTTTTCCCCCATTTTCATTCATTTTAAATGAATAAGCCAACTGAGACACCAGTCCACAACTTGAAAATGAATAGTCAGACAGGGTCAGCTTTTTGGCATCACTGCAAATTTGCATCATGATACAACTTGCTCTTTTGACCAGTGTCTCCTTGGCTTCAGATATGGCCTTCCTGATCAACTGGTGTCCAATGCTTTGGTTTTTGACAATGACATTAATTTGTAAAACTTCAGAACTTCAGCATGATAAGTGGTGTTCAGGTGTATACACACTGTAGCTTCACGGAATATGGTACAATTTCCTGAGCAATTGGAGATAATTTCCCATTGCCTCAAAAATGCTTTACTGTGTCAGTAAAGTGTCAGATGCTTGATAAGCCCCTGGTTTATGCACTTCCAGGTAGGCAGCAAAAAAGAAGGTTTATTGACCCCTTCCTGGGCTGCATTTGGTGTAGGGTTGCCAACTGTCTCTCATTATGCGGGACGTCACTCATTTCAGGGATGAAATATTGATCCCTATAGGGACAGCATTTGTCCCTCATTTTGGTGATGGGGTGAGCAGCTTCTTATTTTGAGAGGTTGAAAAGTGGTATAACTTCAGCATGTTCCAAAAAACAATGCTGGCACTATTCAGTAGCATATAATTCAATTACATATACTTCAATTATACTCAGGCTTTTGATTACCACTGCATATATCTTCCGGCACCCCAGGTCCCTCATTCTGGCAATGAAATGTTGGCAACCCTAATTTGGTGGATCACAAGTTATGCAGGCCTGAGCTATACAAATGAATGGATTCAGGGGCTTAGGGAGGACTGGGGACAATACAATGGAAAAGAGAGACTTGAGCTATTGTGGAGATATTAAAATTGGATGGGGAAACTAGGTTTCTATTAATAGCTGACATGATCAGGAAAATTACTCAAAGTTGTCCTAGTAAAAATTTAAAGTATTTTTAATCTTTAATTTTTATTAAATTAATGTGAATGTTTAATTTCAATGGGACTACTCTGAGTAATTTTTATTGTGTAAGTCAATGTTTTTTAAAATACATATGACAATTTCTATCTCAGGTTAGTTGTGTAAAGTGGTTTACAGCACTGGAAAAAACTATCAAAAAATCAGTGTAAGATGTTTAGAAGGATCTAATCAGTTTCAGTGGTTCTCTCCATTAATAGTTGCAGGAATCAGCAAGAAATGCTATAAACATTTGACATCAAATGCCATAACGTTAAGACAGAACTTGCAACCACAACCCACCTCTGCAGGGTTGAAGGGCCTATTATGTTGTTCTGCCCAAGAAGGCTATTGGATCCAATAGGATTCCAAGAAGACTCAGAAAGATTTAGAGTTGACTCTGCTAGTGATTCTGTCAATGCTCTGGTGTAAACATGGAATAATGAACTTACTAGAACAGTAGACACAATTGCCCCTAAGAGTCCTCTCTGACTTGCTTCAGAATCAGACCTGTGGTATTCGGAAGAACTATGGGAGCTGAAGTAGAGAGGTAGGTGACTAGTGTGCAAACGGACAGATCACAACACAGCACATTTGAAGATCTATGCTCTGGCAGTTCAGGCAGCAAAGAAGCAAATCTTTTCTGCCTGCATTACTTCCACAAATTCACGTCCACTGGAATTGTCTAAGGTTGTGAGGGGGCTAGTATATGCCCCTTCCTCCTTGAATTTGAACTTGGAACCTTTAGTCACTCACTATGATGTCTTCAATGGTTTTTTTCATGGAAAAAATCTCTCGTATTCGGGCTGAACTGGATTCCATAGTTACTGCAGAGTCTACTGTGGAGGCTGGACCGGTGCTACCATTAGGCCAACTAGGCAGCCACCTAGGGCACAGACCTCAGAGGGTCACAGAGTGCAGACCTCAGAGGGGCGCAAAGTGTAGAGTGTCAATGTGTTTGCCTAGGGAGCAAAATAGTTTGGCACTGACCCTGTGCGGAAGTGTCCAGCAACTCTTCTTATTGGAACAGATGGGATCACTTTCAGTTTGTGACTCCTGAGGATGTGAACAAACTGCTTAGTACTGTATGCTCTACAACCTATTCTCTTGAACCTTGCCCAATGTGCCTTATTTCATCTGGTATCTGTTAGAGGTTGTTGATTTTTACCCACAATAGGTAAAACAGCAGAGCACTAAGGAATGAGCACACACTCCAGTTACAGAGTAGGTAGCAGAGCATGGTTTGGATATTGCAGCTATTTAGAGAAAACACATGGAGATCCTTGTATGACTAAACACTAAATATTTATTGGTTAAATACACTTAGATAGGAAAGACCTATATCTAATCTAAAGGACTATGTAATGGATAGGTAAGGAGAGAGAGATGTTTCCATCTGCTCTCTAGGAGCAAAGGAAGGATGGTAGCACAGGAAGTGCTGCAGAGTCAGTCCAGGGCTTATAGAGAAGGGACAGATAGGGAGACCCTGACTCACTGTCTCTACTCCCAGTGCTCCTAGTGGTCATTAGGACGGTTGGTGCAAAAGGTAGATGCACTGGAAGTTCATCTCCAACAGTATCATATTATCAGAGAATGTCTGGTAAATATAAATTCTTCTCTGACGGAGGGCAGGATGCCCCCTTCTAAGAACACTATTATTAGACCTTATTTGAAGAAACCTCTGCATCCTCAGAGTAAGCTAATTACAGACCTGTTTCTACTCTTCCACCTTGTTGGGCCAGGTGACTGAGTAGGTGGTATGGCCTCTCAGTTCTCAGCTCCAGGCAGTTTGGGATGATATATATTTTCTAGATCTATTTCAAACCAGCTTTCGAGTGGGCTATGGGGTTGAGACTGCCTTGGCTGGCCTGATGGATGATCTCCAATTGGCTACTGACAGAGGGAGTGTAACTGCTGATTCTTTTAAATCTCTTGGTGGCTTTCATTTATTTATTGAATTAAAATATTTATATACTGCCCAAAACTTGCATCTCTGTGCAGTTTACAGTTGACCATGGTGTCCTTCTGGGTTGCCTGAGGGAGGTAGGATTGGGTGGCACTGTTTTACAGTGGTTCCATTCTTACCTCTTTGGTAGATTCCAGATGGTTTCACTGGAGACTGCTGCTCTACAAAGTGGAAATTAAACTATGGAGTTCCACAAGGCTCCATACTGTCTCCAGTGGTCTTTAACATCTGCATAAAATTGCTGTGAAAGATCATCAGGAAGTTTGGTGCAGGGTGTTATCAATATGCTGATGACACTCAGATCTATTTCTCCATATTGACCTCATCAGGAAATGGCATAATTTCCCTAAATGCCTGCCTCAAGGCAGTAATGGGCTGGATGAGGGATAACAAACTGAAGTAGAATCCAAATAGGTTGAAGGTGCTGATTGGGGGTGGTGGTGGTTGGGACCCAAGAGATGGTTTAGATCTGCCTGTTCTGGATGGGGTTATACTCCCCCTGAAAGTTCAGGTATGTAGCTTGGGAGTGCTCCTGGATCAATAACTCTCTCTGGTTTCTCAGGTTGAGGCAGTGGCCCAGAGCACTTTTTATCAGCTTTGGCTTTTGTCAGTCATGTTCATTTCTCAGCATAAATGACCTTAAAAAACTGGTACATGTACTGGTAACCTCCAGACCTGACTACTGTAATGTATTCCACATGGGGCTGCCTTTGTATGTCAGCTGGAAACTACAATTGGTACAGAATGAGGGAGGCAGGCTGGTCTTGGGACAACCTGAACATACCATATAACACCAAATTTAAAAGAACTGCACTGGCTGCTGATATGTTTCCGAGTGAAATTCAAAGGGCAAGTTATTACCTATAAAGCCTACAGTAGCTTGGGTCCACCATACTTAAGAGAGTGCCTTCTCTGTCATGAACCCTGTCACCTACTAAGAGCATCTGGAGAGGTCTGGTTACAGTTGCCGCCAACACGTTTGGTGGTGATTCAGGACTGGACCTTCTCTGTGACTGCCCCGGGGCTTTGGAATACGCTCCCTTTCAAAATAAGAGCATCTCTTTCTCTGTTTGCTTTTAGGAAGACTCTCAAGGCACACCGGTTTTCTCAAGCTTTTAACTGAAGTTAATTTCAAACTGTTTATTTATCCTATGAGATGGTTCTAACTTTTTATTCCGTGAAATTGTTTTAATTGTTTTTACTCTGTTTTATATTGGTTGTGTTTTGAATTGTTTACACTGCCTAGAAATTCACACAATGGGGGATTTTAAAAACTAAAAATGCATCTTAGAACCGAATGGGCTAATTGAGAGTTATGAGCCTCTAAATATGGGCAAGGGTCCCAATCGAGGGGGAAGCCCTTGTACTATGTGAGCTTCCCAATGAGAGATGGTGAGTGACCGTTGTTTGGGGTGGGGCCGTAGCTCAGTGGTAGAGCATCTGCTTGGCATGCAGAAGGTCCCAGGTTCAATCCCTGGCATCTCCAGGTAGGGCTGGGAAAGACTCCTGAAATCTTGGAGAGCCACTGCCAGTTAGCGTACAATACTGAGCTAGATGGACCAATAGCCTGACTTCGTATAAGGCAGCTTCCTATGTCTTCATGGGGGAAGATCAACATCAAATAGGTTCATCGTTGCTCTCCACTTGAAGCTTCCCCAACAGCAGTATCTCCACCTGCTGAGCCCAAGGGCTTTCTTCAGCTTCTTTCCTAGCAATTGGTTCCCTGCCAGCCCTGCTCTTTCCTCTTTACCCTCCACCTCTCATTCCTCCTCGTCCTCCTAGCTGTGACCTGGCCATCGATGGGGTGCTTGGTTTTTGAATGCCCAGCTGATCCTTGTTAGGCAGCTTCAATTCAATCTGTCACACCACACTTGGATGGCCTATCTATGCCACCAGGTCCCTGTCATTAACCCCTGTTTGCCAGAGGGGCTCAACTCATGGAGTGCTTATCCCACAGAGGAACATAAATATAACTACAAATATTGACCGACAGCCAGACTAAATTACTCATGAGTAGTCCCACTGAAATTTATGGGAGAAGTTAGTCATGACTAACTTGCCTCATTCAATGGCTGTTGGCCATTGATTTTGCTGTAGCAGACACAACTGTACTCTGTCTCAGATAACTTGCCTTTGTTCTTTTTTGTTGCTTGCCCTAATCATTCAGTCTGCAGATATAAAGCTGTCCCTTGTCTATGGGATTGTATAATACTTTTATCCAGGTTCCATCACCCCCTCCATGGCTTACAACATCAAGAACAGGGCCTGTCACGTGTGCCACAATCAATGAAATTGTCATACTAATTCAAACTTGCTTGCCTGAAAACTGGATTAGCCTATATATTTTCCCTTAAGGGGAAAGTGTCAAAGCTGCCAGGCAGATCTAAAAATAGGCATCAGGGTCGGTATTGATCCAGTGGCGTTCCAAGTCAGGTGCTTTGTAGGCTAGGTTATGTTTGGAGATGCAAAAATAATGACATGTTTAGAAACCTTTATGGGAAAGAACTTAAGTATGAGACAGCTGTCAAGGCAGGTTGAAACACAGGGCAAACAATCATAGCTGTGCCCCTTTAATTGCTAGCTTGGGATGTGCAGCTGACAGCTTCAGAATACTTGTGTGGCAATTTAGTACTAGGCAAAAATACAAGCTGCTTCATAGCTTTTGAAAGTGTGTTCCTTTTGATATAGCTGTCTTCGTTACATCCCCTGGCATTTAAAACTGCACATTTCCTCAGCAATGTGGGGTCAGCTGTAGGTTTCAGGTTCACCAAGGCAGAAATACTGGCTTACAGGATGTGATGTTTGAAGGAGCAACCCGCTAGCAATGCTGCCGTGCTGCCTACATTCATTTCAATGGAAGCGTGCAATTCCCAGTGGAAATCGATGGAGACTGGAGACTGCACAACAGAAGTGCTTGGTGAACTGTACACTGTTGCTATTTAGCAACCATTGTGGGTAGCACAGAATACATTGTAATAGAATACACAGTAATGGAATACAGTAGTAGAGGCTATTTGGGAAAGTGATAGAAATGGGAAAATATGACAGGGGGGAAACCCCTAATCATGTTTTCATATAAATCAACAGTTTTTGTTACCTTTATTTGAAAATGAATATCATAGAAATGAAATGGGGAAAGGCCAAAAACAAACAAACAAAAAACAAACAAAAACAAAACAAAACACCAAGCTACAAATGGGCCCCTTCCACAGCCACTGCTTGAATATTGATTTTGCTACATGGAAAGTGCTTCCATCTAGGAAAAGACAGGTAGGCTGTGTAGATCATCACCGCCCAGAGCAAATAACAGCTTGAGGGGGGTGAGTTTTTTAATGGGACAGGAGAAAGGCTTAAGCCCCTCCCCTGAAGTGTGGTCCTGATTTTCATTGGGGGCCTTTGCATTACATCTAATGTGACCCAAGGGGTCTATGAAAGCAATAAAAAAAATTAAGTATTCAGAATTTGAACAAATGGGATGGTGATGATGGTGGCACTCTTTGCTGTGGTGCCATTTGGTCTAGGGCCAATATGCACCAGTTGTGATATTTGATCAAACAATAAGCAGATAAGAAGAGCCTTGCTAGATCAGGGTCAAGGCCTCTAGTCCAGCATCCTTTTCTCTATAGAGGTCCACCAGATGCCTGTGGGAAGCCCACAAGCAGGAGATGAAAGCATGCCCCCTCTGCTGCTGTTGCTCCCCTGCAACTGGCATTCAGAGGCATGGTGCCTCTGAGACTGGAGGTAGCCTATGACCATCAAGACTAGTAGCCATTGATAGAACTGTCCTCCATGAATTTGTCCAAGCTCCTTTTAAAGCCACCCAAGCTAGTGGCTATCACCACATCCTGTGGCAGACAATTCCATAAATTAATTATGTGCTGTGTGAAGAAGTACTACCGTTTGTCAGTCCTAAATTTCCTAGCAATCAGTTTCATGAGATGATCTCTGGTTTTGTGAGAGAAAACAAAACTGCTGGAAACTGGGAATGGATAGGGAACAGAGTATCACTGGGGCTTTCAATGCTTTCAAAAGCATTGGGGGGAAATTGGCCTTTTCCAAGCCCACAGATCTGGCCTTTGTCAAAACAAAAATGGAGTACTGCCCTGAATCAGTGGGGCATCTCTTATGTTCTTATGCAGGGAATGGTTACCAACCTATATCTATCTATCTACATCTATCACTACAGACTTTTTTCCAGAATGGTTTGCTGACATACAGGGTGCATTTATTAACTACTGCATCTTATATTTGACACATAGCCATTAGCAGATGCAGTGTTAGATAGGTGTGTTTTGAGCTACTGTGCTGGAATACCAAAGAAGTAATTTGCTAATTTTGTTACTCAGATAATAATGGCATTCTTTAAGTTCTTAGTCTTAGGGGGTCTCAAAATGCTGAATTTCATGTAGTTTTTCGATAGGAGATGTTATACTGATGTCAGAAATGCTAACTTTTGTCATTGTGATTTTCGAACAGAATATTTATGGAATTTTTTGTTCAGTAAAATCTGTTGATCCTTCTATTTTCTGTTCTTCATGAGAGATGGACAAAAGACTGTTCACTCCAGTTCCAAAATGCTCCAGGATGATTGGAGGAGAAAAGTACACGGAACTCTAAAAACATGTTGGCCTGAGAGTGAGATTGTGAGGCTATTCCCACAACTGCCCCAAAGCGGGCTGGGCTAAGGGAACCCAGCCCGCTTTGGGGCAATTGTGTGCTGCAACGGGAGCCATGCGGCTTCTGGCAGCTAACCTGGTTAAACCCCCCTCCCCTTAAAGGAGGTCAACGGAGTGATTGCTCCATTAACCTTGTTTTTTTGATTGTGTGTCATTGCAGTGACACACGAGGAGACCCCCGGCCGGCTCGGGGGTCTCTCCAGGATGCCCTGTGCGCTCACGCAGGGCATCATGGAACCTCCAGGGGCCATGCAGCCCCCGATCCCCGCAGATCCTGCCAGCTCCGTGATGGAGACAGCAGTCATGTGGGCGGCTGATCTGGCCTACCAGGGCTGCCTTTTGATCATCGGCATTTGATCGGCTAAGCCCGCTCTACCCACAGACCCAGAAGAAGCTCTTCTTACCGATCATGAGAAGAGCTTCTGTATGTTTTTGGTAATAGTAGCTGTGTATAGGGTTGCCAACATCCCACTGCCCGAATAAGGGACATGAGGCAGGGAGTATGCAGGAATAATTGGGAGCCTGAGTGCTGTGGGATTTTTTTTTTAACCACTTTCAACTTAAACTATGGTATAAGTTACAATTTAGATTGCTTCTCCTCTGCTTATTGGTATAATCGTGTTGAGCCAAATTGAGTGTGATGTGATTTTGTTTTCTAGAAAGAGAAACGCTGTTGTTAGCCAGTAAAAATAGGCTTCACACATGAGCACTATCATCACTTGGATGATTTCCATGATCCTGATACCTGCATAATGCTGTTAGCCATTATGTTAGCATAATGCCTGTTAATGTTAGTGTTTTTGTAACAAAATGCAACCCTAAGCCTGCAGCCCACCAGAACCACATAGTACTCTGGTAGGGAAAGAGAGGGGAAAGGAAGCTCATTAATTATTTCATTATAAGTAAAACTAACTAGTTTGATCTGAGCCATAGGTTTCCCCCATTAGCTGAAAGTAAGGGACAAATTGCATCCCATAAGGGACAGACAATTTGGGGCTTAATTAAGAGATGTCCTTGCTAATAAAGGACTCTTAGTAACCCTAGATGTGTGAAATACTAACCTAATAATTAGGAAGGCCCCAGTTCAGACCTCATTTCTGCCATGAACCCACACTTAATCCTAGGCAAGCCATTATGGGTGGCCTTAGCCTCCATCTGCAAATGGAAATAATGGCCAAAAGGATGCGCAGCATCTCAATGATGCTGTGAACTATATCAGGGCTGCTTTGGATGCCTAAGGCAGCCCTGGCGCTGTTGAGAAAGAGCAGTTGCTCAAGCAATGCTACCACAGTTACTCCCATTACAGTAAACTGGAGTAACTGCAGGAATGCTGCTTGTTCAATCACTTATTCTCTATAGAGTCACTGAAGAGCTGTGTATCATGACAGCCAACAATGCTGACCTACCTTCCAGGGCTGTTGTAAAGACTACCAAAAAAACCCTACCAAAAAATATTTATCAAACTTGTATACCGCCCCAAACTTACATAATGTGTGTGAAGCACTTTGAATTCTCTAAATGCTTATATAAACATTAATACAACTGGATGATTCTACTATAGACAAAGTATCCTCTATAATAAAGCCCTTGGTTGTAATCCCGTGTCTTTGCGGCCCGTGTCTTTCTCGGCCGTTCTGGGCATGCACGGAGCGCATGCCCAGAACGTCCGAGAAAGATACGGCCGCAGAGACACGGGCGGCCATGTTGAGGAGGGCAGAGGCGGCCGACTGTGGAGGAGGGCAGAGGCGGCTGAAGAACGGGCTTCGGGGAGGGCAGAGGCGGCAGCTGGGGGACCGGGAGGGCAGAGGCGGCTGCGAGAGGACCGGGAGGCCTGAGGGGGCAGCGGAGAGAAAGGAGGAAGAAACGTCCGCAGAAAGAGGGGACCGGGAAGGCAGAGGCGGCAGCAGCGGAACCGGCCCTGCCGCTATAAGAAACAAAGGTACCGGGAGGAAGAGAAGCGGGCCTGGGAAGAGCAGATGCGGCAGTGGCGGGACCGGCCCTGCCGCTAAAGCAGTCACGGGCACCGGGAGGAGCAGAAGCGGGAACCGGCACATAATGGCGGCAGCAGCCCGAAAAACAAGCAAAAAAGTAAAAAAACACACACTAAAGACCACGACAGAAGTATGCACTAAGCAGAATACTCCCCGCCCGCCCAAACACCCGAAAGCCAACACACACAAAAATTAAACAAGTGCAAACACACAGAAAAGCAACACACACCCCCGCCACAAAACCAGTCGCTGCCTCCTGCTGCTGCTTCGCCGCTGCTTCCAAAGTAAACTGTTTGCCGCCCGGGAGGAGTAGCGGCCGGCCGGTAAGAAAAAAAATTAAAATGCAGGGGGGAGGGGGGAGGGGGGAGAGGGAGGGGAGGGTGAGAGAGAGGGGTGGGAGAGGGAGGGAGGGGAAGAGATTGGGGTGGGAAGGAGGGGAAGAGAGGCAAGAATGTGGGGCCTGAGGAGGCGGTGGGCCCAGCCGGGTGGAGGAGAGGGGAAAAACGTAACCCAACTAGCGCCCGTTAATTTAACGGGCTTAAAATAACTAGTTAGAGATAAAAGACAAATCTACACAACTAATGTAAACTGATTTAATATTCATTCCTTGCCTCCAGAGAACTCTGAAAGCTGTAGATCCTTTTCATAATCCCATTTGTATTCACACAACTATTCTCTTTATTGTATTATCTTTATTTGTATGTATTTGTATATATGTACTTAATGTATTCTCTTTATTTAGCAGGGGGAGAGTAACTGGCCCTATCCACCCCCAGCACAGTACCTCCACTGACTGTTGCTGGTGTCTATCATATGTTTCTTTTTAGATTGTGAGCCCTTTGGGGTCAGGGATCCATATTTTTTATTAATTATTTCTCTGTGTAAACCACCCTGAGCCATTTTTGGAAGGGCGGTATAGAAATCGAATTAACAACAACAACAACAACAACAACTAGGCAATGAGTATATGCAGTAGCTGTCATTTGAAGACTTTCAAAGCTCTGTGTGATGCTCTTGCTCTGCCCTGTGTTCGTGCGTGTCCATTAGGAGTGTCATTGGATTCTGTTCCTTTCCGTCTGCCACCACAGCAGCATCAGGAAGTGACAGCTCTGGTTATTGAGAGCTTTTCTATCAAGGACCTGTGTAAGAGAGAGAAAAACCAGTTTGTTTTAACTGTCTGCTCTGTTATCAGAGCATATTTCAACATACATGACTGAAAAGAAAACATTTAAATTCTGTGAAAGACATAAGGCAAAATTGCCTACCTCAGACCGATACAAGCTTTGTCTATTGTGTCTCATTGAGGAACACAAAACTAGTGCAAAATTGGCCTGTCATTTTCTAAGCAAACCCACAAAAACGGGGAATTATGGCTGAAAGAAGCCTTGTGTAATTTGGCTTTGCATCATTTGACATCGACTGCAGCATCTATGACTTCAACCTTGATGACTACTTCAGTCTCGGTACCCACCCCATGTCTGATATCAACACCTAGTCCAACTGCAGAGGCTTTAACAGTGACTGCACAGTCAGTCTTGACAGTGAGTACTTCAATGTTGAAACTATTCCTGTCCACTCTGAAGGCACCATTGACAGAAGTGAAGAAGAAGGCAAAAGACAGAACTCATGAGAACATTGCCTCAGAGAAGCCAAAGAAAAAGAAACACTGATCCTCGATATCACTGTTGAGAACGTGTACATCAAAGCACACTACTGTTGCTTCAACCTCAGCTCTATTAACATTGACAGTTCCATCAATCTCAACATCCAGCCAACAAGTTTCATCAATTACTACTGTAACTTTGACTTCAACATCAACATCGACTACGACTTTACCACTAGCATTGACCATGACTTTACCATAGACATCGACTACAAACATAGGAACATAGGAAGTTGCCTTCTACTGAGTCAGACCATAGGTCCATCTAGCTCGGTATTGTCTAGACTGGAAGTGGCTTCTCTATAGTTGCAGGCAGGAATCTCACTCAGCCCTATCTTGGAGATGCCAGGGAGGGAACTTGGTACCTTCTGCATGAAAGCATGTGGATGCTCTTCTCTGAGCAGCCCCATCCCCTAAGGGGAATACCTTACAGTGCTCACATGTAGTACCCCATTCAAATGCAAGCCAGGGCAGACCCTGCTTAGCAAAGGGGACAATTTGTTTTTGCTACCACAAGACCACTTCCTCCACATACCAGCAACAAATGATTCAACATTGACCATGACATAGATTGTTTATGTATCGATACTGAAACCTGCAACTTTGACTACAATAAGTACTCAGTAAGGACTACTAAGAGCCACCTAATGATTCAGCGGGGCAATAACCTGTCTAGCAAGCAAGAGGTTGCCAGTTCGAATCCCCACTGGTATGTTTCCCAGACTATGGGAAACATGTATATCAGGCAGCATTTATATAGGAAGATGCTGAAAGGCATCATCTCATACTGCATGGGAGATGGCAATGGTAACCCCCTCCTGTATTCAACCAAAGAAAACCACATGGCTCTGTGGTCACCAGGAGTCAACACTGACTCAGTGGCGCAACTTTACTTTACTTTAAGGACTAATGACATTAAAGACCATGGCGATAAGCAAAGACATTCCCATCCAAATGGAACAGCCACATCAATATACTTTATTGGCCCTCCCCTCGACATTGAGCAGGGAGTACATCCAGTCCCCTTCACTGTCCTTTGGAGGAGACTTGGAGTATGATGAAGAGGTGACTGAGATCCCCAAGAAACCTCTACTGCTCCCGCACAGAATATGTCCCCTTTATATGACCAAGGGAGGGCATATGTCTGGAAGCAAGAACAATGGAAAGTGCATCGATATACATGTAGTCCCATGAAGCCTGTAGCCTGGCAAGTGTCTTGGGCTAATGAATACGGCATTTAACCTAGAGAACATCAGGAATTTCATATAAGGACTTATATGCAACCTATTCACCAATTTGTACGTGCACTCATGACTACTTTTCACAAGGCAAGAGATAAGAACCTCATTTGAGGCTTGTAAATATACAGAATATATTTTCACTAGATGAAAATGGCCATTATTTTTGCCACCCAATGGAGGTCAAGAGAATACCATCTCATGCAGTAACATATACCACCACGTCCTCAACAAGTGCTGACCCAGTTCAACAGCCTTCACCAAGGCCAAGAACTCCACCACAGATGGCAACAGATGTGGGGGAAACAACCCCACTAGCAGAAACAGAGCTGGTAACAGTTACGATAACACATACAGTATGGCCGCTACTGTCATGTCAGTTTCTACCTCCCCAGTGCATGAACCCTCTGGAGGGCTAGAAGAGGAGCAGACTGATGATGGAAGCTCAGAGTCAAAAGGTGAAGAAGTGGTCTTCCAAAACCTAGAGGCTGAATCTACAATTCTGGCATTTTCTTTATAACCTTCTTCAGATGCTGAGGTTTTGAAGAAGTCCTCAGATTTTCCAAAAGAAGACCACAGAATCCATCACTCCCCCATAATTGATATGGAAAATACACTGGAATTAGAATTTAAACAAGTTAAGGAGGATGTTCAAGATCCATTGTTTAACTTCTTGCAGATGACTAAAGCCTCAAAGCCAGCAGCTTTCCCAATGCTTCCTGTATTGCAAGCTTTGAAACAAACGTGGCAAAAAACATCTAGCACTGCACCAGCCTCAAGAAGGTTAGAGAATATGTACAAGATTCAAGAAGAAAACTGCACTTACCACTTCAAACACCCACATCCAAATTCTCTACTGGAAACATGCAACCCCTGTGGACAGAGAAGGATGTAAATACAGTAAATTTGGTGTGATGGGGTGTAGATTCCATTCTACCTCTACACTATTAATGAATACTAGCTTAACCCGTGCAGAGCATCTGCATGCTAGTACTTGATTGCTCTCCTCACCCCCTGCCACACCCCCCCGCTCACCTCAGAGATCTCTCCACCCTCACCTGAGCCGCACTCCTGCTCCTCCTCCTCCATCCCATTGCTGCCACCCCCCTCACCACTCTTGGTCACTCCTCCATCCCTTTACTCCATCCCCCTCACCCTTCTTGGTCATGGCTTCAGCATTGCTGGCACCTATTGGCCAAGCTGCAGCCCCCTATCCTCAGAGACCTCCCCACCCTCACCTGAGCCCTGCTGCTCCCCACAGGTGCTGCTGCAGCAGCAGCAGCAGCAGCAGCAGCAGTGGTTGACGGAGCCCTTCCTCGCTGCTGCCACCTCCATGGCTGCTTGTTCCCCTTAGGCTGCTGACAGGCCTGGGCCTGTCCTTTGCCTGCCTGCCTCCCTCTGCCAATGGCTTCGGCAGCCCAAAACAGCAGCAGTGTTGACAGGGCCCTTCCTTGCTGCCAATAGGCGCCGTCATGGCTGCTCGTTCCCCTCAGGCCGCTGATAGGCTCGGGCCCATCCCTCGCCCTTCCATGTTTCTCCTTCCTCCACTGTCTCTTTCTCTCTGTCTTTCTTCCCCTCCCTTCTTTCTCTCTGTTTATCTCTCTCACCCGCTCCCTCCCTTCCTGAGTTAACAGATCTTGTTCATCTTGTTTCCTCATCTAATTTGCACAACAGCAGCCTCCTTCTCCTGAAGGGGCTCTTTCCTTTCTCACAACCCCTCTCTTCGCAGACCCCTGCCCACTATCCTTTTATATAGAGAGATTCCTCTCCTCTACAAACAAGAACATCTTACAGCCGGTAACAATTGCATTCCAACTGACCTTAACCATCACAGGCTCCTCCTCCCTATCTGCATATGGAATCTCCACTGCCAAATCACCATGGTGCTTCTGCTTGTGAACTCTCATGAAAGCTGCCACACACAGGATTAGCGAGGGGTATGCCTTAAAGATTTTAGATAGATAGATAGCCAATTATACGGCATGCATGTCTAGGAACATGCTCTATGGGAACTCCAAGAGACAGCAAAAAAGGATTCAGAGAATCTTGAGAGTAAAATAAAAGAATTGCAAGTGAAGTCAGCAGACATTACCAGACAACAAATTGCACAGTCAGACAGTTAATGGGTCCAAAAACCTGGCAGGAGTGATAGCACTAAGCAAACTTGTTCGGCTTTGCTCCTCTGCATTATAATAAGAAACATGAGATAAAATGGAGGATCTTCCATTTGAGGGAGAAAGCCTCTTTAGCAAAGAAACAGATGACACACTTCAAAAGCTGAAGAAATCGAAGCTGACAGCAAAAACATTTGTGATTCTAACAACTCATCAAAGCTATTCTGCTAAACCAAAACAACCTTATTCTTCCAGCCAAGAAGATACATGCAACAGTACAAAGGACAGGATAAAAGAGAGTGCAGGAAGTCAGGAAGACTACAGAGTAGAAACCTATGTGCAAAGAAAGCATAAGGTGCTTCCTGCCAGAATCAAGGTGATAGAGCTAAACAAGGCCTTTGATGCCTTGCCACGGGTACCTATATCTCACATTCCACTCCTAGCAGATCACTATCCAATGTGGGAGCAAATAACATCAGACAAGTGGGCACTCTCAACAAAAGCTTCATATAAAGGTTTTGGAACTCCTGACTTTTTTTCTGGTGCTCAAGGCATCCAGACCTATGGTACAGGGGGAAACATTTCAGGTGATGATGGACAATACAATTGTGATAGCCTATGTAAACAACCAAGGGGACACAGTGTCACATCCTTTATGCAGTCTCACCATCCAGTATTGGAACTGGTGCATAGAACACAGGCTTCACCCCATTACGTTACATATCAGGGGAATGGAGAATACAGAAGCCAATCTCTTGAGCAGGGATATGACCCATTCCAACACACACGAATGGAGCATCCACCCCAAATACTCCACCGATAGACCTATTTGCATGTCTGGAGAACAAGAAATACAAGCAATACTGCACCAGAGCAGCTGTAGGGAAAGACTCCCTAAGGGATGTATTTATGATGACATAGGACAGGGCATTCTACTACATGTGTCCTCCAATACCACTCATTACCAGAGTAGTGAACAAGATAATATACCACAACACAGATGGCATCTTGATCACGCCAAAATGGCAAAGGCAAGTGTGGTAACCAACACTACTGTGGATCTCATGGGGCAGAATGTGAACACTACCTCTGCATGCGGACCTCATCTCCATGGAGGAAGGCAAGGTTCTACATCCAGAAGTGAATACATTGCAACTAACATCATGGAGGATCATGGGGATCCCACAAGTGCAGAATTACTAGAGAGAATCCTATTCAATGAAAAAAAACCCTCAACAAGGAAAACACATGCTGCAAAATGGAAATGGTTTGAGACCTATGCAAACAATGAATCTTTCAGACCAACCAATGCATCAGTAACACAAATATTGACTTACCAATCCAGTTTAAAGTTGACTGGATTGTCAAATTCCTCAATAAAAGTTTACTTGGCTGTAGTCTCCAACTGCCATGTAGGTGTAGATTCTGGCACTGTATTTTCACATCCACTGTGGAAAGGTTTCTGAAGAGATTAGAAAATTTATACCCATCAATAAAGAGGCCAATCTTTTAATGGAGTAACTCAGTAGTTTTAACAGGTCTGACAGACAGCTCATCTGAACCATTAGCAACAACATCACTGGAATTTATGTCGCTAAAGACAGCATTTCTGATCTCAATGACCACAGCTAAGAGAATGGGGGAGTAACAGGCTATAAGTGCTGATATCCCATACATGTGTTTCCACAAGGAGAAAGTGGTTCTACATACACCATAAATTCCTTGCCAAAGATCAATACAAGCCTTCATATCAATCAAGATATAATTCTACCCTCATTCTTCCGCAATCCTCATACTGCTATAGAATGTAAACTACACTCCTTAGATGTCAGGAGAGCATTAACCTTCTACTTAGAAAGAACAAAGATAGGGATGTGCACAGAACCTCTCCGGGCAATTTAGTTCAAGTCCTAAATGGACTCAAATTGACGTTTGCATAGGTCCTGAACTGGGCCCCCACTGGTCCAAGGTTATGGGGGAGTGTCAGTGGGGTCTAGGGGAGTGGCAGGTAAGGTAACCTCTGCCCATCCCCCACCAGGTCTTTTTAATCCCTGTAAGGTTCCCCCATGGTGTTTGTAAAGGGGAATCCTAACCGGATTCCCCTCTCCAAGCACTAGCACCGGTTGGACCGGTTCATTAGAATTGAGTCCGGTTTGGCTCGAGCTTGGACCAGCCCTCCTTTTTGGAGGGCTGGTCCAGTTTGAGCTTGAACTAGATGAACCAAACCAGTTCAAGTCGAACTCTGCTTCAAGTCGAACCAGTTTGCACATCCCTAAATAAAGGCCTTTAGAAATTACACTAACCTATGCATCTCTTACAGAATGGATAAGAAGGGGAGGAAAGATAGCTTGTTAGAGACTGTCCAGATGGACACTCTCAGCTATAATGGAGATATACAAGTGTCAAGATTAGAGCAACCAACAAACATTAAAGCCCATTCTACACTTGCAGTAGGCTCTTCAGCAGCTAGTTTATTGAGTGTGTCCACAGAAGATATTCGCAGAGCAGCAACTTGGTCTTCTGATCACCCCTTCATTAGACATCATCAGATGCATCATTTGGTACAGGCGTACTAAAACGAACTTTGCAATAAAGGGAGATCTAAGGTAAACTAGAACATGTACCCACAACCAATACAGAGAGCTTACTAATCACCCAGTTGTGTAAATATAACTGGGATCACGTCAAGGATAAACAGGTTGCTTACCTGTAACTGATGATCCTTGTGTGATTTGGGAGTATTTACATGACCTACCCAACCTCCCCGCTACAGGAAGAAAAGTGATGGTGAATGTATTACATACTCTAATATTCACTCACTTACCTTTTTCTAGTTCCACAGAGGATGACTGCCTGCTCACCTTGGTGGGCGGGCCGGCCGGCCAGGACCGCTGCCGCTGCCTCTGCATCCCGTTGCTAATCTGCAGCTCTCTCGCAAAAGCTGCCACACATAGGATTAGCAACGGGTACGCCTAGGAAAAATAAATATATAGATGTTGAACTATACTTGTGGTAGTGAAGCCCTGTGGAAGAAAAAGAAACACACACAATGGAGAGAAAGGTAGATGAGTGGAATGAGTGAGAGAGAGAGATAAAGAGACAGGTGAGAAGGTGGTAAGAGACCGACAAGGGAAAGAAAGACAGAGGGGTGTGTGTGTGTGTGTGTGTGTGTGTGTGTGTGTGTGTGTGTGTGTGTTAGCTACAGGGTTTGTACAAGAGGTCTATCTAGGGCTGGTTTGTACAATCTTTTGTCTGTCAGTCGAGCCACATGCAATACAAATATGTGTGCACCATGAGTGCAAATATCTTTCTCTCCTCCAGATGCATAGGGGCTCCTTTCCCTAATTGTGTGTGGGCTGTGTGTGTCCAAATCACTCCTCTATACACATCCCAAATCCTAGTATTTGTAACATATGGAAAGGAACTGTGTCAAAAGCTGACCCACGACTGATTAAGGATAGGTGAGGTACCCCAATGCCCCGGGAGGAAGGAAGGGAGGGTGCATGCACTCATGGCATGCGCATGATCTTTTTGTGTACTATCAGGCTAGTGGATGATGTTTCGTATGAACTGGCTCATGTTGCAGCATCCTGTTTCCAGGAGCTGGCAGCCAGATGCTTTCAGAAAGTCCACAGTAAGGCATGAAGACAAGAGGCTCCTCGGCTGTCCCCGCTCCCCACTCAAGTTACTGGTATTCAGAAGAATATCACTTTCCAACTTGGAGATTCCATTTGGTTATCATGGCAGCTGGTTTTCTCCTCAGTATTTAAGGCCTAACCGCCATGCAATAGTGGCAGACAAATATCTTTCAGTACAGCCTTGCCCCAATCATATGTAAAAGGGGTGTGGAATTTGATTTAAAGGGCCAAGAACTGCAGTGTGGTGAGTGCTGCTGAAACCTTCCTCAAGGGACACTGATTTCCCTGTTAGGCTCACTTCCAGCATTCTAGCCTGGTTGGGAGAAATTCACCTAGAGTAAGAACTGCAGGACTAAGAACAGCATGCAGGAGAGAGTTCAACACACACACACACACACACACACACACCTGCTCATCCTCCCAGCTCTTTAAATTGCACCCCATCCCCACTTTATACATGCGATTGGGACAGATCTATTTTTAGATGCATTTCTGTGCTCTCATGTGTGGTTTGAGAGTGGGGAGCTGAATTGTGGGTGGAGCTAAACAAAAGTACCGATTCGCTGAGCTGGTAGCCAGAACTAGGGAATTTGATGGTAAGTAGAAGGAAGTTTCATTATTTGGTTGTAGGAGTTACCATAGTAACAACTTGAGCTTTGCAACTCTGACCAATATGTGTACAACCCATTTCACCATACTGCTCAGAAATGGGTTATTGGCTGACATATTGAGAAAACTTCAGTTCACCTTGTAACAAAGCATGTGTGCAATTGCTCAAGAGCATTCATGTGTGAAATTGCAAAAAAGCAGTTGAACGATGGGCAGCCATTATTTTCAATGGCAATCCATCGTGCAACTGCATTTGCATATTTGTGAAAGAACACAGTTGCACACACACTTTGTTACATGGCGAACGGAAGCTTGCACAATATGACAACCACCATTATTAAAATATATGCAGATTCTCAATTTTAAAAATCCTCCAAGCTGCTTACATGGCAAAAGGAATGACAAATGGTTTCCTGTTCCAATGGGACTTTTAATACAAAATGAAACACAAGAAAACATCAGCAACAGCCAGGAACCATGGGAGGCTGGCGGCAGCCCATGTGTGGCTGCCGCCGCAGCCCCCTGGCCCCACATTCGATGTCAGATGCAGGGAGCCGGCTAGCCACACCCCCGCATCTGACATTGGACACGGGAGCCATGCGGCCCCGTTTGGAAAGGAGATTGGCCCGTGCTGCGTTTGGCAGTGCGGGCCAGAACTACCCTCCATGCCTTAAAGACAGGGAGAGCTGTTCTGGCCGCACTGCTAATGCGGCGCAGGCCAATCTCCTCCCAAATGGGGCCGCGCGTCCCTGTTTGGGAGGGAGATCGATTGGCCCTGCTGCGTTGGCAGCGAGACCAGGAGCAGCTCTCCCTGCCTTTAAGGCCTTTAAGGCAGGGAGAGTCACTCTGGCCACTCTGCCAATGCAGCGCGGGCCGATTTCAGTTCCAAACGGGGCTGCACAGCCGTTTGGGACTGAAATAACACCCCCCACACACACCTCTGATGTCAGATCCAGGAGGCGTGTCTGGGGCTGCGCACGTGGCCCCTGATTGGTGGTGGCCCGGGTTCTTTGAACCCGTTTGCCCAATGGTGGCTCCACCCCTGGCAACAGCCACTGGAGACACATTATGCTAGGATTTTTTTACTAATTACAGAATCCCCATAATAACAGGAAAAATAACTAAGGGAAAGTTAGCTAAGAGCATAACTTTGCCCACCAAGATTTCTGAAGCCAAAGTTGGGAGGGGCACGTCCTGGCAATTTATAGTGAGTGACTTCCTGGTTCTGAACATAGATGCCTGATAAGGACAGTCTATAAGCTCTCTGAAACTTGTATAGTTAAACAACCATCCCTTCCTGTAATCAGGGGAGGTCCAGTCACAGTTCCCATAGGCTCCTTTGAAGGAGAATCGGTATGGGGCATTCACTATGGCTTTCCTGGGGCTTTGGAATGCGCTCCCTGTCCAAAGAAGAGCTGCTCCATCTCTGGCTGCCTTTAAAAGACCCTCAAGATACACCTGTTTTCTCAGGCATTTAGTTAAAAATATTTTAAAACATTTTAAACAGTTTTTATTCTGTTTTATTGTTCTGTATTGGTTCTCTGCAGACTGCCTGGAGATGTCTATATCAGGCGGTCTGATATATACATATCACATACGTATCACATATACAATGTGATACACAAACACACACACAACACTGAAACATGCCAAACATCAGAGGGCACATGGAGGGCAAGTTGGAAGCAAACACAATTGGTGGCATTGCACAGCATCATTATTTATAACAAGGCATCAGTCTTAGGTTCCATTATAATTTTATAATTATAATATATTATAAAGTTCTTATTTTATGTTAATGTTCTTGGCTTTACTTTTATTTCATTCTGGCTACTGGTCACTTGTGTGTGTGCAGTGCTCTCCGTTCATGTTTATCTTTTTTTAAACCTGCCTGCAGTTTGATTCTGCTCAATAGAGCCCCAATGTTCTGTTCTCCTGAGTACGCTTGTACTGCAGTTACTAACTGTCCAAATTTTGCTTTCATTCCAGCTTCTGCTGGTCACTTGTGCAAACCCTTCAGTTTGTGTTGTTGCTTCTTCATTATTATTATTTTTGCTTTAAGTCTGCTCAGTGGAATTTTGCTGGGCCGTGTTGACAACTCCTTTTTGCGTTTGTCTCTACACACTCCTCCTCACATGGCAGTGGGGAAGCCCCAAGTCTGCTCCTGATGTGCCAGAGGTTCTGTGTGGCATTCCACCAACACCGCCTACACTTTCCTTTATTTTGCAGTTGCCTGGATCACTTAGTGCTTGCCCAGTAGAACCCTACCCATTTGCTGGGCCACCTTACATAAGAACACAAGACAGCCCTGCTGCATCAGGCCCAAGGCCCATCTAGTCCAGCATCCTGTTTCACACAGTGGCCCACCAGATGCTTCTGGAAGCCTACAAGCAGGTGTTGAGGGCATGCCCTCTCTCCTGCTGTTACTCCCCTGCACCCTGCCTTTGAGGCTGGAGGTGGCCTATAGCCCTCTGACTATTAGCCGTTGATAGACCTCTCCTCCATGAAGTTATTCAAATCCCTCTTAAAGCCATCCAGGTTGTTGACTGTCATCACATCTTGTGGCAAAGATTTCCACAAGTCGATTATGCGTTGTGTGAAAAAGTACTTCCGTTTTTTGGTGCTAAGTTTCCTGGCAATCAATTTCATGGGATGACCCGACCCTGGATCTAGTGTTATGTGAGAGGGAGAAGAATTTCATTGAGAACTGCTTTTGTGTTGTTGTTTTTAGAACACCTTGAGAACTGCTCTTGCCCTTCTGAGTTCTCGCCCACCTTCCCAGTCTCTGTGTATACCGAGGGTCGTCTAACACACCAGCGGGGAGCCCCCAAGCTGGCCTGCCACCCACACTACCTTTGCTTTCCTTTATTTTGTAGCTGCCTGCTTACCTGCCTGAAGCCAACCTCCAACCACCACCACCACCACTACTGCTCTCCGCCTGCCTTGCCTCTGCTAACCAAAGTGTCTGAGTGTGCTCCAAGACAGGGTGTTGTGTCGCCCGCCTGCAGCACAATGTCAAGCCAAAGCACCTCTGAGTCTCTGCCTGCCCACCCACCTACCTGTCTGAAGCCAAGCTCCAACTGACCACCAACACCACTACAAATCACCACCCATGATGGCTCTGTGGCTCCACTGGCCAACTCAGAGTGCTCTCCAGCACAGGGTTCTTGGCTCTGCACAGTCCCAGCACTCCACGGCCAGCCAGCCTTTCCTAAAATGTTGAAGGTTGCTCTGAAAAGTGGTGTGCTGCTCCATGTGTTGCCCATTTTGGAATCTTTTTCTTTGACTGTTTTCCAGATGATCACAAACAATCTTTTAACAGTTTGACTGGTTTCCTTGGGGAAAGGACCCAGAGTCCTGCGATCAAGGACTACCTCTGTGCCCACTTCCAGAGCTCTGTGCTGAGCCATTTCAGAAATATGAGAGCTGGCATGATGAGTGCTGTTATCTGTTTTTATGAAGGCACATTTCAGAATATGCCAAATGTGGATGGAATGAGAGCTGAAAGGGGGGGCTTCAGTTCCAGAAGCTTTTGTAGTTCTTTGCCTTTAAACAAGCCAATTTGGCCAATTCTTAGATATTTTTTTTAAAAAACCTAATAATTCACCAAAAAATTCACAAGATCTCCCAATCTGCTTCAAATTCCATAGTGTACATTGCCTCCTGTCATCCAGCCCCATGTGTTTGCCCAATATCTAATCCTTAGGACCATCCCCTTATTTTTTGTGATTTCCCCCGATTTCCCCATTGACTGCTATGGAGAAAAATCCGAATTTAAGTTGGAATTTGGTTTCAAAATCCAAATCCAATCCAATATCTGACATCATCAGAGCCCTAGAATCTGAATCCAAAATTTTCAAAGTTGGAATGGTCAGATCTGAATCTGAATTTTCTGAACATGCACAGGCAGTGTTCCCTCTAACAGGGATTGCCAAATATTGTTGACTACAACTCCCAGAATCCCCAGCTACAATGGCTTTTGCTTGGGGATTATGGGAGTTGTAGTCAACAACATCTGAGAATCCCTGTTAGAAGAAACACTGTGCACAGGCCTACTCTGCAGCCATTTCAGTCTTTGGCAGAATTTGCATATTTTAGCACAGAATTCATGCAGATTTTCCATTCAGGTGTACCATTTTTCACACACAGACCGTCAAAGGTGTTACTTTGTGCAGAGATGCACCACTGTGGCCCTACTGCAGATGTTAGACTGCAACTCCCATCATCCTTGACTACTGAGAGCCAACATGGTGTAGTGGTTAAAGTGTTGGATCAGGACCGGGGAGACCTGAGTTCAAATCCCCATTCAGCCGTGAAACTCGCGGGGTGACTCTGGGCCAGTCATGTATGTCTCGGCCTAACCTACCTCACAGGGTTGTGATGATAAACAAACCGTGTACTTGACTTACTGGGACTGAAACTGCCTATTGGATTCAATAGGCAGTTTCAGTCCCAGAAGGTTTTCCAGTCTAAGGAGAGCTGGTCTTTCCCCCCCCTTTTTCTTCAAATTTTTATTAACTTTTAACAATAACAGTCATAATAGACACAATTACAAATTGACTTCCCGCGCACCTCTTTTTGTGATAACAACTATAAATTTTACCCTTATTATAATATTAATAAAAAACACAAATTTAAACCTTCCACCACCATTAATCTACCCAACCTGCATTTCAGATTTCAAATCCAGCTGTAAGATCCATAGTATGAATTCTTTAAGTACAACAAAAATAATTTCCAATCTTCTTTAAAACATTCTAAGTTTTAGTCTCTTATCAGTGTTATAAATTTTGCCATCTCCACATATTCCAAAATTTTTATCAACCAATCTTCTTTTAAAGGCAGTTCATTACTTTTCCATTTCTATACATATATACATCAATGCCATTTTTTTTGTTATCAAATATCATCTATACATTATTTTATAATAATTTCCTTTTAGAGCATAAGATACAGTGAATTTTAAATCAGTTTTCCATAATTTTTCCCAAGTTGCCGTTTCTATATTGCACCCCACATCTTGAGCCCACTTTTTCATAAACGTTTTAACCACTTCCTCTCTTGTCTCCTCCAAAAGTAACACTTTATACATTTAGAAACTAATTGTCAGAACTTAAAATCTAATCATCAAATCCAACTTAAAAATCTAAATAGTTATAAAATTCAGCTTTCTTTTCATTAGGGGCATAAGTGCCAATTATCACCATTTTAATTCCAAATATTTGAATTTCCAGTACTAATAACCTATCTTCCTCATCTTTGAAAATCAATTTAGATTCAAATTATTATTCGACATAAAATACTACCCCCCCCTTTTTTCTTGTCTAGGTAAACAAATCCTTGTCCAAAAGCCTTATTAACTAAAAAATTTTTCTCTTGCTTTCTAATATATGTCTTCTACAAACACACAATGCCCAAATTTTGTTTCTTAAAAGAATGAAAGAGTCTGTTTTGTTTTGTTTTTTGTATTTAACCCATTAATGTTCCAAGAGAGTAATCTCTATTAGCCATTTGGTCTAATTTGAATTATGTGTTGAAGGAGCTGGATGCTCAAAAGATAAGTTTTTAAAATATATATATATTTCCACCAGAATTCTTGCACTTTAAGGAGCTCAGTAAATCTGTTCTTCTTACCCTTATATAAAAAAGAAACTCCCTCCAATAATTCCCCCCTGAAGTCTATTCCATTGGAATTCAAAACATCTGTCAAAAATTTGTAATCCTTAGTTTTTCTTGGAATTCTGGCTGGTATTTCTTTCATTAAGCAAAGAACTGCCTCAATCTGTGACTTCACCTCTTCAGCTGAGATTCCCAAAAGTAATACAAGCTCCTCCACCAGCAATTTTTTGATGTTTTGGCCAACTCTTTCTAAAATACCTCTGAACCTTGAAGATCTCTCTTTTTGTCTAAATTCCAACAATGCCATTTGATCCAATAAATTTTCCTTGCCATCCTTCAGTGACCCCACTTCATTCTCCAAGGTGTCCTCCCTTGTTTTAAATTCTTTATCTTGTGTTGATATCTTAACTGTTTCTTCAATACTTGATGTTTTATCATTTAACTAGTATGTGTAAGCCCGTTGTAATAACGGGCTCTAGTGGGGGGGGCGGTTCCCGCTGCCGCCTCACCCGCCTCGGGCGCACTCCTTGGGCCGACACCTCCGCCGCCGCCTCGGGCGCTCTCTCCGCCCGCCGTTTCTTGTGGCGGCGGCCGCCGCCATCGGAGCCAGTCGCCCCGCCACGGCCACCGCCTCCTTGGCCCGCACTCCTTTGGCCGAGGCCGCGGCTCCGCCGCCGCCTCGGCCGCACTCTCCGCCCGCCGCTTCTGCTCCTTCTGGTCTCCCGTGGCGGCGGCCGCCGCCATCGGGGCCAGTCGCCCACCGGCGGCCGGGTCCAACATGGCCGCCCATCTCCGCGCATGCCCAGAACGGGCGAAAAAGACACGGGCGGCACGGACGCACGCCCAAGGCTTTTATGGGTAAGGATGTCTGTGTGTCTTGTTTAATTTGTTGCAAATTTTGTTTCACTTGAAGCATATCAGAAGTAACTTGTTGGAGAGCATTAGCATTTGACTGAAGTATTTGTTCCATCTCCTTCAGTATTTGATTCAAATATGCAGACATTATGGCTTCCCCCACACCTAGACTTAGAAGAGAAGATTTCCTGGACTATAAGTATATCTAGCTTTAGTGTTGGTTTTTTTCCATTATGTTCCTTTCTTTCTTGTTCTCCCCCCCCCCCCGCTCCCCTTTCTTACAGGAGAGAGAAAGGAGTAGAGCACTTTCACAGCAGGGTTTACTGTCCTTGATCTCCAAAGAGAAAGTAGAAGCCTGTAGTTATTTTCCAGATATAAACAGTTCTACACCACAACTCACGTATCTTATCACTGGCAGTTCAATTTTCTCATGGTAGTGTGAAACGCCTTTTTGCCGTAATTAGCTGTTATTGGCTGGATTAATGATAGACAGCTTCAGTGGCAAACAGCAAATCTCCTCTTCCATAAACTCTTCAAACAACAATAAAATAAAATAAAAATAAAAATAATTCCCACTAATAAGATCTTTTCCCAAATACTAAAAGTTTTTAAGCATCGGTTAAACTCTTAAACAGAAGAAGCAGGAAAAGAAAAGATCCTTTCTTTAATTGTAATCCAAAAAAGAATTTACAGGCTAATCTGTGGCAACTTTCCCAAAAACGCAGGAGGACTTTTCAACCTTTTGTCATCATCATTCATCATTCACTGAAGAGGTGAGCTTCTTTAAACTTTGCACATTAATTATATCCAAGCCAAAGAGATTGTCTGCTTGGCAGCTTTAAGATTCCTGAGGAGGAGTTCAGCGAAGATGGAGCCCCTTTCCCTGCTGATCAACTTGAGACAGCAAACTGAGCTCTTCAGCCCGGTCCCTGTATCAAATGACCAGCATATGAGAAGATGTGGGTTATCTTGAGTCAAATCCTTTAATCTAGGATGACGCAGGGAGGATTTTGAAGCCTCAAAATCCTCTTTTTCCCTCCTGCTCAGTTCCCCCTTAACAGGGAGGCAGCGGCTGCGTTGGCAGTCCAACCGGAAGTCAAGGAGAGCTGGTCTTGTGGTAGTAAGCATGACTTGTCCCCTTAGCTAAGCAGGGTCCACCCTGGTTGCATATGAAAGGGACACTAGAAGTTTGAGCACTGTAAGATATTCCCCTTAGAAGATGGAGCCGCTCTGGGAAGAGCAGAAGGTTCCAAGTTCCCTCCCTGGCTTCTCCAAGATAGGGCTGGGAGAGATTCTTGCCTGCAACCTTGGAGAAGCCGCTGCCAGTCTTTGAAGACAATACTGAGCTAGATAGACCCAGTGGTGGATTAACGAAGAGGCAGAATAGGCATTTGCCTACGGCGGCAAAATTTGAGGAGCAGCAAATTCCCCCTCTCCTCAAATTTTGCCACCCCTCTCTGTGGGCAGCGGCAGCTGCAGCAAGGGTTGAGTGGGCGAGGAAGAAGTCCCCCCCCCTTTACCTTAAATTAAAAAGCAAGCCTTTTTTGTTTAAGATAAAAGGCTGGCAAAAGCTTTTTTGCCTATGGGCGGCAAAAAGCTTAATCCGCCCATGGATAGACCAATGGTCTATCCAGTATATGGCAGCTTCCTATGTTCTGTGTTCCTATGCTCACTTGAGTCAAAGCTTCTAACAGCAGCTGGAATAACTGGAGACAGATAGATCACTATTGTAAACTGATCTGTGGAACTCAGTGACACTTGATACAGTAAGGAAATATATACTCAAGATCAAACCAAGTTTAGTTGGCATTTCCAACTACAAACTGAAGGATAGGAGCAAATATTCAACAACTAAGGCAACAGTCTATTCAGAGTTAAGTGAAATAAAGGATGGAGCATAATTCACAAATATATTAATTCCACTCTTACAATATAATGTTTTGCTCTTAGGGGAGGAAGTGTCAGCATGTCCTTATGCAACAAGGAATTCCCCCCCATGTTTTGGAGGACGGAATTGGCCTGTAGTGAAATTGGCATGTAGTGAACCTAAGTCATACAGAGCACAAAGTCAGGAAGAGTTCCAGCCTAGGAATCTTGCCATCCTCCAAGCAAGCCCTTGTGTTGCTAGAAGCTTGGAAGTATCAGGAAGAAAGGCTTCTTGAAAGACTTGTGAAACTGCTCTGTCTTTAATTTCTGCCAGCATATTTACTATAGTACATAGTATTTTGGGGAAGAACTGTGCTTTCTAGAGATCCATTAGACAGAAATCCATCAGGTGTAGCTGTAAGAAGAGATTGGCTGGATTTGGGAGTCAGAACTATATAGGTGACATTTTGGGCAAGCACTGTGCCTTGTAGAGATGCATCTGGCAGAATTTCATTATGGGCCTCTCTAGGAAATGGTTGGGGATGCTGCACCTGTCAAATTTCTGCCTGGATGCATCCCTTCCGGCTGAAAGACCTAGGCAAAATGTGGATGCATGGAGCCTCATTTCTAGAGCCAGCATAATATGCCAGACTACCAAATCTTTACAGCATATATGGCATCAAAATTAAAATGGGCATATTAACTTGCCATTTTAGAGCACAAGTGAAAATGTAAAGCATCTAAACTCTAATCTTAAATCAAAGGTTTTGGGATTACTGAATCATATCCTTATTTCAGAAGAAGTAGCAGAAGGAGTTTGGAGATAGTCTCTCTCCTGATGCCATGCAGTGCATATACAGCTGTGCTTAATTTTGAATTGGAATTTTCCCAGCTTGCTGCTCAGGCTTTTACACCAATCCCCCCCCACACACACTCACACAGCTGGTCTGGACAATATCTTACCAGCCCGTGTGGTTAAATAAGGGACTTCCTGAGAGTGCGCCCATCACGATATCATCCATGGATGTCCGAATGTCCTCCTGGTGCCTCCCTTTATTCTGTGGTGGAAGGCTGTGTTCATCCAAATGGCCACCTTACCCATGCTCCAAATACTTGTTCACACACACACACACACACACACACACACACACACACACACACACCATTCCAATTTGAATCTCAGAAGAACAGCGGCAGCTCATTGCCAGCATAAATCTCCAATGCAAATGATATTATCTCCTACTTTTCAGCAGCATCCTAATCTTTCTAAATTCATGATTAACTGAGATAAGCTACTGAGAGGAAATCCAGACATCTTATTTGTTTCGCTGTTGATTGATACTTATCGGCAAGACTGAGTGGGCAGGATATTCATATGCTTTAATAATGCTTTTATGAATTCTGAAGGGTAGAGATGGAACCCTACTGGTGTCCAATTTGCAAGCAGTGAATCATGTCAAGGTAGCAAACCTTTTCCTAAACCTTAACAATAAGGAGCCAAGGTGGTACAATGGAAAATTTCAGGCTGTGGGAGGGATCCTTGTAATTGTGCAACCAGAATACAGCTCAGTAGCTGATCAGTTATGTGAAGACTGGCCAGCCAAAAGAATACACCAGAGGTTTTCAACCTGTCATCAGGATTTCATTTGCTGTTAAATTGCACTTGCATGCTGATGCCTTCCAGTGAGCTATTAGGTCACTCAGTCCTATTGGTACAAGATGAGTGAGTTTTAGAGTCCACTGTCCTCCCTTTCATTCTTTTCTTGCTTTCTCTGTAGTTCATAGTGGGTGGAGATGAAACATTCCACTTCACTTTAAAAAGAGGCATGGAAAACAGTGGAAATGTGAGTTAGAAGCTACTTTAAAGCCACTACTTGACAGACATTGGTGTATATCTCCAGTTCAAATCTCTCTTCAGCTTCCTGGGTGATTTTAACAAGAACGGCTCAGAGGGAGCAGGGCAAGGAAAATTAGTTACCCCCACCTGCCCCTTATTTCTGTTTCAGAAATATAACATGTGGGGCACAGCTTGCCCACCCAGGAACACATTTTGCCCTTCAAGTGCCTCCCTCAGTTTCCCATTCACCTGAAAAGTACTCATGGAAAGGGTGGTGGGTTAGTCACAGAAAGCAAGAACTGGTCAGCAGGTGGCACTGCAGAAGTCTCATGAGGTACTTGTTGGCCATCTGATCAGCTTTTATTTTATTTTATTTTATTTTATTTTATTTTATTTTATTTTATTTTATTTGTTAACTTATATACCACCTAATATAGAAATCTCTAGGCAGTGTACAGAATTAAAACATAACTAGCTGGCCTGGGCACACAATATCTGCACCTTTAGTATATTTATTTATTTTTATTTATTAAATACATTTATATTACCCCAAACCAAAGTCTCAGGGCGGTTCACAATAATAAAACAATACAAATAAATAAATCATTAAAATCAATTAAAACTCCAAAAAGCTGCTTAAAACAAAAACAGTTTACAATAATTAAAATTAAAAAAAACCTTAAAAGCTTGATTAAAAAGATGAGTCCAAGTATAGAAATATTTTAATTAGATAGATAGATAGATAGATAGACAGATAGACAGATAGATAGACAGATAGACAGATAGTTCTCCCCCCTTATTCTTGACCCTCCCCCATCCCTCTTTGCTCCCCCTTCTCAGCCCCCTCGCTCATTCTTGGTCATCCCCCCTCCTCTCCCCTTTCCTCCCCCTCAGCTCTTCCCCCATTCTCAGCCCATTTCGGCTGCTGCTTTCCTGCCTCCCCTCCACCGCTTCCCCCGCCTTCTGCCCCCCCATCTCCCCCTGCTGCCACTCCCCACCACCACTTTCCCACCTTCCCAGCCACCACTTTCCCCAGCACCACATTTGGCCATCCGGCCGTCCATTAGCTTGCCCATTCGCTTCCCCCCCCACCCCCGCAGCTTGCTCACGAACTCTCACAAGAGCTGCCACACGTGGGATTAGCGACGGGTATGTTTAAGAGAATTAGTGGCAGGTACATTTAAAAGAATTATATATAGAGAGAGAAATAAATATAAAACATATTTAATCCATAAAGTGATAAAAATCATAATAGCTAAAAACACATTAACACTTTAAAATTTGGTCTCAGTTGAAGGCTTGGGAAAATAGGTACGTCTTCAGGGTCCTCCTAAAAACAAAAAGAGAAGGAGATGCTCTTATATCAGCAGGGAGCGTGTTTCAAAGCCCTGGGGCAGCCACAGAGAAGGCCGGGTCCCGGGTTGCAATCAAACAAGTTGGCGGCAACCATAACTGGATCTCTCTAGATGATCTTAATAGGCAACAGGGTTCATGACAGAGAAGGTACTCTCTTAAGTACCCTGGACCTAAGCCATTAAGGGCTTTGTAGGGGCAGTATAACCAGTACTTTGTATTTCATTCGGAAACATATCGGCAGCCCATGCAGTTCTTTTAGAACTGGTGTTATATGGTCCATTTAGGTAAACACAGAGACCAATCTGGCTGTCTTCTTTCATCCAGTTGTTATTCAACTTTAGCCTGTTATCCCTCATCCAGCCCAATATCACCTCCAGGCAGGCATTTAGGGGTGTCATGCCATTTCCTGATGAAGTTGGTATGAAGAAATAGATCTGGGTGTCATCAGCATATTGATAGCATCTCAGACCAAACTTCCTGAAAATCTCTCCAAGCAGTTTCATGTGGATGTTAAAAAGCATTACAGACAGTATGGAGCCCTGTGGAGCACTACACTTTAGCTCTCATTTTTCAGATTAACGGAATCCAAGCGACACCATCTGGAATCTGCCAAAGAGGTAGGAATGGAACCACTGCAAAACAGTGCCACCCAATCCCACCTCCTTCAAGCGACCCAGCAGGATGCCATGGTCAATGGTATCGAAAGCCGCCAAGAGATCCAAAAGGATCAGCAGAGTCACACTCCCTCTGTCGATCGCCAATTGGAGATCATCTGTCAGGCTAACCAAGGCAGTATCAACCCCATAGCCTACCCAAAAGCCAGTCTGGAAAGGATCGAAAGCATGTGAGATCCCACAGGGAAAGAGAAAGACACAAGTCTTCAGGAGTGTGTGTGTAGGCTGTAAAAACTCTCACTTCCAACTTGCACAAAAGCTCTTCAAATAATGCAGTTTTACCCCTACATGGCTTGAAGTTGGGCCATCGAACCAAATCCTCCCATACAAACTTGCCAGGGCTCTCCATTCAGCACCTCAGGCCCTGTTTATGGCCCCATGACTAATGGAGATCTGGTTAGTGGGGACTAGAGACAGGATTTATTATTTTATTTTATTTTATTTCATTTCATTTCATTTTAACATTTATATCCCACTCTTCCTCCAAGCGGTGTACTACATACTTGAGTTTCTCCTCATAACAACCCTGTAAAGTAGGTTAGGCTGAGAGAGAAGTGACTGGCCCAGAATTACCCAGCTAGTATCATGGCTGGGTGGGGATTTGAACTCGGGTCTCCCTGGTCCTAGTTCAGCACTCTAACCACACCACCATGCTGGCTCACATTTGTAACCCTCGGATTTGAAATGCCCTCCAGGAAAAGCTTTGTCACATTCTCTCCCTCAAGATTTTTAAGAAACTGCTGAAGACCCATCTTTTTAGAGAAGTGTTTTAATATTTTATCTGCAACTTATATCTGGTGGGTTCTAACTTTTTAACTTGTAGTTTTAAATTTGCTTTTAACTGAAGGTTGGTTTTAGTTCATTTCTATTAATTTTATATTGTTTTATAGTATATCTGTTTTACAGATTTTGTGAGCCACCCTGAACAATAAGTAGTGTGCTGGAGGAGCGGGATGCCTATCTATCTATCTATCTATCTATCTATCTATCTATCTATCTATCTATCTATCTACTTTTTCTCCATCTGGAAGGACCCTTTGAGAGTCTGCATAACCTTTAAGGACTGCTGGTTAATTACTGCTTGGTATCCGACTCCTGCAGCCTCTTCCTAAACAGTCAATTAATTCCTTCATTAGCTACTTTCTGGTCTCTGAGGGGAAAGGGTGTTTTTCCCCTTGGTTTGAGACATGCATAGATTTTAAATCTAAGGCTGATGCCTTTGCATGCAAAACTCTGTTTGAGCCTCCTATGCCACAGGTGCAAAAGACACAAGCTTGCTGTTCAATGAAGGGGTGTAAAATTCCCAACAGGGTTTTGGCAATGGTTGTGGTCACGGAACAGCTCTTCTCTTCTAAGCTTGATCAGGGCCTGCCAATGGAACGAAGTGCCCACTGCAAAGAATCATTTAACATTCTAAGAGCGTCTTAGCAACAACACGAAGTCCTGAAACAGGGTCAGCCCGATTGACAAGCACATGGACAGTTGCCTATTTCCCACCATACTTTGCACTACCCCATTGTACAGTTGTGCTACTGCAGGGAGCAACTGAGGTGAATCTCCAGATTCTCTCTTTGTACACATAAAATGGTGAGTTTCCCAAATCACAACATTACAGAAGCAAAATCTCTCTCAGAGTTTTTCATGCAAAGGCACCAGGCTTAGATTTAAAATCTATGCATGCCACGTATTTTACTACTACTACTCAACACACACACACACACACACACACACACACACACACACACACACACACACACTACATTGTCATCCAGAGTTACAAATAAGGATAATTACTGGTTATACCTGACTGACTTGTAGTAGTAGAATATGTGGCATGCATAGATTATATATATTTTAGCACATGAAATATATATATCATCATGTGCTGAATATATATATTTCAGCACATGATGAGCTTACACTGAAATGAAGGGATTTGTTTCTCTGTGTGTAGAATTTTGCATATGATGTTAGAAAGATCACAAAGATCTAGTGGGGGAAATCCATGCACATTTTCTGCATAATCTTTGTTGCTCATGGGATGATTTTTCAAAGTGATTCTTTGAGCACGGATGCACACGCACACACACATACACATGTACAGAGAGAGATTGAGAGAGAGAGAGAGAGAGAGAGAGAGCTGTGTCAAAATGTGTGACTTATAATTCCTGGAATCATAGGCAATTCCAGTGTGATTTTTCCATCTATATGAGAACATAGAATGTTTAAAAGCTTCAAACATCAAAAAGCTCACACTTCAGTTAGTTCAAAATACAGCTGCTGAACTGCTACCTTGAACCAGACCTAGGGCCTTAGTATGCCAGTCCTGAAATAGCTGGTGTCAGGAACCACCCGGACCTAGACTACAGTCCAATGTGCCTTTCTCAAAGAGGAGACATTGGACACTATGGGTACTCTCCAGCACAGGCTGGAGTCTCAGGGAGGGACAGCCCAATGTCATTTCCTAAGATAGTCAAGGCCCCATCTGACCCAGCTCTGGACCCCACCACCCTTGCCACCAAGACCTCAGAAACAGTGGCAATGGCTGACATGTCTAGAAGCCCAGAACCAGCAATACAACAGTTGTTTTCGTCACTCAGGGCCTCCATTCCATTAGTGCTGGTGGGGATGAGGGAACATGCACAAGCCCCTACTTTGGATCAGAATGCTCCTGAGATCCAGCAAGGGCCAAGTAGCCAGCTCTACTATAAAACTCTTCAGTCTCTGCTTGCCAACTGTTGGTGCAAGAGATCTGTAAGGAAGCTCCAGCTCCGGATGTGGGACCAAGCTCCCAGCTCCTACTCTGTGTGACCCCCCCACCATCTCTCAGAGATGTGGAACCGGACAGCTGCAGTGCACTGGCTGTCAATCACACAGGAAGCTGCCATATATTGAGTCAGACCCTAGGTCCAGTGGCTTCTCCAAGGTTGCAGGCGGGAGTCTCTCTCAGCCCTATCTTGGAGATGCCAGGGAGGGAACTTGGAACCTTCTGCTCTTCCCATAGAGGCTCCACCCCCTAAGGTGAATACCTTATGGTGCTCACACATCAAGTCTCCCATTCATATGCAACCAGGGTGGACCCTGCTTAGCTAAGGGGACAAGTCAAGCATGCTACCACAAGACCAGCTCTCCTCTCCCATTTCTGAGCACAACTGAAAGTGCTGGTGCTTATCTTTAAAGCCCTTTATGACTTTGGACCAGGGCACCTGAAGGACTGTCTTTTCCCTCATGCACCTCCTGATGTGTTAATATATTTATTGGAGGCCCTTCTCCATGTGCCTTCTGAAGTCAGAGAAGTGACCATTGTGGAGGTGGCTTTTTCATCTGTGGCACCCCAAAAGCAGAAAGTTCTCCTTGAGGAGGCTTGCCCAGCACCCACTGTCATGTCTTTTCCGCACTAGGAGACCTCTTTATTTTCCCAGCTCTTTGAAAACATAAATTGTGTTTGTTTTTGTAAGATCTTGTGTAGTATTTACACAGAATTACTCCAGACACAGCTCTTAACAAAGCATTTTCATTGAGCAATACACTAAGTAAAGATAGCAAAAACAACAGCTTGGCAGACTCAGCATTCTCCAATAGAGCAAAAGCTAACTGCAGATTCACTAAACAATTCAAATATTTTAACCAGCCCTGATGGTGTTCTTTAAAACATAAGAACAGCCCTGCTGGATCAGGCCCAAGGCCCATCCCATCCAGCATCCTGTTTCACACAGGGGTCCACTTTCTGTTTGACTGATGTGTTATTGTTCTGTTTTATTGTTTTTTATTTTTATTTTATTGAGCTGTTTTAATAGCATTATCATTTAGAATATTTACATATCATTTTTCAACAAAATGTTATTCACAATTTGGTTTGTGTAGCAAACTGAATTGGAAAAAGAATTGGAAAATCATTCCTTGTCCCAACAGAGCTCACAATCTAAAATGAAACACAAGGGAGGCACCAGCAAAAGTCACTGGCATAGATTAACAGGGACAGTTGCTACTACCCTGCTAAATATAAAAGAACCACCACTTTAGGTGCTTCTTTGCCTAGTTAGCAATATTTTATAAGTGCTGCCCTGAAAGTGTTTTGTACTGAAGGTGTGGGGATATAAATACAGGCTGACATCCAGAGACTTGAGTTTTGGGCAGTATATAAATAAATAAATAAATAAATAAATAAATAAATAAATAAATAAATAAATAAAGTGTGTGCACAGGTAACACTTTGTGCATGCTACAAGGAAAGGACAATTTTCATTGATCTGACCAAACCTACTATAATGGCTCCTGAAAAGATGTCCCTGAGGGCTCTGTGACCCTCAGGGACATGATTTCAGGAGTCCCCCTTGACTTCAGAGGGAAGAAAAGACTGATAAAAATCATCCCTCCTTTGTAGCATGTGCAGGATGGGACTGTAGCTCAGTGATAGAGTATCTGCTTTGCATGTTCAGTCCCTAGCATCTCCAGGTAAGGATGGGAGAAAGTCCTGCCTGAAAACTTGGAGAGCTGCTGCCAGTCAGTGTAGACAGTTCTTAGCTAGATTAACCAATGATCTGACTCAGTAAAAGGCAGCTTCCTATGTCCCTGTGTACATGCACACTTCGTTAGCCAGGATTTTGTTCGGAACATCAGATGATTTCATGCAGTATTACTCAAATGAGGTTGTGTCCAACAAGGTTAAATGATTTTATTATTGTCTAACATGCAAATTAACTCATATATCATCCTCACAGTTTGTTGGTGAGTTATTTCAGCTTGATAATGATTGGACATTAAACCATTAGATAAAAAGACCATTATCATCAGCTGAGTTCAGGGACTGAGTTTAAAGACTGAGTGCAAGGTCCCTTTCTTGAAGACTTCTGTCTTCCTCCATGGGTAGAGAGCGGAAACAGGAAGAAGGGACAAGTCAACTGCCGACATATCATTGGCTACAGACTGAACTATACTTGTCCAAACAATCTCTGATCACTGATTACAGAATAGGTTCTGCTAATTGAGTTCTGTTTAAGATAAACTAACAGAAAGATTGACCCAATTATAACATGACTTTCCTACTTGTGTGCACTCTATACCTGTAATGCTTCCATGTGTTGCCAAAACAGCTTGTCTAGGGGCTGCAAACAGCACCCCTCTATATAATTTGGAGCTGTGTGACCACAGCTTCCATTTTTGGGAAACCTGAGCTCATGGGATCGTGAACTCTGCACATGCCCACATTTGGCAAACTATGCAATTTGGTCACTTAGCACAAGCAAAGCATGGAGCAATGCTGTCCTGGGTCACCAGAACTAAGGACTGAAGGGAATCATCCCCAGAACCTCTCTTTGTTTGACTTTCAAAGAGAAGGAAAAGCTGGCAAAGTAGACCTCAGGTTAAAAAACATATTCTCAGAGGGAATAGCTAACTCCCTCCTGCCAAAGATAACTCTCCTCTGCAGTAACTCAGATCAATGGTGGCACATCCCCACTCCACTGTCAACAACCATGAGCTGGCGAGGACAAAGGAGTGAAGTTGTTAAGATGTAAGAAAAACCTCTCTTTCCACCTGGAGAGACATAATGGTTCTCAGATAAGCTTTTAAGGTCACCCATTCAGACCTCGATGTACACTTCACCCAAGTCATTCCCAGCCTTTTGTTCAGTAGGTCTACACGGAAGTTCAGTTGGTCACCCAAGCTGACCAACTCCTGCAACCATGAACTTCATTGTTCTACCTGAGTTTCAGCCCCTCCAGGGAGGGAGTGTGATTTATGCATTGCCCCTGGCCATGTTTTGGAGTACAAGTACTCCTGGCCCAGCCACATGGCCTCAGGATCAAAACTGGAATCAAAATCAGTATGAATCTTTACCATACTGGTTCTCAAGCTTGTGAGTGGTAGCTCTACACCACTTGCCCTTTCTTCTTCCTCCTTTTCTGCTGCCTTCCCCCTGTGATAAAATCTGCTCATGTGCCCATCTACAAGTGCTCTGGATGCACCACTGGACAAGGATAGGTAATATTAACTTTCTGCCCCTTTAAATATCCTCACCCCCTTTTATTTTGGCATCCAAGCTTTTTCTATAGCGAGCCTTAAGCTGATTTTTATTTTTTTATTTATTTGATTGATTTATTCAATTTGGACCTTAAGCTAAAATTCCTCTTAGTGAGATTCTTGTTAAGACTGTTAGTTAAGATTTTATTGCTTTGCCTAACCAACTTTTCTTCCTCCCTCACATTTCCCCCTCAAATTTCCCCTTTCCCCTCAAATAAATCTTCAAACTGCATATATGCTTCCTCATTATTTCCCGACTAAACCTTTGTTCAAGATTAATACTGTAATAGACTGCTCCCTCATAGTCAAGCTGATTTTCCACGTTAACCCAAACTTATAGTTGATGTGTCCTAGCCAAGCACTCTGGAGCAGATCTACTAACACATGGCAACACAAATGTTGACCAATATAAAGAAAAAGGAAAGAAAGAAAGAAAGAAAGAAAGAAAGAAAGAAAGAAAGAAAGAAAGAGAAAGACACACTCTCTCTCTCTCTCTCTCTCACTCTCTCTCTCACACACACACACACACACCATCAGGCCTTCGTTCAAGGACTTGGAAGAGGAGTGGGAGGTAGTGAATTTACCTGGGGATCCTGAATGCCAGCTTTGTGATCAGAGTGAGGAGGCACTTGAGGAGGGCTTGGTGCAGGAGGCAGAGCAGAGTGACAAATCCCAGGAGGAACTCTTGCTGCCGGTGTCATCTCCTAGGGCACGCAGGTGCGAGAAGCAGCGTGAACAAATCAGGGAGTTGAGATGCCGCAGTCACTTGCAATGTGCACAAATCTAATTGAAAGTGGCTGACTGGGCGGAGCACTGATTGATTCCAGCTGGCAACCGACTATAAATTCTGCAGCTTCACTCCGCCGCACTGCTGGAGACAACTCATCAGACAGCCTTGATACCGCCCTCCATGATGCCTTGGACCCTTGGACTCAGGATCTCTGGAATCTGGTAAGCGACTTTGGTTGTGGGGGCATGCAGGTTGAACTTGGTGCTCAGAGGTGCACCTAGATAATTTTGGAGCCTGGAGCTAAAGGCTGTTGGAGGCCCGCCTGCTGCAAGTTAAGCATTATTTTTTAACACATAGGTTCTTGAGGGCACAAACCACACCACCCAGGAAAGACTAAAGGGGATTAGGGGTGGGCAGGGGTTGTTGAGGCCCTGGACTTTGGCCCCAAAGTCCAGGGGTAAGGGTGCTTCTGTTGGTGCTCAGTAGTGAGTTGTTCTCTTGTGCTTTTTACAGGTGCTCAATGAAAACCTTGTGCCTGCCTGAAAGAAGTATTGTAAGCAGAGACCTCTCTTCACTGGCTGCTGCATCATAAATTATGGACAGCTCATCGTGTGTGGCAGGTTTATCACACAAACACACAGTGGTGAATACCATATATTAAGTTGGAACTTCCTCCCAGAACATGTACACTAAGAGGCCAGGGGCGAAGCTACCATTGGGCGAACAGGTTCAAAGAACCCGGGCCGTGCCCAATCAGGGGCCACGCCTCATGGCCCCGACATGCCCCCCCCCCCCCCGCGTCTGACGTCAGATGCAAGAGTGCTGGTTTAGCTCCTGGTTTAGCTGCTTGGCCCCCGTTCGGGAGTTAAATGACCACTGCATTCATGGCACGGCCAGGAGTGGCTCTTCCCTGCCTTTAAGGCAGGAATGTAGCGCCAGCCCAAGTAGCTCCTGAAGGGGCCGCGCGGGCCCTTCAGGAGTTAAATAGCCGGTGCTGCGTTCATGGTGCAGCCAGGGAGCTGCTCCTGGCTGCGCTGGGAACACGTAGCTCCCGAAGGGGCCGCGCAGCCCCTCCAGGAGCTGGATTCCATCTCCCGAACGGGGACTTGTGGCTCCGTTCAGGAGCCAGACCACATCCCCTGCGTCTGAGATCATCAGATGAATAGCCCTGCATCTGACGTCAGATGTGGGGGGCGGGGTGAGCGAGGCCACTGCCACGGCTGCACAGAAGCCACAGGCGGTCAAGCTCCATGCCTGTAAGAGGCATTATTAGAGGCTGGCCCATGGGACATGGACCCCTAATGACTTGCTCTGAGCCCTGAATCTCAGTAGACAGTGACACTCACCTCCTCCACAAAGAAAATGTAGCAGTGGAGGCACCTGCACAGAGCATGGGAGAGAGCCTCCTAGCCTCTCCTAGCTCTCTGCTGCTTCCACCTCCATAAGTGCTGTATCCTAATACTAGAGATGTTAAAAATATATATGTAATTATTCTTGGGGGGTATGATTGAGTTTAATTATCAAAGGGGGGCTGTGGGCCTGGGCCCCGGATCTTTTAAGTAACTAGCAAAACCCTTATATTTACTCAAGTTTTCAAACTGCCTTTCTTCCAAAGCCTACTCCATTTTCTAACGTTACCTTTAATATTTTCTCCTGCTTCTACAGCCAAGAGAAAATTGAGCAAGGTGGGTGTGTGGCTGCTGCCTTTGATAGGAGTTTTGATGTGAAGGTTCTCCCCCCTCCTTTCCCCCCTTTTAAATTAAAAAATAAATAAATAGATGCAACATAAGATTCAAGATTGCAAAGAGAGAGAACAAAGGAACAAGATCGGATAGAAAAAATGCCGCACAAATTAGAAATCTGATGAATACTTTATAAAGCCAGTAACAAGTGAGATTCTTCCGCCAACAATCTGTCATTCCTGCGACAGAAACTTCTGAACTTCATAAAAGTTAATTTTAAATATACTTCCTTCATTTAATGTATTTGCATACTAAGATGTTGGTTTGTTTATTTCTAATATTAGCTGTACCTCGTTGCCTTCTTTTTCTTGCCTTTCCCTCTTGAACTACTGTAACTAGAATGGAATGATGGAGCACCTGGCCTGATTCACTTGAGATAGGGCAAAAATTGGTCTCAAAGGCCATGTAACATATTGAATGTTTAAAACAACCACATTAAATGGGAAGCGTTCTTTTCAGTTTGGAATAAACATGTTTTCAAAGTTTTCAAAGTGACATTAGCCCTATTTGCACGTTGTGTTCTATGCACATAGCTCTGTATTCAGTGTATACATGTACAGTGTAAATTCATACTGTGCAATAGCTTACTGGACCATGTGAGTAGTAAGAGGATGTCTTCTGCGGACATCCCAATGGCATCCTGTGGCACGTCCCTTTATTGCATGGAGGATTACTCATCTGATGGCTGCTCTACAGTGCTCCAAGATATTGGCCTATTATGTTCAATACATGTAGAATCAGAATCAGAATTTTTATTACCGTATTTACCTGAATAGAAAGTGACTCTGAATGTAGGACGATGCCTTAAAAGACAGACATTAAATACAGGTTGTACCTGTATTTACACCAAAGAAAAAGGACTCTGAATTCAAGATGACCACCCCTATATTAACAGGAAAGAATGGCAGGAGGAACGCATCTTGCATTTGGGTAAATACATAATGCAGTATTATGGTCACTGACCAGATGAATTCAACACACATACAATAGTATGCTTCCTATGTGTACCCTGCATTCAAGTGGGACTGCAGATAAGTTCACGTTTAAAATGAACATATCTGCAATCATTCACACAAAAGCATGTACATGTGTACAACATAATGCCTGAATAGGGCTTTAGTCTTTTCAGACTAAATGGCCAACAGAATCAGAGCTGCATTTGACTCCTGATGCAAAATGATTGGTAGGATCTGTTGTGCTTCCATTAAGTCCAGGTTCAATGTCCATCAGTCAAAAGATCTACATAGCACGGCTAGGAATAACCCCTGCTTGAGGTCATCTCTCTGCTGCCAGTCAGCAGAGATAAAACTGAGCTAGATGAACTATTGACTTGACTCATATATTTATATTTTCCACTAGCAGTTGGTGGTTTTGTTCAGGAGAGTTACCCAGTTACGTGGGTTGTTGATTCTAGCATCCCTTTTTAGCTTCTCTCCCTCTTACATGAGTGATGTAATTTCTAAGTCAGTCCCACCTCCAAGCAGTGCAGGCCGCACTTGGTCCTGTGACAAAGTGGAGATGCTTAAAAATCCACCTGCCTGCCACTGGGGATATTAAGGTAGATGAGCTGAAAATCACGGTTAAGGTGACATGATGGCTGTTGACAGCACAAGTATGCTAGAGGCAGATGCTGCAGAGCTGACTCCCATTTAGTAGTAATATGCTTTTGCCGGCAATAGGGACACAGCGGTACTCATAGATTAATGGATGTTGCCTGAAACAAGTGAATGAGCAAGGCAGCTGAGGCTTGCCAGAGTGATAAGGCCTTCAAATCTTCCCCAGTGCTTTGCAAATATTCCTTTCCCAGTCCACAGAAACAGGCATGGGATCTCTTACGGGTACCCAGCACTGTTGCCAGCCTGTCAAAGCAAAAAAACAGCCATTTGTCTTCATAAGCCACAAAGTCGCTCTCCGAAGAGCAACCCCAAGGGACAAATGGCCTTGAAGTTACAAGACAGCACTCAAGAGCCAGCATGTCTGTACTCTGCTTGTAATTCTTTCACAGAGGAGAGCCCAGGCCCTCTTCATGTTCAGGCCATGCATGGATTGCGGGGGAGGCGGGGAATGGGGCCGTGCCAGCTAGCCCCATCCCCCAATGTTGCCATACCTCTGGCCGTGCCCCCAACACCTGCACATTCAGCTGGATGTGTGAAATGAGCCTCTATACATATATACAGTGGCATGCTTGTAAGGGTGGACCAAGGTAATGTGGTGCCTGAAGTGAGGGGCCAAATGCTTCTTTGCCCCACACCCCTGATGAGAGCTAGCCCCCTTCCAAAACCAACCTTTTCAAGCTTTGGATGTGATGCAGAGAGCAGGGAGAGTTACGAGCAGCCTCCTCTTCACTTCTTGCAAGCTTTGCAAGGAGCAGGAAGAGAGGCACTCTTTGCAAAGCTTGCAAGGGTCGCATCGGTCTCAAAGAGCTGGTCCAGTGATCAGTTGTAGGAGGTGCCTTGCTGCCCTGCTGGTGTCCCAGTAATTTGCAGCCTGAGGCGATTGCCTTACTTTGTTGTTTTATAGCTGCTTCCTGTGGTGTGGTTGTTGTTGTTTTTGTTAGTCCATTCCTTGATCCAGACCAGCTTTTGCATGGGGCTTTAGTTACTTGTATTCCAGTCCTGTAGTAGAGGCGGGGCTAACAAACAGTCCGCAGCAGCAAGAGCACTGAAAAGTAGTCTGCCCTTGCCTCTCTGTACATAATATTTTCATTAAACTATTAATATTCCTGATTCCACTCTTCTGCCTTGTCCTTGCTTACCACAACTCTTTCCCTTGGATTCTACACTTCCCTCATAGACACAAAGAAATCTTATGTAGATTTAACTAAAGGTTTATTCAGAAACAACTCCATTTTCTCCTCCTCCTTTCCCTCCCTTTCCTACTCCCCCGCCCAACACTCTCTACAAGATCCCCACTGGGACACTTAGTAGCAAAACAATATAAAAGATTACTAGATAGAAATATCCCTCCGCTTTATAACAACCAAAACTGAATTAATTTAAAATTCAGTGGCAAAGTCTTAAAGTCTTTTAGGTGGTCTCCTGTTACACACACTTCTAAGTTTTAAGTTTTCTGGCACAGGAGCTGTTTTTTCTGGTACAGGGGATTGTCCATCACTCTCATCTCATTTCTGAAGTCAAAACTGCAGGCAAGATCAAATTCCTCTCTAGTTCCTCTCTAGAGATCAGACTCCCTTCACTCTTTTCTTGGAGAGGAGAGCTGGTCTTGTGGTAGCAAGCATGACTTGTCCCCTTAGCTAAGCAGGGTCTGCCCTGGTTGCATATGAATGGGAGACTTGATGTGTGATGCACTGTAAGATATTCCCCTCAGGGGATGGAGCCGCCACTCTGGGAAGAGCAGGAGATTTCAAGTTCCCTCCCTGGCTTCTCCAAGATAGGGCTGAGAGAGATTCATGCCTGCAATATTGGAGAAGCCATAGCCAGTCTGTGTAGACAATACTGAGCTAGATAGACCAATGGTCTGGCTCAGTATATGGCAGCTTCCTATGTTCCTATGTTCTCTCATAGTATGCATGCTGGAAAGTCAAATCAAAATCTGAGGAGATTATGTCCTATTGGTTGACAGAAAGAAATGGAATGGTTCCATTTCTTTCCGTCAACCAATAGGACATAATCTCCTCAGATTTCGATTATTTGTTTCGGTCCAGAATATTGGGAACATTCCTTTCTCACTATATAAGGCAGCCATACTTGAACAAATTCTCCCACCTGAAATGTTTACTGTTTCTCACCCAGTTTCTGATCTACCTACAATTTGTATTTTTGTTGTTTCTCCCTTACCCAATCATGAATCTCTGCATCCTCATTGAGAGATGGTACGGAAAGTCTTATCAGTTGTTGCCATTGAGTAAGTTTGGTGGTCGTCTTGTGTCCTCTCAGCAGTTCAGAAGGCAATTTTCCTGTAGTAGAATGAGGAGCCGTTTGATAAGCAAACTGATGGATTGCCTCTTTCCAGGGTTGTGGTTGCATAGTAGCCAGTTGTAAATTTTCTTTCACTAATCTCTTTATTCTTTCCACTAAGCCATTCCCTCAAGGTTGGTACAAGGAAAGAGTCCTGTGTTTTATCCCATTGTTATACAAGCATTGCTCCATTTCAAATGAAGTAAGTCTGTCCCATTGACTGTCCTATTGACAGTCTCTAGTTCTTTAGGAAGACTCTTTCCCATGCAAAAACTGCAACCATGAATGGGATCACCATGTTTGTAGTAATGTTGTCAGCAAATGAAACTTCTGGCCACCTGGAATAGTAACCCATCACTATAACAAATCTTTATTTTGTGGGTTGGTTATCAAAATGCCCCATTATATCCAGAGCAAAAATTTTTCAGTGACCATTGGGATACTCTACTAGAGTCAAGGGGGTTGTAAAAGTCTTTTGTGATTTGTCAGATACACAGCACAAGCCACACAGTGCCTGATTACATTTTCAATGTGTTTGTCCATACCTGGCCACCAAAAACTTTTCTGTGATTCACCTTTTAGTCAAGCTCATGCCAAGTGACCTCCATGGGCAATTTTAATCACTTTTGCTTGTAAAGAGGTTGGTACTACCAAACAATCAGTCCTCAGCACCAGCTCATTGAAAAGGGACAGCTTACTTGCTAAGTGCATGTATGGTTGAAGATGTTCAAGTACCTTGTTTTTGCGTGGCCAGCCATTAGTTATGTAAGGTTTAAGGTTTAAGTTCAGAAAGCACTTGATCAGCACTGAGGGCCACTTTCCATTCAGAAAACATGATTACTCCATGAGTGGATGAAGCTGTTTGCACAATTACAACTCCTTCTTCTTCGTCTTCTGGGATTTTCTCTTGGTCTGGAAGTGGAAGGTGAGAAAAACAATCTGCAGTTGTATTCTGGAGACCATGAAGACATTCCACCTGGAAATCAAAGTCCATAAATCTGGTGATCCATTTGGCTATTTTGGGGGTCACTGAACTTGATCCCAAAGTAGTAAATAAAGCAGAAAGGTGTTTATAGTCTGACTGTAAAGTGAATTTTCTGCCCCACAACTGTAAGTCCTGAAGTGCCTCACTGCCCAGAAACATGCTAGAGCTTCTTTTTCAATGATAGAATACATTTTCTCTGAAGCAGTAAGCACTCTAGAAGCACAGGCAACTGTAACTTTCTTGTCCCCTTTTTGCTGGGTCAAGACAGCACCCAAACCATATTCAGAAGCATCAGTGGTTACAATAGGGTGCCTGTTGGTGTCAAAAGAGGTGAGAGCAGGGCTTTCAGCAATGGCCGATTTGATAGTCTGAAAACTAGCCTTGCAGGATGCAGCCCAGTTAAATGCCACGTTCTTTTTAAAAAGAAGACACAGTGGAGCAACCTTTGGGGCAAATTGTCTAACAAATTTAAAATAATACTCAGAGTCCTAAAAATGAGCAAAGTACATCCTTGTTGTGTGTCTCTGGTGCTTCCCAAATAGCTTTCACCAAGTCTGTTTTGGGATGTACGCCACTCTGAGATATTGTGTGTCCCCAAGTATATCAGTGAGTGTGTGCAAAACTGATATTTCTCTGCAGATATAGTAAGTGCAATAGGAGTTTTCTTAAGACTTCTGCCAGTTTAGCATCATACTCCTAAATAGTTTTGCCATAAACTAAAATGTCACCCTGAAAGTAAGTGATGCCATCTGTAGTTCCAAAAATTGCATGCATTTGGTTTTTTTTCTTCAAAGCTGCAGAGGCTAATCCAAAGGGCAGTCTTTTGTATTGAAAAAGACCTTATGGGGGTAATGAAGGCTGTGTATTTGCGAGAACGTTGAGCAGAGGAATTTGATGATATGCCAAAGACAAGTCCAAAGTTGTGAACACTGAGGCACTGAATTAGCCTTCATCTGAATTTTATGTTTGAAATGTGTGGCAGTGCCAGGAGTATCAGCAAAAACATCCAAGAAGTCATATCAGTATATGGATTCTCCATCATCTGTAATATGGATTCCGTGCTACTTGGGACTAACACTTTCCACAGATCTTTCTGATATTTCCAGTCCAATATTGAGACTCCTTTTTGTGACACATACACTTTCCCTTCTGCAATATGTCCTTTGTATTTCAGGACAGCAATGGAGTTTACATTTATGGCAATAGGTGAACCTCCACATCCTCAATTGTGGACATCTGAAGGCTGCAAGTGCAGATTTTCTTGTGGAGTAGATTGGAAATGATAGTGTGTGGAGAACCAGAATCAGCCATCACCCATATTTCATGGCTATTAAGTTTAACTTGACAATGTCGAGAAGAAGGCTTTGGTTTGGTCACACTTAAAACGTTGTCAGGAAGTGGTTCATCAGCCTCATCCTTATCATATGGTGAATCAGTAATGAAGTGGACAGCAGACTTGAAAACCTTAGCAAAGTGTCCCCTTTATTTGCACTTGTTGCAAGTGACCTTCCGTGTAGGACAGTGAGCAAAATTGGTTTTGTGGGCAGTCTCCACATCAGCAGCATTGGTAGCTCGTCCAATTGGTAGAAAATGTGCTATCATTTTCTGATGCTGTGCCATATGAGAAGATTGGGTTTGGAAGGATTTAGTCTGAATAGTCTGGATTTCAGGAGATTGATTTTGGGGTACCAAAGAGAGCTATTTGGCACAGGAAGAGCATTTCCCAGTCTCCTAGCGATCTCTATAACTTTATCCAAGGTAAGTTTCCACTCCAATAGCAGTTTTTCACACAGTTTGGAGTAGTTTGTTCTCATAACAATCTGCTCCCTAATCATTTCATCAGTGAAAGTGGCAAACTCACAGGTTACACTTAAGGCATGCAGTGCTGTGACATACTGATTGATAGATTCACCAGGCATTTGGGATCTAGAATAGAACTTGTGCAGCAATCACATACAAAAAAGGGTTGAAATGATTGTCTAAAGCTTGAAGAGCTGCTTCATAAGGGTTGACATCCCCTTCCAAGTTGGCAGGAAAGGGCAAATGATTATATATTCAATGGCCTTCAGGGCCCAGGCAGTGAAGCAATATAGCCATCTGCTTTATTTCAGAAGAAATAAAATTAAAGACCCCTTTAAATCAGGGGTCTGTATAGTGAGGAGGTAATTGAAGAAGTAGGACCTCCATTGATTCCAGGCAAGGGCAGGTTCTCCTGGGCCAGACAAGAAAAAAGGTGGTGGTGGGATATCAGCCATGCTACAGTGGGCATCCAGTGAACAACGGAGTCCAGGATTGATAAGGAAAAAGTTGTGCAGGGGTTGTGCAGGTCAGGAAGTTGGAGAAACAATCAGCAGCAACAGTAGTAGAAAGCAGTTCAGGAATGTAGGCCCAGGAATGCAAGGAAATGAGGTTGCAGGAACATTCACAAGCTTTGCAGGCTCACATGTTTAGCTGATTCAAAATCTCATCGCCAAATGTTTTATAGCTGCTTCCCTCACAAACACAAAGAAATATTATGTAGATTTAACAAAAGCTTTATTTGTAAACAACTCAGTTTTCTCCTTCTCCTTCCCTTCCCTTCCCTGCACCCCCCACCCCACCCCACAGGAACCCCACTTGGCCAAACTTCTGCTAGAAAGAATACAACACTCACCTCATGAAAGGACCACTATAGGGATTCCAAACAATCAAGAACCCTGTATAATCAGCACTCCAGATAGTGTAGAAGCCTTTATATTTATTTATTTTATTTTATATTATTTTATCTATTTAACATATATTATATCACCCAAAACTTGTGTCTCTGGGCAGTTTACAATTAAAATCATTTAAACATTAAAATGATTAACATTAAAATAATTTAAAACCAACATTAAAATCTAATTAATATAGCAATTATATTCATATAGCTGTCCTTTCCACACAGAACCTTTTATTGAAAAGTGGGTTATAAATATTTGTAATAATAATAATAATAATAATAATAATAATAATAATAATAATATCACCAGGCTTAGATCAGATGCTAGTAAATTGAAAGATATGAAAGACAAGAAGCTGAAGAATGAAAACACCAAACAGTATCTGATCCAAAAATACCACCTAGATTCAAGGAAAATTAGAGAAGTCCTGGAAATAATAAAGCAGCAAATAACAGCAGTGTCAAAGAAGATTAGCAGATACGAAGCCAGAATTACACAACACAGGCAGACTCTCCAATTCCAATTGAATCAGAGACGTTTCTACCAAAGCACAGAAGGAGAAACTGCAAGAAACCTAGAAACACCAAATAAAGAGGAAACAGTGCAATTCTGGGGGAAATTATGTGACAATCCAATAGATTATAATAAAAAAGCAGGCTGGATGAAAGAGGTAAAAAATGTAACCAACAAATGCAAGATCTAATAATAACACCAGAATTAATCAGTGAAAGAGCAAAGAAAATTAAAAATTGGACCGCTCCAGGCAACGATGAACTGCATGGCTTTTGGCTTAAACACCTAACAAGCCTTCATAAACAACTATCAAAACAGTTCAATCACATTTTGCAAGGAGGTGATATTGAACAATGGCTAACAACTGAGAAAACTCATCTCATAATGAAAGACCCAACAAAAGGTGCAGTTCCAAGTAATTATAGACCGATAACCTGCCTGCCAACCATGTTCAAATTATTAACTGGAATAATAGCAGATGAAGTGATGCAACACTTATTAACTAACAAACAGCTTCCAGTTGAACAGAAAGGAAATTGCCCGAACACCAGAAGCACAAAAGACCAGCTGCTGATTGACAAAATGATTTTAGAAAACTGCAAGAGAAGAAAAACCAGTCTAAGTGTTGCATGGATTGACTACAAGAAAGCCTTCGATTCACTGCCTCACACATGGATACTAAAATGTTTAGAAACAACTGGTGTCAGCAAAAACATTCAGATATTTATAAAAAAAGCAATGAGCATGTGGAGTACACAGTTAACAATCAATGGCGAGACACTTGGACAGGTTAGCATTAGAAGAGGCATTTTCCAAGGGGACTCACTATCCCTTCTGTTGTTTGTAATCGCCATGACCCCACTTTCACAAATACTAAACAAAACAGGCCTTGGATACCAAACATCTAAAACATCAAGTCAAATCAACCATCTGCTGTACATGGACGATCTGAAGTTGTATAGAAAGTCCCAGTCAGAAATCGGATCACTGCTAAACACTGTCCGTATATTCAGTAGCGATATAGCAATGGAGTTTGGACTAGACAAGTGTGCTGCATTAATAATGAACAGAGGAAAAATAAGAAAAACAGAAGGAATAGAAATGCCCAATGGAAGCAAGATCAAGAACCTGGAAGAGAAAGAACATTACAAATACTTGGGCATTCTCCAGGCTGATAACATTGCACACACTGAAGTTAAAAGAAAAATGTGAAGTGAATACATCAGGAGAGTTAGAAAAATCCTCAAGTCCAAACTCAATGGCGGGAACACCATACAAGCCATAAACACCTGGCTATACCTGTTATCAGATACACTGCAGGAATAATAGACTGGACCCAGGCAGAGCTAGAGACACTGGATCGTAAGACCAGAAAAATAATGACCATTAATCATGCTCTGCACCCCCGCAGTGATGTCGATAGGCTATACCTCCCTCTCAGCTCAGGTGGAAGAGGAATGCTGCAAGTCTATCAAACAGTAGAGGAGCAGAAAAGAGGCCTTGAAGAATATATCAAGGACAGTGAAGAAGATGCACTTCAGATGGTCAATAACGTGAAACTATTCAACACCAATGAAAGAAAGCAGGCCTACAAGAAAGAACAAGTCAAGACCCAAGCAGAAAAATGGAGAAATAAGCCCCTGCATGGTCAATATTTGCACAATATAAGTGGAAAATCAGACATCACCAAGACCTGGCAATGGCTTAAGAATGGCAACTTGAAGAAAGAAACAGAGGGTTTAATACTGGCTGCACAAGAACAGGCACAAAGAACAAATGCAATAAGAGCAAAAGTCGAAAAATCAACCACAAACAGCAAGTGCCGCCTTTGTAAAGAAGCAGATGAAACAGTGGACCACGTAATCAGCTGTTGTAAAAAGATCGCACAGACTGACTACAAACAAAGGCATGACAAAGTAGCAGGGATGATACACTGGAACATCTGCAAAAAATACAAGCAACCTGTAGCCAAACATTGGTGGGACCATCAAATTGAAAAAGTTGAAGAAAATGAAGATGTAAAAATATTATGGGACTTCCGACTACAAACAGACAAACATCTGCCACACAATACACCAGATATAACTGTAGTCGAGAAGAAAGAAAAACAAGTTAAAATAATCGACATAGCAATACCAGGGGATAGCAGAATAGAAGAAAAAGAATTAGAAAAAAATCACCAAATACAAAGATCTACAAATTGAAATTGAAAGGCTGTGGCAGAAAAAGACCCAAATAATCCCAGTGGTAATTGGCACCCTGGGTGCAGTTCAAAAAGACCTTGAAGAGCACCTCAACACCATAGGGGTCACAGAAATCACCATCAGCCAATTACAAAAAGCAGCTTTACTGGGAACAGCCTATATTCTGCGACGATATCTATAACAACTGACAATAAAATTCAGCCATCCCAGGTCCTTGGGAAGGACTCGATGTCTGGATAAAACAGACCAGTCAATAACACCTGTCTGACTGTGTAAACAAGAAATAATAATATCATTAGCCCTCACATAACAGGTAGCTGCTCATCCTTACTTGCTGCAATATAACATCAGCCCAGTTTTCTCAGCAACACAGATGCAGACATATTCTCTCTCCCTATCAACAATAAACATTTTCATCCTCTTTTGAAGTGTGCCAGTGACAAATAACCCCACGGGGGGCACTTTTCACAGGTGGCAAAGATTTTTACAAAATGTGCCTCCCCATTTTGGCTCAGCACTACGTTGAACCAGATGTCATTCCCAAATCTACACCTCAGTGAATTATTGTCTGAAGATTTGCTCCACAATGAGGCTATTCACACGATTGTAGAAAATCGGGCTAGCCTCCGCTATCCCAATTTCCTACAACCATGTGAACCACCAGAATCACTGCAAGCCCAGTGGTTCCTGAGCAGGTAACCTGCTAAAGTTGCCCGCCCCTTAAACCGGGTTTGCAGAGCGAGTGCTCTGCAAACCCAGTTTTCAAAATCGTGAGCAGCCACAGCGCAGCTTCACGCTGCAGCTACTCATGAGTAGACCCCCGATTGGGAGGCTCAAAAGCAGCCTCCTGGCTCAGGGGTCTCTCCAGTATGCCCTGCGTGCTCACACAGGACATACTGGAGCTTCCGGGGGTCGCGTGGCCCCCAAACTCCCTAGCCCCCGCCGGCTCCGTCATGGAGCCAGCAGTTGTGTGGGCGGCTGATCCGGCCACCCAGGGATGCCGCCCTGCTCATTTGTGGGGAGAGCGGGCTTAGCCCACTCTCCCCGCAAACCCGGACAAGGTAGGTCTCCTTGATCGTGTGACCCACCTTGGTGCTATAAACCTGAATTTCACATTTCCTTGTAATAAACATTTATCTCTCTATCTCTCTATCTCTCTATCTCTCTCTCTATCTATCTATCTATCTGTCTATCTATCTATTAGGGATGTGCGGACAGGTTCGGCCGTCCGGGGGTTCGTGGTCGAACCAAACCACTCCCCGATTCCGTCAGACCGGAACCGGACCGCTAGGTCCGGTCCGGCAGGTCCGTGAACTTTTTTATAAAAAATTTTTTTAAGTGAATGAAGTACCTGTAGCTCCTTCGGGGGGCTTGCTGAGGCTGCAGTGTGTGTGTGTGTGTGTGCACGTGTGTGCGCACGGGTTCCCTCTCCCCCCGCTGGCCTTCATCACTGCCATGGCTGGGTAAGTAAATCCTTTTCAACCCTTTCGGGCCGCTGTAAGAGCAAACAGCCGCCATTTTGGTGGCCACAGCGCATGCACAAATGCCCTCTGTGAGGCAAAAGTTTACGGACTAGTCCGGGGTGGGGGTTGATAGGGGGCTGGACCGAACCAGGCCAGACGGTTCCATGCACACCCCTACTATCTATCTATCTATCTATCTATCTATCTATCTATCTATCTGTCTGTCTGTCTGTCTGTCTGTCTCTTTGTTTGTTTGTTTGTTTGTTTAATAAATTTGTGTAACACCCACTACTGAAGTCTCTAGGCTGTTTACAGCATAAAACAAACCAAGAACAAAACAAAACAAGAATTTAACAGTTAAAACACATAACGATCAAATGATAATATACATAAAAACACCAACTAACTAAAAAGCTTGGCTGAAGAGATGTGTTCTTAGCTGTTTCCTAAAAGCCATCAAGGTTGGAGCCGCTCTAATCTCAGCAGGAAGTGCATTCCACAGTCCTGAGGCAACTACAGAGAAGGCACACCTTTGAGTTGACACCAAACAAGTTGGCGGCACCCTCAGATGATTAAGATCTTAATAGGTGGCGGGGTTCATAACAAAGAAGGCATTCTCTTACATACCATGGGCCCAAGCCATTAAGGGCTTTATAAGGAATAACCAGCACTTTGTATTTTGCCTGGAAATCTATTGGTAGCCAGTTTAGATCTTTTCGAATCGGAGTAATATGGCCTCTATTGGATGTCCTAGAGACCAATACGACAGCAGCATTCTGCACCGCAAGCATTGCAGCTTCCAGAGTACGTACAAAGGCAGCCCCACATAGAGTGCATTGCAGTAGTCAAGCCTGGAGGTTTCCAGCATGTGCACCACTGTCTTAAGGTCACTCACTTCCAGGAAAGGGCTCAGTTGGCAAACCAGTCGAAGCTGATAAAAAGCCTGTTCTCATGACCACAAATTTCTGGATAGGGCAGGGTTAATCCAGGAACCTGTAGTCATCTGGGGAGCCTGCAGGCCTCCCAACCTAGCAGCTCCAAGCCTGGTTAGTCCAGATCGGTTACGCAGGTTAAAAGTTAGGTAGGAGGAAAATGGCCTGTCCTACCTTTTTTTCCGGTTGTCTCTGCTGGTGGGCAGCTTTAAACTACTCCTGGGCAGCCAGTGGCTATGTTAACAGTTTTAACAATAATTTTATACACTTTATGTCTTCATTAGTCGCCTTTTTTCCAAGGTCAAGCGCCTCAGATGCTGTAGCCTCGCCTCCTAAGGAAGGTGCTCCAGGCCCCTGATCATCAAGAGGGCAACCAAAATGATCAAGGGCCTGGAGCACCTTCCTTATGGGGCTGGCTACAGCATCTGGGGCTCTTTACCTTAGAAAAGAGGTGACTAAGGGGAGAAATGATCAAAGTGTATAAAATTATGCATGGAGTGGAGAGGGTAGACAGAGAGAAAGTTTCCTCCCTCTCTCACAACACTAGAATCAGAGGTCACCCCATGAAACGGAAGGTTGGGAAATTTAGGGTCAACAAGATGAAGTACTTTTTCACACAGCGCATAATTAATCAATGGAATTCCTTGCCATGGGATGTGGTGATGGCCACCAGCTTGGCTGGCTTTGTGGAGGACAGGTCTATCAATGGCTATTAGTCTAATGGCTGTGGGCCATCTCCAGCCTCAGAGGCACGATGCCTCTCAATACCAGTTGCAGGGCAGCAACAGCAGGAGAGAGGACATGCACATACCTCTTGCCTATGGGCTCCCCAGAGGCATCTGGTGGGCCAGTGTGTGAAACAGGATGCTGGACTAGATTGGCCTTGTGCCTGATCCAGCAGGGCTGTTCTTATGTTCTAACAATAGAGTCCTGTGGCTTGCAGGGCCAGGGAGAGGAGAGCTGCTGCAGTACTGAGGGCTGCTTCTCTGCTGCTCCTGCAGTGCATTGTAGTATATGTGGAGGACCAAGCTCCCAGTTTCAGCAATGGAAAACTGTGGCATTCGTGTGGGCAAGCGAGTTGCAGAGTCCAAAGGAGGCTGTGATTATCTTTGAGGCACAAGGTAAGAGCACGCCTTCCCTCCAGCACACCCCCATATGGTTGTGAGAATGATTCCACAAGGTAGACACCAACTACTACAACTATAGGGATACTGTGCTGGGTTGTTTAGGGTAATCCCTGGAAGATGCTGCGTAGGCTACTATGTTGCCCTTGAGAACAGTCTGCCACCGGAAGCGGCCTGCTGCACCCTGCTTCATGGTACGGCTGGTCCTGCTTCAGTAGTATAAAGCAGTGGTTCCCAACCAGTGGTGCTCCAGATGTTGCTGGATGACAACTCCCAAATCCCTGGTTACAGTTTATTGTGGCTGGGAATGATGGGAGTTGTAGTTTAGCAACATCTGGAGTACCACTGGTTGTGTATCCCTGGTATAAAATCCCATGACCCCCTTTAAAGATCTTTTAAACAGCCCTTTCAAAATGGATGCTGTGAATGTCACTGTACATTGCTGCTCTGTGATTGAGAGAACTGGGGGAATGGGGAGAGGTGTTGTTGCATTGTAGTCCCCCGCAAAAGCCACTCTCTTTTAAGGTTATCCTTTCTACCCTTCCTGCCTGTTATTCCTTGTTATTAACGACTCTACAATCTTCATCTTCTTTTCCTTTTACTGCAGCCAGTCCCAGGCAATTAGCTGCTACAATCCCACCAGAGGGCTTGCAGATATCAGCACTCTCAAAGGCGAGGCTGATGCTTTTCAAAGCAGCTGTCGTGAGAGGGAAAAACAGAAATGAAATTTCTGGCCTAGTTACCTGACAAGTAGAAATATAAAACAAACCTGAATTTTAACAACCTTGTTACTTTTTCATCTCTCTTTCTGTGTGTGTATATGTCAAAGACTACCACTAGGGTCCTGTTAATTGGCAAAGGCTCCAGTGAGCACCTTTCATCTTCTCCTCCCCATGTTAGAGCTGAAGAAAGACACACTGCAGCCTTTTATTGCTATACCTGTTTTCAAGCTACATAATGCAAACTAGGGTCAGGTAGTGATATGAAGATTCAGGACTCATTCAGACAGCACAGCATAGACATCCATGAAATGCCCTGTTGAATCTACAACAGCTTGCAGAGTCATGCTTGTTGTTGTAGTACTTGTTATGGCAGTGGGGGATGGGGATGGACCAAAATCTCAACATGTGTGCTGTCTATACATCCAGTGAGGCCTGGGAAACCCTTTTGCAGGAACCCAGCAATCACCTCTTTGAGGTTGCCCAACTGGATCATATCCTCAAGGAAGAGCTCATCCAAGAGAAGAAAAGCTTCACGGAAAATCTCACATACTGTCGAGGTGCCCACTGCAAACAGATTACTTAAGGACAAAATTGTTAAACATATAGAAGAACAAGCCCTGCTGAAAGAGAACCAGCATGGCTTCTGCAAGGGAAAGTCTTGCCTCACTAACCTTTTGGAGTTCTTTGAGAGTGTCAAGAGGCATGTGGATAAAAGTGATCTGGTTGACATAGTATACTTGGACTTCGAAAAAGCTTTTGACAAAGTTCCCACCGAAGGCTCTTGAATAAACTTAGCAGTCATGGGATAGAGAGAGATGTTCATGTGTGGATCGGTAACTGGTTGAAGGATAGGAAACAGAGGGTAGGAATAAATGAACAGTTTTCACAACTGAGGGAAGTAGGATGCCCCAGGGATCTGTACTGGGTCCAACTCTTAAACTTGTTCATAAATGATCTAGAAGCTGGGGTAAGCAGCAAAGTGGCCAGGTTTGCAGATGACACTAAACTATTTAGGGTAGTAAAATCCTCAACAGATTGTGAGGAGCTCAAAGAATGATCTTTCCAAACTGGGTGAGAGGGCAACAAAATGGCAAAAGTGGTTCAGTGTAAGCAAGTTTAAAGTGATGCATATTGGGGCCAAAACCAAACAACAACAACAACAAAAACCACACCACATATACACTGATGGGAGGATCTTATCTGTCAGTGACTGACCATGAGAGAGATCTTGGAGTCATGGTGGACAGCTCATTGAAAGTGTTGACTCAGTACACGGTAGTAGTGAAAAGGGCACATGAACTAGGAAGGGAATCCTAAAATAAAAATGCTATTATAATGCCCTTATACAAATCTATGGTGTGGCCACATCTGGAATACTGCGTATACTTTTGGTCACTGTATCTTAAGAAGGATATTGTAGAACTTGAAAAGATGCAGAAGAGGGCACTCGTCTGGTGGCCACATGGAGACGGGCCTTCTCGATTGCTGCCCCAAGATTGTGGAATGTGCTCCCTGCTGAGATGCGATCCTCCCCATCCCTGTCTATTTTTAAAAAACATCTGAAGACCCACCTCTTCACCCAAGCCTTTTCAGCTTTTTATATTTGTAGTTTTATTTTATACTGTTTTAATTTTATACTGTTTTTAAATGGTTAAACTGTTTTAACCTTTTATATTTGTTTTAATTGTTTTTATGTTATTGTTAACCGCTCAGAGATGAAAGTTTGGACAGTATACAAGTTAAACAAACAAACCAACAAACCAAGATGATCAGGGGCCTGGAGCACTTTCCTTATGAGGAAGGCTACAGCATCTGGGGCTTTTTAGTTTGGAAAAGTGGCAACTAAAGGGAGACATGATCGAGGTGTTTAAAATTATGCATGGATTGGAGAGAATGGACAGAGAGAATTTTTTTCTCCTCCTCTCACAACACTAGAACCAGGGGTCATCCCATGAAACTGAAGGTCAGGAAATTTAGAAACTGAAGGTCAGGAAATACAAGAGGAAGTACTTTTTCACACAGTGCATAATTAATTTATGGAATTCTTTGCCATGGGACGTAATGATAGTCACTAGCTTGGGTGGCTTTAAAAGGGGCTTAGACAAATTCATAGAGGATAGGTCTATCGATAGCTACTAGTCTGTTGGCTATGGACCACCTCCAGCCTCAGAGGTACGATGCCTCTCAATACCAGTTGCAGGGGAGCAACAGCAAGAGAGACATACATTATAGTTGCATGCCTTCACCTCTTGCCTGTGAGCTCCCCAGAGGCATCTGGTGGGCCACTGTGTGAAACAATATGCTGGACTAGATAGGTCTTGCGCCTGATCCAGCAGGGCTTTTATTTTGTTCTTATGCCCCTGTGCTTCCCAAGCTTCCAAGAACTCACAGTATTGCCCTCCTCTGCTTATATCTCATTCTGGCTTCCTTCTCCATGCTTTGGAGGACCATTTCCATGGTGCTGTTCACTGCCATGCTGGCTGCCCTGGCAGCCATTGCTAAAATGCTCCTCACTGGGCGAAAAGGAAGTAGGTTTTGTCCACACACACACTCTGCCCCTCCCGCCCTCACACACATACACACCAGATTAGCAAGCAGTTTCTTGAAGTATGGGACAAACGTCTATGTGGGGTGGGAAAGCAAAAACTACACGGGGTGGAGGGAAGTAGGCAGTCACAGCATGTGGCTGCTGTACCCACTTTGCATGGCCCCTTCCCCTCCCAAAATGGGGAAGAGTGGAAAATGTAGGTGATACCCAACCTCCAGATGTCAAGGAAACAACACTAGGAAATTGGTGTGCAGGTTAAGCCCCCTCAATAGTGCAGCAGGAGCAGTTCCTGCATCTTGAAAAATAAGCCATAGTAGGCCCAGCATTCTGAAATGAAGAGCAGAGGCAGATTAACATTTACAAAATGTTTATGTTGGAGATGCAGCTGCTCCTGATGGCATTGACTCTTAGCACCAGCAACTCTATTGACCACTAGGGGTACTAGGGATAGAGACAGCCAGTAAGGGCATTCCCTCTCTAACAATGCTTTCTCTACTCTACTTCCCCTTTGTTAGACTGATAGTCTCAGATTTCATTCTCTCACCTGTAGGCTTTACAGACAGTGCCATTACCCCAAATCTCCTTCGGAAGAGAGTGTGTGCATTCACACACCAGCTAAACTTACTCAAAAGTCCCTTCCAAATCCTTGGACCCACTCCACACACCAATCACGCTTTGTCTTGTGAATTCTAGCTTATCTTCGTTTATTTCCAGGTTTTAAAAATGCTGGTTTTAAGCTACTTTTTCTGAAAATGCAATAGAGCAAATAGAGAGAGGCACTGATATACAATCATTAGCATGATAAGAGGGATACTCTCTTTAGAAATGCAGATATAGCTTTTTAGCATGCCATGTGAACTTGCGTCATAACAAGACCCGAGAGCAAAGGGGAGGGACCGCTTCCCTCAATGCTGCGAGTTGATTTGAAGTGGCTTCGCTCAACGTTTACCCTGCAGCATGAAGCCATATGCGAATAACTCCCTGGAGAGAGAGGCTTCTTTCTTTTTCCTTCCCTTCTTAATGTATGTAGCTAGCAATGAGGCATAGTAGGTCTTATCTATCTCCCGGATGAGTTTCCTAAATAAACTACTTCATTTGTAACTTTAACTCTGTGTCTCCAGACAATATTAATTAGCAGTGTTCTCCTTACCTGTGCACTTCCTCTGTTGCTGGGGTAGATAAAGGAATCGCCCAACCACTCCCAAACTCTCTAACAGGGTTATGGGTCCAGTGAACCCAGAGAAAGCAGACAAAAAGGTACCATAAGTAAGTGGAAAGCCTGCTTGATTGGAAAGCAGTTCCAGAGAAATGACAGAGAACCTTTTTGCCAAGGAAACAGCAACACAGGGACAGGCAGCGATGCCAAGGCTAGATGGATTTGATTTTGAAACTAGGTCATTCAGGATGGAGTCTGTGTTCATGGCTCAGGAACTGGAAAGCATCATGGAGGAGGACAGACCTGAAGCAGCTGGAGAACAAGCAGCATAGGATACCAAAAACAGAAGCATCTATGGATTCATCTGCTTGCACTTGTGTGACTCAATTATTGTTCATTTGAGAAAGACCAGGATAGCTAAAAAAGCTTGGGAGATGTTAAAACACCTGTATGCTAGAAAAATTAATACTAATATTGATATGATTGTGAGACTGTGCAAAATGAAACTCAAGGAAAGAGAGAGTTTAACTGAGTATGTTAATAAAATTCTGGACATTTCGAGAAGATGTGAAAGGGAAAATGTAAAAATCCCAGTTCAAGTAATTATTGGATTTATTTTGAACAGTCTGTCAGAAAAATTTCAAAAGATACGTTGTGTTTTGTAATCAAGGGAGGAGATTGATTTGGAATTTTTTTATTTCAATACTTCAGGATTTTGATATGAGAAATGCATCCTCTAGTGAGCTCTTTGACCAAAAGTGTCAGGTTACAGCATTTCACATCAAACAAAAGAGCAAGGTGTGTTGGCTGTGTAGGAATCAGGCCATTTGCAAGTGAATTGTTCTCAGAACAAAGCCCTAGCCCCATTGCATTGGATTTTGCAATTTGATTCTATCTTGAATTGAATGGCAACATCTTGAATTGAATTCTTGATGCAGCCGGCTGATTCATCAAACCGATTTGTGAATCACCGAATCGATTCACATTTGCCGGGGAGAGCTGGTCGACCCATTAAACCCAATGGGTAGACCAACCCTTCCCAGAAAAACAGTGCAATTTTGAGGACAGTTTTCCAGAGGAGAGTTGGTCTACTGATTAAGTTTAATGGGTAGTCCAGCTCTCCAAAAAACCCTTTGGGGTAGACCAGCTCTTCTGTTTTTCCAGGGAGAGCTGGTCTACCAACTGGTGTTCTCGGAGGACTGGTCTACCCATTAAATCCAGTTGTTTCCCAGCTGCTCCTCTGAAAAACAGTCCTTGAAACTGCATTGTTTTTCTGGGGAGAGCTAGTTTACCCATTGGCTTTCTCAGAGAACTGTCAGTGAGTTTAATGGCTAGTCCTCTGAGAGCATCAATTTAGACCAGCTCTCCCCACACTAAATTTTATCTGGGTCAGCAGATAAAATTTTATCTGCGTGATTTCAGGTAATTATTCTTAATGACCTGAAATCACGCAGATAAAATTCAAAAAATCATTAAAAATCACCTGGTTGCCCAACTGCTCTGTGGGTTGGGTGGTTGGTAGGATCCATCGTGCCCCACCACCCAACCTGCTCTATGCCGCTAGCAACCATCCATGGGGGATAATGGGGTGTTTTGAATCCCCATTGTTCCCTATGGGTGAAAAAAGCTGCCACACAGCACAGCACAAACTGTCCCTCCCAAAACACAATGAGAACATACATTTCAAAGACAGTCCATATTAGTTTCATGCTAACATCCCTTTTTTTTGCTGAGGAACACCCACGGCTCAAAACACTCAGCGGAAAGTGGGTATTTGCCAATATATTTCTTTCCCTTTAAATGCAGGAACTGCAGAGACACAGTGTCCCTGTTGCCAAGTAGTGGCAGGAGGAGAAAGGAGATGGCAAAGGGTGGGGCATCAGCCAGGGGCATAGCAAGGTTAGAGTGGGCCCAGAGACAAGATTGTAAAATGCCCCCCGCCCGAAGCTCAGCTCATGAATAAAGAAATCTTAAATGAGGCTGAATAGTGGTAACAAAAAACATAGTAAAATTTATATATATATATAAATGCAAGTCATTTAATGGTACTAGAGAAAGACATGCTGTTCTGGTAGCTCCAGGTCTTAACACTCACATCAATTTTGGAGGCTGAATACAACTGAAGGAAGCCCGGGCGGGTGCACAGCTGGGGTTGTAAGTCATGTGACTTGCCTCTGGGGGCCTCCCAAGGCAGTGGGACGCAGACAACTGTCTCCCCTTGCCCTATTATATTTACTCTCCTGGCATTAGCTCCGTGAGGGGGCCAGCGAGAAATGTATCTGCCCTAGAACTAATGCATTTCTGGGATGCTCTGAGCCAACCTCTTGATGGTAGCAGGGGGAACTTGCTCTCCAAACCTAGGTTACAGCAGTGCCAGAATTCAGGTGACACAGTGCCGACTTCTAACCTCTGGTTTCAGCAGCAAAACTCAGTAAAAACAGGGTTCAAATTCAGGTTTGGGAGCAAAACTCAGTAAAAACAGGGTTCAAATTCAGGTTTGGGAGCAAAACAGAGCCACGGTTGGGTGACAAAACTATGGTTTCACACATTTGGATGACCATAAACTAAAACCTCTGGCATGTTTACCTTTGGTTTGGTGTTATGTACGAACGCTGCCTCAGAAATATGCCGCTGCTGCAGTGTTCTTAAAAGCAGCCAACTTTGCCTGCCAATCCCACATCAGGTTAAAAGATTATCATTTCCAGATTGGGCTGTCCATATATTTCAATATGTTTACTTATTGCGAAGCTTCTCCTTGACATTAAATATGACCATCCTGACAGACAGCTCTGCAAACAATCTGGGGTACATGCACACACCCACACACCCGCAGTTTACCTTGCTGTGTTTCATCTGCATGTTAATTAGGTCGTTGTTAACTGGATGACTTCAAACAAATACTTCTGACTGGCTGAGTTCCTCAGAGGATTAAAACATGACTCTCAATCACAGATTTTCTCCCTGGAAAGGAGCAGGGGTTTCTAATAGCTAGTTTTACCTATTTGACCCACCGAGATTTCTGATACGTGCTTCATCTCTTAAAGGCAGTGACAAGATTTAAAGGAAAGAGAGATTGTGCCGTTGAGTCAGTGTCAATTCCTGGCGACCACAGAGCCATGTGGTTTTCTTGATATAATACAGGAGTGGTTTGCCATTGCCTCCTCCCATGCAGTCTGAGATGATGCCTTTCAGCACCTTCCTATATCGCTGCTGCCCAATAAAAGAGTCCCCATATTTTGGGAAACACACCGGTGGGGATTTGAACCAGCAGCCTCCTGCTCTCTAGGCATGTTGCTTCCCAGCTGCACCAGTAGGTGGCTGATAAGATTTAGCGCTGCTAAAAATGTTTTACCTAAACTATCATGCCCCACCACCCAACCTGTGCTCTGTGCCCCTAGCAACCATCCATGGGGGATAATGGGGTGTTTTGAATCCCCATTGTTCCCTATTGGCGAAAAAAGCTGCCACTCAGCACAGCACAAACTGTCCCTCCCAAAACACAATGAGAACACACATTTCAAAGACAGTCCATATTAGTCTCATGCTAACATCCCCTTTTTTTTTTTGCTGAGGAACACCCACAGCCCAAAACACTCAGTGGAAAGTGGGCATTTGCCAATGTATTGGCAAATAATTTTTTAATGCTTTATCCAAATTATCTACATGCTTTAGACATGCTAAATTTATCTACATGCTTTATCTAAATTATTTATTTATTTATTTATCCATCCATCCATCCATCCATCCATCCATCCATCCATCCGATTTCTATACATACTAAATGGTGGAGTGTTGTAACTTTTCAGTTTTAGGCACTGTCCAGTATACTAGTTAAAATGCTAGTTTATGATGCTTTTATTTTCTTGTTTTCTTGAAATTCCCATTTTTCCTAAATAAACTTACTTTTGTTTAACAGTGAGGCTGTTCTCACGAGCAGCTAAGCCTGGGCTTGGCTGCCCATGAGAACTGCCAGGAGCTGCGTGGTTCCCAGCGGTGCCTCAGTGGCAAACCTGCCTAGGGAATCCCACCGGTGAACCAAGGTTAAAGGCATGGAAGCACCTTTAACCTGGGCTAACTGCTCTTGGGTAAGCACCAGCTGCTCCCAGCCGGCATGGACACAGGAGCAGGCTCCCAGCCATCACTGGTCGGGGGATCCCCACAATACACCACACACTTGCGTGGTGCATTGTGGGATTCCTGGGGGCTGGGATGACATGTCCTGGGCCCCAAACCTCTGGGCTGCCTGGGGTAGCAGCAGCTTGTCTGTGCACACAACTCTTCTAGATCATCTGCAGAGAAGGTAAGTTGCTGCAGCCTTCCCTGCTGCCTACCCTCAAGCCCACACATGGATTCGTGAGAAAGGGCTCAGTGAGTTTGACGTGCCCCTGGATTATTCATATATTCCCACACCTAATGAATGAATTTGAAAACACATTCCTTTGGATGTAATACAGAGATCGAGGATAGGAATGCTGTGGTTAGAAGGAAACCTGAGTTAAATAGGAAAGGTGTTTATAGATTTATGTTGACCCAAACATCTGCTCATAACCCTGTCTTCTCCATAACTCTTGTGAGTTCCCATGAATCTTTACTGATCAGGAAGCTTTAAAAAAGGGAAGTGGTGTTTGTTAATCTGGTGACAATGTGAATTTTCCCTTCATTGGTGTTAAAAGTCATCCCAGAATAGTGCTGAGAGTTACATGTATGCCAGACCAGTATGTGACATTGTGACACTATCACATTAGTAGAGCTGAAGGTGATAATCTGGGAGTGGGATGGGTGAGTGAGAGGTTCAGTTTCATTTCCTTCTCTGGCTTTCTTGAGACCTTGGATAACACATTTAATTCCACTGGCTGACATGATGCGCAGCAGTACGGAGCCGCTGTGACTTCTGTGGATTTGTAAGGCAGCCCCTGATGCTGTCGAGAATGGCAGTTGTACAATCAACATTACTGCTGTCTATCCCATTGTTGTGAGTGGGAGAAACTGTGGTAGTGCTGCTGTGCAACCACCTGTTCTCTAAAGCATCTGGGCTGCCTTACCAGTCTGCAGCAGCCCTGATGCTGTGTACAATGGCTCCATACTGCTGTACATCATGTTAGCCACCACCCTCACATTCCCCATCATAGCTGCATATTGTTTGTGACCTGTTCCATTATGTCCACCATCCTGAAAAGTGTTCACCATGAAGATCGGACCAGGCAGGGTATTAATTCTACCCCGAGTATACGAAAAATAAAATCGAGTACATTTTTTGATTGCCTGAATAATTGTTTATAGATATCCCATCACCCCATCCCTGCTTCATGCTTTTGCAAATAACCTAACTCAAAAACAATCCCCATATATGTTGTGTGTGTGTGTGTGTGTGTGTGTGTGAAGAATGCACCATTCTTCATCAGTCTATAAAGCAGAGCACTTTAGAAGCCTGTGGGTACACTGCGGTATATTGAACAGTTTGTGTAATAGGTTGCTGTAGCTTTATGAAATGCTTCCTGCTTGTAGGGTTCTTGGTTAGAATGTAAGCAGTGGGCACTGTCAGATACAACACAGAGCCATGGTAGCTTCTAACGAAGCTTCTGCAAACAAGTGGATAATTCCCTCCACAGACAACAGACAGCAGCACAATTTGTTTTGCTGCCAGGTGGTTTCTTTGGCCCCTCCCTCCACCATTTGCCCAATCCGCAGCTGTTTCTTAGCTGCTGTTTGCACAAGCTTGGCTGCCTCTTGCAACAAGCCAAGAATAAAGCCTGGGGGTTGGTTGGACGCAACACGATGGCAAATTCAGCTGGGCTTAACACACCAAATAAACACCTTGGTTTCAAAGCTCAGTTTGCTTGGCCAAACAGAACCACGGTTGAATTAGGGAAGCACAATGGCACAGCAGGGAAATGCTTGACCAACAAGCAGAAGGTTGCCGGTTCGAATCCCCACTAGTATTATATTGGGCAGCCACAATATAGGAAGATGCTGAAAGGCATCATCTTATACTGTGCAGGAGGAGGCAATGGTAAAACCCTCCTGTATTCTACCAAAGAAAACCACAGGGCTCTGTGGGTGCCAGGAGTCGAAATCAACTTGACGATGGCACACTTTTACATTTATTCAGACATAGAACAGAGAATGTTCTAATTCAAGGCTTAGGAGCTTCTGCATTGCATTTGAAGAGAGCTGCAGGTGGCCTGCTGGCTGTAAGTGTTTGCTCTTTTTCTTTTGATTCTTGCGTGGTCTCCATATAAAAGGTTGTTGAGACCTGATGCTGCCTTCTGTATGAAACCTCTTCATAACAAACACAGTGAAGCTATTCACATGTGCACTGAAAACCGGGCTAAGGAAGCCCAGCCTGGTTTTGGGTGCACATGTGTACTGCCAGAAGCTGCATCACTCCCAGCATCACAGCAACAAGCCTGCTTAGGGAGCCCGCCACTTAGCCCAGGTTTGGGCATGAGGGCACCCCAAAAGCGGGCTAAATGTTTATGTGTCAGCTACATACAAGTAGTGGTGCATTATGGCAGTTTCCAGCCCCCAAACCTCCCTGCACCCTCCCTGCTACTGGCATAAACCAGCAATCGTCTGGGTGGCTGGTCTGGCCACCCAGCAACATGGATGGGATTGTCTGCAAAGGTTAGCTTTTCATGGCTTTCTCCCCTTGACCCGTCAGAGCCCATTCTCCAATCGTGAGAATGGGCTCAGTGTGAGTTTATTTCCTAGCTTATTCCAGGCTTAGGATATACCCTGGTTTTATACCCTTTTAAGGACCTGCTTCCATTAGGCTGAGTTTTATACCACACGCCAGGCACTATGCTATGACAACACATCGGCAATCTTGCACCAAACCATTTTCTTCCACATTTTTCATCTGTAAAAGGAATGAAGATTACTGAGCCCCTGCATTGGAGAAATTGTCAAATTATACTGAAAAATTAATGACTCCTATGATCAGTGTACTCCCCACACCCTACAGAAATGTCAAATCTGATAGCAAAGACCTCACTCCCATTATAACATATTATGCAAATTATTCCTCCCAGAATATGTATCCTGAATTTCTTTTCTGCTAGGAATCCAAAAGTTAAATGGTCATATTTGACCAATAAGTATTAGCTTTTCTAGCAATTCTGTTTGTTTTTTCCTCCTTCCTTTTAGCGATAGGAATGGGAACAGAAGGGACTTGGAATACAGAATATTGAGGTTTAAAGGAGATAGCTTTGTAGCCAAAACCTTAATGATGGATTCAATCAATCTTTTTTTCCCCCTTGCAGTTTTATCACAGTCTTTCAGAGTGTTTTCACATGATTAAAGTTGTTCCCAAATTGGCATCGCATGGAGACACTCTGGGATTGATTTTGTGCAGCATATATTCGGTAAATAGACTGCAAATGAACAGGAAAATGTGGGTTGGGCAGTGGGTGAGCAGAGAAGTCTGCGCCATAAAAACTGAATTTCAGTCATGTGAAAACACCCCCCTGTGACCACATACAAATTGCAGCTGCAAGCAGCATCTGTCGATGTAAGGACTGGCCTAGAATGGAAACAAATAGAGCTTTTCAGTTCACAAAACTTAAGTGTCTCATAATTTCTCAGATTCTTTGAGAATTGTTGGGGTTTATATCTGGTTTTCTGACTATATACACCTTGATTTGTGTAAATTGAATATGGCATCATGTGACTAGATAGAATGAACCAAGTGCAATCAATTTTTCTGGTCAATTTATAATTGGACATTGTTAGACTGGACCTACCACCTGTGGTAAGGGCTTAATGTAATGAGCTTTACGTGAGCTCTACTTCACACTCAGCTTTTACATTTTTTTCACGCCTTCCTGGCGTTCTTCAAGAAATGCTTTTATGTCTAGGCACATGTACATGGCAGAGAGCATATCAGATACATGCAAAGTTAGGCACTAGTGTTGAAAATTATCTGTGATCTTGGGGTTTTAATCCCAATGAAATAACCTCTGTCTATTATTATTAATTATTATTATTATTACATTTATATCCCGCTCTTCCTCCAAGGAGCCCAGAGTGGTGTACTACATACCTGAGTTTCTCTTTCACAACAACCCTGTGAAGTAGGATAGGCTGAGAGGGAAGTGACTGGCCCAGAGTCACCCAGCTAGGCCAAATGGGGATTTGAACTCGGGTCTCCCCAGTCTTAGTCCGGCACTCTAACCACTACACCACACTGGCTCTCTTATGTCTACATAAGCAATGAAGTTCTGGTTGTTTCTGCCATATCCCCTTGCTGACTACCTTGTGCCATTCATTAGCCACTGTGTTTCTCTGTGGGTCTGTGAACTATACTCACTGGAGAAAACCACCTTACTATTGTGTATATGTTCATTTAAATAATGGACTCAAACTAATTTCCATTAGCAGGTTCAGATATCACACAGAACCAGCGTTCCCTCTAACAGGGATTCCCATATGTTGACTGCTACTCCAGTTATCCTCAACTGCAATTTATTCTATTTATTTATTTATTTATTTCATATACCATCTAATATCAAAATCTCTTGGTGGTTTACAGAATTAAAACACAATATATAATGCAAAACATTTGAAATACATAAAAAATAAAATAGATAAAAACACATTAACATTTAAAGAACTGGTATCAGTTGAAGACCTAAGAAAACAAGTATGTCTTCAGGGTCCTCCCAAAAACAAACAGAGAAGGAGATGCTCTTATTTCAGCAGGGAGCAAGTTCCAAAGCGCTGGGGCAGCTACAGAGAAGGCCCGGTCCCTAGTTGCCACTAAACGAGTTGGTGGTAACCATAACCAGACATCTCCAGATGATCTTAATAGGGTTCACGATGAAGAAGGCGCTCTCTTAAGTACCCTGGACCTAAGCCGTTTAGGGCTTTATAGGCAATAAGCAATACTTTGTATTTTGTTCGGAAATATATTGGCAGCCAGTGAAGTTCTTTTAGAATCAGTGTTATGTGGTCCCTTCGTGTTGTCCCAGAGACCAATCTGGCTGTCTCATTCTGAACCAGTTGTTGATTCTGAACTACATACAAAGGCAGCCCCACACAGAATGCATTGCAGTAGTCAAACCTAGAGGTTACCAGCATATGTACCACTGTTTTAAGGTCATTTGTCTCCAGAAATGGACATATCTGGCATATCAGTTGAACCTGATAAAAAGCACTCCTGGCCACAGCCTCAACCTGAGAAACTAGGGAGAGTCTGGGATCCAGGAGCACTCCCAGACTATGAACCTGATCTTTTAGGGGGAGTGTAACCCCATCCAGAAGAGGAGATCTAAACCATCTCTCGGATCCCAACCCCCTACAGACAGTATCTCCGTCTTGTTTGGATTCAACTTCAGCCTATTATCTGTCATCCAGCCCAATATCGCCTCCAGGCAGGCACTTACGGGGGTCATGCCATTTGGAGAAATAGATCTGGGTATCATCAGCATATTGATAGCATTCCAGACCAAACTTCCTGATTATCTATCCCAGCGGTTTCATGTAGATATTAAAAAGCATTGGAGGCAGTATGGAGCCCTGTGGAACCCCACACTTTAGCTCTCGTTTACCAGAGCAAAAGTCTCCAAGCAACACCATCTGGAATCTGCCAGAGAGGTAGGAACAGAACCACTGTAAAACAGTGCCACCCAATCTCACCTCCTTCAAGCGACCCAGCAGGATACTATGGTCAATGCTATTGAAAGCTGCCGAGAGTTCCAAAAGGATCAGCAGAGTCACACTCCCTCTGTCGATCACCAATCGGAGATCATCCATCAGGTTGACCAAGACAATCTCAACCCCATAGCCAACCCAGAAGCCAGTCTGGAAAGGATCGAAATATTCTGTGTCATCCAAAAATGCCAATCATCTTTGATGGGGGGTTATGGAAATTGTAGTCAATGGCTGCATTCACGTGTCATGTGAAACCAGTGGTTGCCAAACCTGTGGTTGATTTTTCAAACCATGAATTGTATTGCAGACGTTTGTCCAACCACAGCCTGGCAACCTCCGTTTTCAAAGCAGGGGAGCCCCTCCCTCCTCCTGGCCTTTTGAGGTTGCTTCCCAGTAAGCTCCATAGTGCTCATGTCACCAGACTGTCGGCGAGGGGTCAGAACATCTCCAGTGCGGCAGCCATTGGCCACAATCTTCAAGGGGGTGTGCCAAGCACCGCCATGCCTTTTCGTGATGGAGCGCCTGCCCTCAGCAAGGAAAGGGGCATTTAAATCCCTTTAAATGCCATGCCCTTCATCTGACAGCATCTGCACCTTTGTCCTCGTAAGAACACCGCAACAAAACAGGATTGCAAAATCACAGTTTCTGTCAAGGGGGGATGCTGAGGGGCACTATTTTCTTGTTACTCAGGAAAGGGAAGGGAACATGATGACTTCCTAGGAGGGGATATGTTTATGAGGGAGGGCAAAGGATCCCGGGGTCTGGCCCACTGTGACCAAGGATGCTCTTGCAATGGCTCACCTTGGCAAAGCAGACCATGGAGACAAAACCACACTCCTGCCCCCATGGCAGATTGCCACCAGGAGATTAGCACTCATGAGAGAGCCAGTCTACTGCAGAGCACCTTAGGCTCACCAGCCTTCAGTTTTCCATTGGACTGAGCACTCATGAGTTGAGCTAAGGGGCCCCACTAGCAGTGGGGCCGCTGTTCTCTCTGTTTAATTATATAATGTTTGCCTAGCAACCTCCTTCTCTCCAGGAATGCCTTTGATGCACCCAAAGGAGATTTTGATGCTCCATGTGTCCAGATATAACTGGGTGGGCAGGCTGGGGAAACACCGGGACCAGGGAAAGATCTTAACTCTCATTCAAATTTCTCAGGTTCAGACCAGCATTACAGCGTGTGCAGATCTGCCTCCACAAGGACTCATGGGAGAGGGGAGCCCTAGTTGTCTGCAACCCCAGAAGACTGGGGTCACCATTCCGGGCAACAGTAAAGATGGACATGTTCAAATGGGTGGATGGGCTGGCAGGGGGCCTGCTTTGATTGCTTCTTCAGGGCAGTCACCAAGACAGGGAGAGGTGTTGCTGGGGTACCCGTACCTGCAACCAGGCTGGGCAGCATCTGCTGTCTGGCCCACATGTGTGTCCCTATGGCCTGACACTCTCGTGAGAGAGTGGTCCGTGGGAGAAGGGATGTCATCACGCATTATTAGCAATCCCCATGGGCTTTCACTCTCATGAGAGAGCGATCTATCATCATCACAGAGGCAGAATTTCCCTTGTCACTTGAGGCAATGCTGATCCTGCTGCCTGGCTCTTTTCAAGAGTAAGCCTAGAGACAGATGCCCGCCCCCTTCCCCAAAACCATTTTGCAAAAAATTGACCTGAGCTATACAAGAATTCCTGGTTGGGGCTACTGTTTAAACCCAAGCCCGAGTATTGCCACCCTGCCATACTGTCCCAGCAGTCTAATGGGGTTGGCCTGTTTATGTTGCCACCACAACTGCATGTGTCAACCGCCCACAGACGTGAGTTTCGGGTGGTATAGAAGTGTGTTAAATAAATAATAAATAAATGTGCTTGTGAACATACATCTTGATCACTTCATTTTCAGAGAGCTAAACACATGGTGCCCGTCTTGCCATTCTGTCCCATTTATCTCCTGACTGCCAGGAGCAGAGGGACAAGGGATAGAGTAGGAAGAGGGCATGCCCCCATGTGACTTTCCTATTTGACAGGCTTGGAAGCTTGGGGTGGAGTGTGGCAGTGTCCCTGTTGCCAGGCAACTGCTTTATTGGATCGGAGCTGGGGGTGGGGGGGAGCAGGGCACATGCTTGGAGAGGTGGCCAATGAGAAGCACCACAGGCATGGAGTGGGCACAATCCTGGGCAGGTCTGGAACACCCTCTCTGTTATTATTGTTCCAGAAACAGCATGAAACTGCGGTTATGGTGGTGTCCACATTTGGACATAACACTGCCACCTCAAAGCCTCAGGTTGCGGCAACAAAACTCACTACAAACTGAAGGTTCAAACTGGAATCTGGCGAGGGAAACCGCAAGTCGCTTTTGCCATGAAACCACAGGCCAGGCTGGGACATCAGGCCCCACTTTTGACACTTGTACTCTCATACAGTGTCTTTTCATTCAGGTCTGATTAGGACTCATCTGTCGTTATACCAGGATACCTTCCTAGATAAAGAGGACCAGAAAAGCTGCCAGGCAACTCTCTCACTTCCATAGCCATTTATCAAGTGAAAGATGCTGCTTAGGAACATAGGAAGCTGCCATATACTGAGTCAGACCATTGGTCTATCTAGCTCAGTATTGTCTTCACAGACTAGCAGCAGCTTCTCCAAGGTTGCAGGCAGGAATCTCTCTCAGCCCTATCTTGGAGAAGCCAGGGAGGGAACTTGAAACTTCCTGCTCTTCCCAGAGTGGTAGCTCCATCCCCTGAGGGGAATATCATACATCAAGTCTCCCTTTCATAGGCAACCAGGGCAGACCCTGCTTAGCTAAGGGGACAAGTCATGCTTGCTACTACAAGACCAGCTCTACCTTTTTGAAGTATTGTTCTAATCAGTGATTCAACTCAGATTTTAAGATGTCTTTGCTTTCAGTCTTATGTTCAGCCACCAGCTCTTGTGTAAATCAAACTTCCTCTCAATTCTTAATTATGGTCCCATCAGCCTAGATCTCTATTATTCTGTTTTGTCCTGAGTTTTGAAGGCCTCACCAAAACTGTTGGAGATGGAGTTCCAGTGCATCAACCTTTTGCACCGACTATCCTAATGACCACTAGGGGTATTGGGAGTAGAGGTAGTTAGTGAGGGTCTGTTTCAGGGGCAGAGCCACCATTGAGCGAATGGGTTCAAAGAACCCGGGCTGCCTCCAATCAGGGGCCGCGCCTGGTGCTACAACCACACCTCCTGCGTCTGATGTCAGACACAGGGGGCATGGCTTCACTCCCAAATGGGACCACGCGGCCCCTTTTGAAAGCAAATACCAGCCAGCATTGTGTTCGCAGCATGGCTGGAAGCTGCTCTCCCTGCCTTTAATGGCAGGGAGCGTGTTCCTGGCTGTGCTGTGAATGCAGCGCTGGCCAGAATATGCTCCCAAACGAAGCCACATGGCAGGGAGGTCAGCTCCCAGCTGCACTGTGAATGCAGCGCTGGCCAGTATTTGCTCTCAAATGGGGCCACGGGGCCCCATTTGGGAATGAAGTCACATCCCTTGCATCTGATGTCATACTCAGGGGGCATGGTGGGGGTGCCACCGCTGGGAGGAACATGGGCTACCGGCCGATTTCCTCCGCCAGTGGTCTCTTTACCTGTTCCTGCTTGCTTCTACTCTGTGATCCCTGCTTTGATTCCTCAGGTACTTCCTGTAATGAGTCAGTCCTCTTCCTTTCCTCTCTAAGACGGAAGCATATCTTCCTAGGTAAAATCTCTTTCCCTACATATTCATTATGTGGCTGATAGATAGAATAGGTCTTTCCTATACCACCAATAAATCAATTTAGTTTAGACTCTATAGTGATCTCCATGCATGTTCCTTAAATAGCTGTGACAAATAAACTCTGCACTCTGTAAAAAGAGTGGTAGCTTCTTTGGCACTTTGCTAAATAATCACAGACCCAAACAAAAACCAGCGGTAAAAATGTCATTTTGCTCTACAGAACTCTTGACACAATAGTCATTTCTCATGTGCATGCAAGAAGGACCAGTGACTTTGATTGGTTGAACGAGGCAAAAGCATCCCTAATAGACTTAATTAGCAAACAACTTGGGGTCCTTAATTTAGATTGATGGGATGCTGTCATGCAATATTAGTACTACAATTGACCTATCTTGACAACCTATCCCTTCAATACAGTGCTCACCTGAAATATTTTCTGAACATATGGTGAACAGTTGAATCCTAATGACTTTGTTCAGCTTAGAACACTGTTGGTTTTATTTTATTCTTTATATAAGATAGATTGATACAGGAAAAATGTGATGGTGAATTTTTGCTTTCATCACATGCTAAAGATCTACATAGTTAAGGAAAGGGCCCAATGTGTGTGAGGATCAGGCCAATGCAGGTCCAGCTTTGCTCAAAACCTAGATTTGTCAAATGCACGTGGAGTCTTTCCCATGACCTGTTCCATCTGGATTTCAACCACATGGCAACTACAGAAGCACAAAAGCCAAAGTGTGAACAAACCATAATGCAAAAGGATGACATGTAAGCTCTGTCCACCCATTATGTTGCATAGATGCACAATCTGCATACAGTGTACACATATACAGAACTGGACAAATAGATATTCATACATTATGTGAACTGTGAAATTATCTGGACATAAGAAGTGTACTGCTGTACCTGGGGGATCTGTACCCAGGATCACTTTACAAGTAGGGCACATATACAGTCATTCACAAACAGAGATGTGCCTAGGTAATATTGGAGCCTGGACCTAGAAGCCTTTGGAGTCGCACCCCCCACCCCGGCTAGAGGCCCCCTCCCCTACTACGTTAAGCATCACCACCACCACCACCACCACCACCTAAAGGCCTTTGGAGCCCCCCTGCAAAGCCCTTTAACATATTCTCATCTCACATATCAGTCAGTCAGTTTTTATTACAGCCATTGGCCAGCCAAAAAATAAAAAACCAGAACAACAAATATAACTAATATACACAAATAGTGGCGGATAATTACACACAATAAAACGGTATACAAGCATCCAGGATAGATTACTTTAAAAACAGTAAAACAACTCCTAAAATTGAGACCTTAATCTCATAGCAATATAAAAAAATTTGGCCACCACTTTTGTGATCTCACAGCTTGTGTCCACAAGGCAATATTGTGTATAAAAAAGCTCACACCTCCCAGGAAATCTAACTAACAGGGGGGAAATAAGTTCTTCTCTAACACCTTGATACAAAGAACAATATAACAAAACATATCTATTTCTCCACTCCCCCCACTGTCTCTAAAGCACTCGGCACAGATCACAATCACACTCGGCTGCCCAGAACTGCATAGGCCAGCAGCAACTACACTACCCGGGTCAGACTAAAGAGGATTTGGGGTCCCCCAGGGCATATGGAGGCCCTGGACTTTGGCCCTGAAGTCCAGGGGTAAGAGCGCCACTATTCACACACACAAAACATGTACATGTGTACAAACACCCAGATACATAATGTCTGAACAGGACTAAGGTGTGTGGCATTGAGCCAGTTCAGATGAACAACCTTTTCTCATGCAGACAAGACAGTGCCTTGGTGAGAACACACTGACCCCAACATCACTCACCTCCATGCCAATACAGTCTCAGTACATCCTTTGTGTTTAAGCAGAGTTTTGTAGCATGTGTATAGAGGCAATTTAGATTAACACCCTGCTCACACACAATTAAAGGACAAGCTGGGATCACATCAGCTTGCCATCTTTTAATGCCATGAGGTGGACCTGTTCTTGCCATGGCCTCATCCTCCTCACATGGAGAGGAGGCTGTTCACCCAAACCAGCTCACTGATAAGAGGAAGTTGTGTTAGCTGATCACACGACTGTGCTCTTTTCCAACAGGAAAAACCAGTATTAAAGTGCTGGTGTCAGTGACAGGGCAGGTGCATAAGAAACAGCCCACCAGAAGATGCAGATCCAGGAAGCAACCATCAGGGGCTAGCCAGTCCAGAGTCAATAACAAGCAGGTGGTCAAGCGTCAGGCAGGCAGTCCAACAGGAGCAAGCAAAACCAGAGTCAAAACAAACAGGTGGTCAAGAGCCAGGCAGGCAGTCCAACAAGAGTGAGCCAAGCCAGAGTCAAGCAAGAAAGATGTGAGGAATCAGTAGTTCAGTACGTTAGGAGCACACTAAGCCAGCTAAGCGTTTACACAAGCGGGGTGGGGTGGGGGGTGTCAGAGAAGCCAGAACACCACAAGAGCAGAGAACCAGGATCAACCAGAACACCCTCACAACAAAGTGGCTTCAGCAAAAAGACAATGACAAAGGCACGCCTTAAATAGGGCAGGCAGCCCTGCCCTAGTCTGGAAAGATCCAGGTTTTAAAGGGCTGGTGCCCTTTAAAGGGCTGGTGCCCTTTATTATCTAGGGGCTGGCTGTGATAGAGCTGTAAGGCTGCTGGTGGAGCCTCTGCTCCATCCTCTGAGTCAGAGGATAAGGGCAAAGGTGTGTTGAGGGGATTAGAAGAGACTGCAGGACCTATTGGCAGAGGGAGAGATTCCTCAAACCCCTTTCCATCCTACATGTCCTCAGTATTGTCTGCAGGTTCAGACTCTGGATCTGAGAATACTGGAGGTTCTATTGACGGGGTAGAGATCCCTCACACCCTTCTTCATCCGGTGAGTCCTCATGTTGTCTCCAAGTTCAGACATGGGGTTCATGACAAAGGAAGCACACTGGAGGTCACCATGCCCAGGGCCCTGAGTGGGCCCTGATGCCAGGGACTGAACTGGGACCTTCCACATGCCAAGCACATACTCGGCCATTGAGCTACAGGCCCTTCAAAGCATTCTTTGAAAAGCATTGTTTCTGAGATTATGAGAAGTCCTATGGCAATTCTATATGTGATGGCCCATGAAGTATTCAGGACATCACTTGATGCTTCAGTCATCAAGTGATATATACAGACACAGAACTGCCCAGTGTTGGTGCAGATGTTCTCAGTAAAGCCGTGCAATGACCCATAGTTACTCCTGGTTTGCAGAAGATTAGCTGAAGTTGTGATAGTCCACGACAGGAACACTTGCTAAGCAATTCATATACCTAAGAACATAAGAACAGCCCTGCTGGACCAGAAGCCCACAGGCAAGAGGTAAGGGCATGCCCTCTCTCTTTCTATTGCTCCCCTGTATTTAGAGGCATCTTGCTCCAAGGCCTATTGCTACTAGACGTAGCCATGGATAGAATTTGTCCATGAATTTGTCTAAGCTCCTTTTAAAGCCATCCAAGCTGGTGGCCATCACCACATCCCATGGCAGAGAATTCCATAGATTAATTATGTGCTGTATGAAAAAGTACTTCCTTTTGTTGGTCCTAAATTTCCCAGTTAGCCACCTAATGGTGCAGTGGGGAAATGACTTGATTAGCACGCCAGAGGTTGCTGGTTTGAATCCCCACTGGTATGTTTCCCACACTATGGGAAACACCTATACTGGGCAACAGCGATATAGGAAGATGCTGAAAGGCATCATCTCAGACTGCGCAGGAAATGGCAATGGTAAATCCCTCCTGTATTCTGCCACAGAAAACCACATGGCTCTGTGGTCACCCTGAGTTGACAACAACTCAACGACACACTTTACCGTTACCTTTAAATTTCCCAGCCTTCAGTTTCATGAGATGACCCCTGGTTCTAGTATTGTAAGAGAGGGAGAAAAATTTCTCTTTGTCTAAAAAAATGCATAATTGTACAGACCTCCATCATGTCTCCCTGTAGTCACCTCTTGTCCAAACTAAAAAGCCCCAGTTGCTGTAGCCTTGCCTCATAAGAAAGGTGCTCCAGGCCCCTGATCATCCTGGTTGCCCTCTTCTGCATCCTTTCCAGTTCTACAATGTCCTTCTTAAGATACAGTGACCAGAACTGTACGCAGTACTCAATCCCCTTCCTAATGAGCCCTAGCATGGAATTAGCCTTTGTCACACCTGCCACACACTGAGTCAACACTTTCAACAAGCTGTCCACCATGACCCAGGATCTCTCTCGTAGTCAGTCACTGACAGCTCAGACTCATCAGAGTATATGTGAAGTTGGGGTTTTTTGCCCCAATATGCATCACTTTACACTTCCTTACATTGACTGCATCTGCCATTTTGTCACCCACTGCTTTTTGGAGCTCCTCACAATCTGTTTTGGATTTCACTACCTGGATGGGAAAACAGGGCCATGTTGGCAGGTATGAATTCATAAGATTGGGAGGTATGTCACTCTTCCAAGCTGCAGAAAGCTTTATAATGGAGAAAACAACTGTGCAGATCCCCTTTGTGTTTACTGATGGGTAACTGCATTCAGAAAACAAAGTTGGCTGCATAATTTGTGAGTCGGTAACTAATCAGTGCTGGTTTGGTGATGTGTGAAGTACTTCTGCAAGTAAAAAGTGCTTTGGGAGAACAAGATGACATTATCTCTGCCACAGGGTCATCTTTCCCATTAGCAGGAGCTTTCTAGGTATCCCTGCTGTTCACTGTAATTAGCTTCTCTTTCCCTGCAGTTATCATCACAGATCTGGCTTTCTGGTTTTCATTAACTGTAAGTTCTGGATTCTGAGCACTTAGAGATGGAACCTTTTTTGCTCTCAGTTTCCAGCCAAGTTCTCTCTGCTGCATCAGCTCAAATTTCTTCTCAAGTCCCAGCTCCCTGCAGATTCATTCTCATCTAAATGCATACTGAAGTGCAAAGCAGAGCCCTCGCTGCCTGACCCCTCTTTTAGATGGTAGTTTCTGGACTTCAAGAAACTCTGCTCTCAGGATGGAGTAAAGAGAACAATCTGAGACATCACTCTACCCCCTGAACAACTCTTCACTGCCTTTCCCCACTCACCATGGTAACTTCCCATGTGTGGAACCTTTAATCTGATCCACAGTGGTCAACAGACAGGGATTATGGGACTTGTAGTCCAACATCTGCAGGAGAGGTAAAGTTTTGCAGCTCTGTTTTGCAGAATGCTCTCCAGCATTCTGTTTCTCACATGCAATTGGTATTCAGAGGTATACTGCCTCTGAACATGGAGGTTCCACACAGCCATCATGTCTAGTGGCAGGAAGCGGAAGCTCTTCTATGAATTTTCTAAGACTCTTCTGAAGCCATCTAAACTAATAGCCATTATCACAGCTCTTGGCAGCAAAGTTCATAAATTACTTTGTGTGAAGTACTTACTCATCTGCCTGAATTGCCTGCCAATCAAAGTCATGGTGTGACCTGAGATCTTGTATTATGAGAGAGGAAGAAAAACTTCTCTGTGACTACTTGATCCACACCAGGTATAAGTTTAGAAGACTTTTTAAATGTCCCTCTTCTTCATCCAGTCATCTTTATTCTAAACTAAAGAGCTTCAAAAGCCTTATCTTTCCTCCAGGCAAGGTGCTCTAGCCCCCTGATCATTTCAGCTGCCCTTTTCTGTACTTTCCCCAGTTCTACACTATCTTCCTTGAAAGGGGGTGATCTATACACAGTATTCCAAGTGCAGCTCCTTAAGGGTATTGCAATATTGACAGTTCGGTTTTCATTCCCTTTCCTAAGATCTTTGGCTTTGTTGATGGACTTTCTTTCTTTCTTTCTTTCTTTCTTTCTTTCTTTCTTTCTTTCTTTCTTTCTTTCTTTCTTTCTTTCTTTCTTTCTTTCTCCTATCCCATAAACAGTATGCCAAGTTTTAATGTTCCTTTCCCCAAATAATTGCAATTGCACTTAGGGAAACTGCCCAGAGAATCATGCAATTATAGCAAGAAACTTGATCCCCTGTCTCCTAGGGTGAAAACAGAGAAGAACAGAGCTCAGTGAAAATTCTCCAGCTGCTGGGCAAGCCTGGCTTCACAAACTGAAACAACAGATGTGCATACCAGCGAATCAAACCCTGGCTCAGTCATCCATCTTGCTCCTCATGCTTCAGGCAGGCTGTCCATCGTGTTTTTAATGGAGCTTCCTCCAGAGGAAAAAAAAAATCTTCCTCTGGATAAAGGAAATCTTAGGACACAACCCAATATCATGAATGTCCATGTTTTTCTCCATTAAGCCATTGCCTTTATTTAAGAAAGGGGGTTTCCTTAAGTGCAAAATTGCTCTGAAAATTGCAGGCCTAGCTAATTAGTACAAGGCATAGTCAGCTGCAGTTTCATAACATAAGAACAGCAACCCTACTGGATCAGGCCCAAATCCTATCTAGTCCAGCATTCTGATTCATACAGTGGGCCCCCCAGTGGGCACCTAGGTAATTTTGCCACCCGGACCTCCCCCTCTGCGGCCCCCCCACAAGACCACTCATCGTTAAAAAAAAACCCTCCAACACCCTCCCCGGTAATTTTAGCCTCCGTGTGCGCAGCCAGCGGTGGGGGGGGGGGTGAGCCGAGCAGGTCTCCCTCCCTCCCTCCCTGTGGCGGCGGGGGTGGGCAGAGCAGCTGCTGGCCTGTCTGTCCGGCCCAGTGGCCCTTGGGAACTGCGTGGTGTTCCAGCAGGCCTGCGCAGTTGGAATCGATCATTGCAAGCCCATCACCCTATCCCATGGCAGAGAATTCGACAATTACGCATTATATGAAAAAGTACTTCTTGTCAGTCCTGAATTTTCCAATCTTCAGTTTCTAAGCTGCAGAACTTAAAAAATAATAATACAGATGGGGTCTATTGAAATTGGAGGTGACACTGGGGCAAGATCTGAAGAGGAGCCCCTTCACTGCTCCCCCTTAGAAGCCCACTGACTCCCCCCACCACTGCCCCCCACCTCTCCCCTGCCTTCACCACCTACTGGGATGGCCAGGCAGGATTGCCTGTCGCCCACCTACCTTCGCTGCCTGCTGGTGTCCACCAAGATGGCCCCACACAGCCATCCTTCACTGGGATGACCATGCAGTGGGGCCTGATTCGTGGTTGGCGGCCCTCAGAGACTCATAGCCCTGCCTTAGTTGTGCCCCCTGTCACAGTGTTGGCTATGCTCCTGAATCCAGAACTAAACCCAGGAACATAGGAAAGCTGTCTTCTACTGAGTCAGACCCTTGGTCCATCTAGCTCAGTATTGTCTACCCAGACTGGAAGTGGCTTCTCCAGGGTTGCAGACAGGAGTCTCTCTCAGCCTGATCTTGGAGATGCCAGGGAGGGAACTTGGAACCTTCAGCATGAAAGCATGCAGATGCTCTTCCCAGAGTGGTCCCATCCCCTAATGAGAATATCGTACATTGCTTATACATATAGTCTCCCATTCAAATGCAAAGCAGGATGGACCCTGCTTAGCAAAGGGGACAAGTCATGCTTGCTACCACAAGACCAGCTCTCCTCCTGGATGTTTCAATCCATAGGATTTCCTCTCTGGGATCAAGCCCTGGATTCAGGGGTGTAGCCACCACTGTGACAAAGGATGCAGCTATAGATGGGCCACACAGTGTGGACTCTTCAAATTAGCCTCACTACTCTAAAAATGCTGCTCCCGTAATGCAGGTGGCAGTACAACTCACCCTAGTTTGATCACAGGTAGAGCACTACTTACATTATTACCAATACATGTAGCATGAGACCTGTGATTGCACAAGGGTGAGCTGTACCAAGACAGCCCTCTTGTGCAGTGCCATTGGAGTATGTGTTAGATCCCCACATTGGCACCTATGGTTCTGAACCACTCGCATTATGCTCAGGGCATGTTAGCCATTACATCCACCTTCACCTCCACAGAATTGGCAAAGAGAGATACCATGGTGGTGGTGGTGGATGGGGCTGAAGGCAGACCAGCTCAGCCAACAGAGTGCAATCATGATGGCTAAGCTGGGAGTTAAATTGGGTATTCTTTCTGTGCATGGAGTAGAGAGAGTGGACAGAGAGAATTTTTTCTCCCTCTTTCACAATGCTAGAACCAGGGGTCATCCCATGAAACTGAAGGTTGGGAAATTTAGAACGGACAAGAGGAAGAACTTTTCCAACACAGTGCATAATTAATCTAGGGAATTCTTTGCCATGGGATGTGGTGATGGCCACTAGTTTGAATGGCTTTAAAAGGGGCTTAGAAAAATTCATGGAGGACAGGTCTGTCAATGGCGACTAGTCTGGTGGCTATGGGCCACCTCTAGCCTCAGGGCCACCCACCTCCCTTCCAGTTGCAGGTGAGCAACAGCAGGAGAGAGGGCGTGCCCTCACCTCTTGACTGTGGGCTTCCCAGAGGTATCTGGTGGGCCACTGTGTGAAACAGGATGCTGGACTAGATGGCCCTTGTGCCTGATTCAGCAGAGCTGTTCTTGTGTTCTGTACACAATTCACCAGAACCAAATGCTCCTCTTCAAAGAAAATACTTAAACTATTAATACACAAGTCTCCATTGTATCAGTGCTTTCAACTTTCTATATTAGAAAGGCTTAATAAACATATTTAACACATCTAATGCCAGCCTTTAGTTTATTGGGTGTGTAGCAAATCTGCTTCAATTTTTGCATTGTTTGAAACTTGTGTGATCCAATTAAGCTTCATTGGAATAATATACTTTCTGAAGCAGCCACTAGGGGGAACTCTGGGGGCGAGTCTCCCACATGTGAACAACATCAGAGTCCTGCAGTGTCTTAAAGACTAACAAATGTATTATGGCATAACCTTTTGTAGGCTTAGATTGGAAATTTCATATATAAATATGCATTGAAAGCACTAGTAAAAGTCTACACTTTACTCCTTAATTACACTTTTTCTGTGGGAAAACAGTAATTAATCTACATTAAATTATCTTGATTATGTTCCCTTACGAATGGAAGGCTCCAAAGGCATAGATTGTTACTTTGACTTAAGTAAGCTACTACAAAAACACATGAGTATGGCAACATGATGAACTGTGGTTTATTGTACTGAATATATAAACTGAACACATTTTAAAACAGTTTCTTGAACTGCCCTCTGTTGTAAGCCACTACAAGATTAGTTTGAAATGCTAGATCGGTTTCCTTGTTTGCTCAGTGATGGATTTTGAGGACATGGTAATTTTCAGATGCAAACGTTTCTGAGGCTCTCCCCAGAAATGCTTCTGGGGCACATATATGTAATGCAAGGGTTCGCAAACTCGAGTCCCAGGCACGGAGGGAGGCCAGTGGCAGCCTCGGCTCAATCTGCCACCACAGGCCCCCCCAGCCCCCTCCCTGCATCAGCATCTGATGTCAGATGCAGGGAGCAGTTAGCCACGCCCCGTCAGAAGGGCGGCAGCCCAGGTACTTTGAACCTGTTTGCTCAGTGGTGGCTCCGCCCGTCCCTAGAGGTTGTTGGACTACAGTTCTCATCATCCCCAACCACAAGAGGAAAAAAGGAGTCCCAAATTGGGACCTGGATATCTGAAAGACTGCCTGCTCCTAAGGGTTTCTGCCCACTTGACAAGATCATCGGAGGGGGTTCTACTCCATGTACCAATGATGAGGGAGGCTCGGCTGTTATGCACACAGGACAGGGCCTTCTCGGTCAGGGCCCCCAGGCTTTGGAATGCTCTCCCAGTGGGCGTCCACTCCCCAGTCTCCATTACAGCTTTTAGAAAGCAAGTAAAATGAGTGTTGTTTTCTTGTTGCTGCTACTTCTGTGCTGTGTTTTATGTTTTTATTGTATATGTGTTTTTTTAAAACTTTTAAAATAGATTTGTATTTTCATATTCCAATTCAATACTTGTATTGTTTAAAATGTTTAATAGTTTTATATTTTTTAATGTACACCACCTTGAGATTATTTTAATGAAAGGTGGTATCTAAATAAAATGAATGAATGAATGAATGAATGAATGAATAGCTCTGCATTGTCCTCACTGACTGGCAGCGGCTCTCCAAGGTTTCAGGCAGGAGTCTCTCCCACCCCTATCTGGAGATACCAGGGAGTGAGCCTAGGACCTCCTGCATGCAAGCAGATGCTCTACCACTATGCCCCATCCCCTAAGAGGCATCTCTTGCCGCAGACAGTGCTCACACATAGTTCGCCATGCAAAGGCAAACTGCTTAGCAAAGGGGACACATACTTGCTACCACAAGACTAGCTCTCCTTCCCAAAGGTCATTATATTTGGGGACGATGGGAGTTGTAGTCCAATGACATCTGAAGACCCATGTTTGAGAACCCCTGATGTAAAGCCTATGGAGTACAGGCACCATTGAGGGTAGGCCCCTATCAGCCATCAGCTTTCCCATAGGACCACTTGGAGAAGGGAGGGAAGGTGAGTGACAATGCCCTACCAGCGGATTCTGTGGCCACTGATACCACCTTCCCCATCTTTATTTCATGACCAGGTGGTACCCCATGGGAGCCGAGTTTGGCCCAGGGGTTTTTGCAGCTGCTGACCTCTTAACACAGGCAGTCAACACCTAGCATAAAACAAGGACAATCCTATATTTTATTTATTTATTTATTTGATTTATATACCGCCCTTCCAAAAATGGCTCAGGGCAGTTTACAATTAAAACAAACTTGTAAAACAATGAAAATATGAAAGATACAAAGGTGGCCTACAATAGATTAGACCCCTGGTTCTCCTGAATCCTGGGTAACTGCCTTTATACAGAAGGGCATCCATCTATGTGGTAGTTGCCTGGGGCTCTTGCCTCCCATTTGGCAACCCACAAGCAACAAATACACCTTTCATTCACCAAAGCCAGATGTAAGAATTTCAGTCTCTGGCATGAGTGAATGGGCCTTATGAGCAGTGTGAGAAGGCAGCAGATCACCTTGTGGGTACTAATGAGTTTTGAGTTTAGAAGTCTGCCATTCCCTAGTTAATTATTAAGTAATACATTGTGAATGAACACAGTGTGGCCGATGGCTGGGCTCCCTTTTGCCTTCTCTCTCCCACACACACACACATTCACATTCACATACACCTATTCCTGTTCTCTCTCTCTCTCTCTCTGGGCTGCCACCTGTCTCCACTCACTGAATGCTTTCCTTTCCGCATGTCATCTTCGAAAGCTATCAGGATGTAACAGATAATGCCTGAACTAGTTCTGTTTTTGTAAACCCGGTGGTGATTTTGATGCTGCCTTTCCTGAGTGCAAGTCCTAGAAGAAAAAGCTGGCTTCTAATAGCACAATCATTTGTATTCCTCACCCAGCCCGAAATCCCCATCAGCGTTGCTAGGGATTCAGGTCAGAGCCTATTTCATTCCTTGCAATAATCTTGAAACTCTTTAACCCCCTCGTGGTTAACCCAAAATGTTCTCTGAGGTTGACATTGGGGTTGCCTGTCAGATGGACTTCCCCTGAAGATTCTGCTATTATTTCTCCAAAACCAGATTTTCATCTTTACCTGTTTCCTCATGCCATCTGCATGCTTGCTTTTTATTCTGCCTATCCCTCTCACCACATATTTTTCCCCAGTGAATGATGGATGAGACAAATTTGAATTGAACTTCAGGTTGCCAGGATCCTTGAAGTGTAGAAACCTCCCCAGAAAATTCCTCTCTCTGTCAGAACCAATTTGCATTTTACACGATAGACAACTGGTGTGTGTGTGTGTGTGTGTGTGTACACACTGTGACCTTATCACACTTTACCGTGTTCACTATGCTAAACACTAGTATACCCTACTCTTTCAACCTTTTAAGACTGGATCAGACAGCAGCAGCTTCCATAGATGGTAGCACCAAACTCAAATTAGGGGGAAATGATCCAGCAAAAAGACATGAGAACATAAGAACAGCCCTGCTGGATAAGGCCCAAAGCTCATCTAGCGCAGCATCTTGTTTTCCACACTGGCCCACCAGTTGCGTCTATAAACATAAAACCAACAGGCAAGAGGTGAGGGCATGCCCTCTCTTCTGCTGTTGCTCCCTTGCAGCTGATATTAAGAGGAGTGGAGAGGTTTTTTGGCAGTTGGTATTACAAAAAGTGGAAAGGTTTTTCGTTACTTTGGGGAAATGAATCTCCCATGCTGATCTGGGCAGTCCCTGATCTCTTGTTTGGACCAGAAAAAGTCTGCATGGGGATTTGTATAGTCTCAGAGCAAAGCAGGGACGAAGAGGCTATAGCGATACATAGTAATAGGACCAGGAAGACTTATTAGAGTTGTAGGAGTGGACAATTTCAGGTACAAGGGTTCACTACATACCAGGGGTGTGTAATGTACATGGTATTTGGTTATATGCTCCATTCTTGGTTATATGTTCCATTCTCTATTTAGACCATAGTCAAACTATTCTTTGGTTATATGGTCCTGTAGTGGATTAAAGCCTTTGTCTCAGAGCAAGCCCACATGATGGAAAGAAATGATGAATCATCCTTGCTGAGTTGCTAGTATTAGGCTTCTCCTAATACTCTTCTGTATTTTTGGTAGGTTCAAAACTGGCTGACAGTACCGCCCCTCTTTATTACAGAGCTTGAACCTCCCTTGGCTTGGGGTGGAATCCCAGGTAAAATTCTCTTTATTTTGCTACCAGGCAAGTACAGAAATCTTCCATGTGTAAGCCTACACATGGTGAGAAAACTGATAGCTGATGAATGCCTGAGGAGACACGTTTGCACCATAAAAATTCGCCTCCCCCCCCGCCCGTCCTGAGTAAAATAAAACAGCTCAGAAAGGCTTGTAAAAGAAGAGGAACAAAAAGAAAAACAGTTTTATTGAGGTACTACAGACTGTTTCTGTCTGAGGCTTACTCAGCTTTTAGTTAGAAATAAAAATAGTCACTAGGTTACAGGAACACTTCAAAAGCACCCCAGATGATGTTGGGGCAGCACACTTTAAAAATCTTGGTTACCCAGTTGCAAAGAACAGGTATTTAGGAAAATGCAAAAGCACACTTAAATGTGTACAGAGTCTTTTGCTATGCTCTAGGTGTACGGAGTGTAGGCTAACCCTAACCCCAGCACAGTACCTCCAGTGACTGTTGCTGCTGTCTGTCTTAGGTTTCTTTTAGATTGTGAGCCCTTTGAGGACAGGGATCCATCTTATTTATTTATTATTTCTCTGTGTAAACCGCCCTGAGCCATTTTTGGAAGGGCGGTATAGAAATCAAATTAATAATAATAATAATAATAATAATAACAACCCCCAGTGAGGCACTACCTTGGCGTGGTTGTGGGGCTTGTGTGCTCTGAGGAAGGTGAGAGCTATGCCAGAGGTCCAACCATACTGGACAAGTCTCACCAGAGGAGCCAGACAAAGAGTGCCTCTCCCATCAACTATATGGTGAGATATAACTTTAATAAATCTATACTGGATCGGTCATCGCCCGGGTCAACAAGGACCGCGCCAGGTGCTATAGTCCCTGGACATCTGGTGGCAAGTGGGCAACAGGACTCAGGATCTTCAGTTGAGCAACCAGGGCTGGAGACTGCAAGGTTACTGGAAGAAACGTCGCTTAACCGAAAAAAATATACGGAAAATGCCAACAAGGAAATAATGATCTGCTATTACAAGTCTAGTCCAACTAGAAGAGGTTATTTAAAAAGAATGTACCAAATTTGGAATGAGAGGCATCCAGATACAGAAATAACAGAACAAAGGCTAGCAGACCAGAGAAGATACATAATAAGAAATAAAGTATTCACAGGAGTTGAGCTGTAAGAACTGCAAAGAGCAACATAGGCTCAAGATATGGAAGAAGAATTACCACCAATTGAAGCAGTTGCTCAGGCACAGGTGGAGGAGGTGTTGGAAATAGAGGATGCCACTGTTGCTGAACTGTTTCAAAATCAAAACCAGGCAACCGCCCCTTTGCCTTTACCTCAAAAACCCGAATGCCGTTTAACAGAAAAGCAACAAGAACTAAAGCAAAAAATAACTGAGCACATGAACCAAACAACAACCAGGGTTCGACTTCCAGCTCTAAAAACAGTTGTCAAAAAAACAACTCACTCAGCCATTAAAAGATGTCAACACTGCACTTGCAGAAATAACAACCAATACTTTGCAAGAAAAAAACCAACTAATGTACAGTGCAGCAACAACAACAACACAAGAGCTCGGATATAAGATCAGTGGACCTGTAAAAAAAGAAAGCAGTACATCACCTAAATGGAAGATTAGATTAGAAAATAAAATCTCCAGGCTTAGATCAGATGCTAGTAAATTGAAAAATATGAAAGACAAGAAGCTGAAGAATGAAAACACCAAACAGTATCTGATCCAAAAATACCACCTAGATTAAAGGAAAACTAGAGAAGTCCTGGAAATAATAAAGCAGCAAATAACAGCAGTGACAAAGAAGATTAGTAGGTATGAAGCCAGAATTACACAACACAGGCAGAATCCCCAATTCCAGTTGAATCAGAGAGGTTTCTACCAAAGCATAGAAGGAGAAACTGCAAGAAATGCAGAAACACCAAATAAGGAAGAAACATTGCAATTCTGGGGGAAATTATGGGACAACCCAGTAGATTATAATAAAAAAGCAGGCTGGATGAAAGAGGTCAAAAAATGTAGCCAACAAATGCAAGATCTAATAATAACACCAGAATTAATAAGTGAAAGAGCAAAGAAAATTAAAAATTGGACTGCGCCAGGCGACGATGAACTGCATGGCTTTTGGCTTAAACACCTAACAAGCCGTCATAAGCAACTATCAAAACAGTTCAATCACATTTTGCAAGGAGGTGATACTGAACAATGGCTAACAACTGGGAAAACTCATCTCATCATGAAAGACCCAGCAAAAGGTGTGGTTCCAAGTAATTATAGACCAATAACCTGCCTGCCAACCATGTTCAAATTATTAACTGGAATAATAGCAGTTGAACAGAAAGGAAATTGCCCGAACACCAGAGGCACAAAAGACCAGCTGCTGATTGACAAAATGATTTTAGAAAACTGCAAGAGAAGAAAAACAAATCTAAGTGTTACATGGATTGACTACAAGAAAGCCTTCGATTCATTGCCTCACACATGGATACTAAAATGTTTAGAAACAACTGGTGTCAGCAAAAACATTCCAATATTTATTTTTTAAAAAGCAATGAGCATGTGGAGTACACAGTTAACAATCAATGGTGAGACACTTGGACAGGTTAGCAATAGAAGAGGCATTTTCCAAGGGGACTCACTATCCCCTCTGTTTGTAATCGCCATGATCCCACTTTCACAAATACTAAACAAAACAGGCCTTGGATACCAAACATCTAAAACATCAAGTCAAATCAACCATCTGCTGTACATGGACGATCTGAAGTTGTATGGAAATTACCAGTCAGAAATCAAATCACTGCGAAACACTGTCCATATATTCAGTAGCGATATAGCAATGGAGTTTCGACTAGACAAGTGTGCTGCATTAATAATGAACAGAGGAAAATAACAAAAACAGAAGGAATAGAACTGTCCAATGGAAGCAAGATCAAGAACCTGGAAGAGAAAGAACCTTACAAATACTTGGGCATTCTCCAGGCTGATAACATCGCACATACTGAACTTAAAAGAAAAATGGGAAGTGAATACATCAGGAGAGTTAGAAAAATCCTCAAGTCCAAATTCAATGGCGGGAACACCATACAAGCCATAAACACCTGGGCTATACCTGTTATCAGATACAGTGCAGTAATAATAGACTGGACCCAGGCAGAGCTAGAGACGCTGGATTGTAAGACGAGGAAAATCATGACCATCAATCATGCTCTGCACCCCCGCAGTGATGTAGATAGGCTATACCTCCCTCGCAGCTCAGGTGGAAGAGGAATGCTGCAAGTCCATCTAACAGTAGTGGAGGAGAAAAGAGGCCTTGAAGAATATATCAAGGACAGTGAAGAAGATGCACTTAAAACGGTCAATAATGAGAAACTATTCAACACCAATGAAAGAAAGCAGGCCTACAAGAAAGAACAAGTCAAGAACCAAGCAGAAAAATGGAAAAATAAGCCCCTGCATGGTCAATATTTGCACAATATAAGTGGGAAATCAGACATCACCAAGACCTGGCAATGGCTTAAGAATGGTTATTTGAAGAAAGAAACAGAGGGTTTAATACTGGCTGCACAAGAACAGGCACTAAGAACAAATGCAATAAGAGCAAAAGTCGAAAAATCCACAACAAACAGCAAGTGCCGCCTTTGTAAAGAAGCAGATGAAACAGTGGACCACCTAATCAGCTGTTGTAAAAAGATCGCACAGACTGATTACAAACAAAGGCATGACAAGGTAGCAGGGATGATACACTGGAACATCTGCAAAAAATACAAGCTACCTGTAGCCAAAAATTGGTGGGACCATAAAATTGAAAAAGTGGTAGAAAATGAAGATGTAAAAATATTATGGGACTTCCGACTACAAACAGACAAACATCTGCCACACAATACACCAGATATAACTGTAGTCGAGAAGAACGAACAACAAGTTAAAATAATCGACATAGCAATACCAGGGGATAGCAGAATAGAAGAAAAAGAATTAGAAAAAATCACCAAATACAAAGATCTACAAATTGAAATTGAAAGGCTGTGGCAGAAAAAGACCAAAATAATCCCAGTGGTAATTGGCGCCCTGGGTGCAGTTCCAAAAGACCTTGAAGAGCACCTCAACACCATAGGGGCCACAGAAATCACCATCAGCCAATTACAAAAAGCAACTTTACTGGGAACAGCCTATATTCTGCGACGATATCTATAACAATTGACAATAAAATTCAGCCATCCCAGGTCCTTGGGAAGGACTTGATGTCTGGATAAAACAAACCAGTCAATAACACCTGTCTGACTGTGTAAACAAGAAATATTATTATTATTATTATTATTATTTCAATTGTGTTGTAGTAAACTTTAATAGAACAGTATCAGGAATATGGAAAACACACACACACAAGGAATATAACTTCTAACACAACATCTGACTAAACAAACATTTCCCCAGACTAAACTTCCCAAAGCCAAAACCCAGGCTTCCTTTTCTTGAACTCACCAGAGGAGAATTAAAGCTTCCTGCCCTCCTATCATTCAAGGATCTTCAGAGTCATTTTCCTGCAGCCATTCTTCCTGGCCACATGTCCTTCTGAAGAACTGCCTTCTTCCTCCCAAGAGCTCTCTAGATCCCACACACTTGGTATGCTGATTGGCTCAGCCCTGGAGTTCACCAGTCTGTCAGTCAAGACAAGGTTCTCTTCGGGTTAACTCTTTAGGGGGAGGGGTGGCCGATCACTACAGTTCCATTCTCTATATATTGCATTATTTTTCTGTTCCCCAGAGTGATATAATAATATTTATATTTGTTTATTGTTTAGTTTTTATACTGCCTTTCATAAGGCATCCCAAGGCGGTTTACAAAAGTCAAAATACAATAAAACTCTATAAAAATCACATTTAAAACCTTAAAATATAACCTTAAAACTATAACAGATCAAAAATCAACCACCATCAAAAAAGACAAACAGAAGCAGAAGAGCTGAGTGTGAGTGACCCAACAGCCTCTAAGGAATAAAAGCCTGAACAAATAAAAAAGGCCTTTAGTTGTTTTTTAAAAGCAGCCACAGATGTCAAAGAATGGACATTCACTGGGAGAGCATTCCAGAGCCTGGGGGCAACAACAGAGAAGACCCTGTCCCATGTGCATGACAATTTAGCCTCTCTCATTTATAGGCCTTCTTTATTGTGTATAAGAGGGTGCTAATCCAACAGGATTCTGTTAAAAGCAAATGTTTCGATATAAAGACATCAGTTACAATGCTAGATGTTTAACAGTGTCTGAACCTCATTCTTATATAGAGGAGCTGAAATTCTCCCAGCCAATCACCTGAAACTGATGAAAGGCACGGGGGAGAACAGATAAGAACAATTTAGACACTCTCAACACTGGCACACAGAGCAAAGGCCCCCCCTGATGACTTTATTGAGTGGGCAGAAGCCCTTGGGTGCAGGCGATCCTTCAAGTATCCAAGGCCCAAACTGGAGAGCTGGTCTTGACTTGTTGTCGTAAATCTGTTAGCTCGGCTAACCCAACAGGATTTACAACCCCCTTCAGCGCTCCCCCTGTGAGATAACAGAAAGCAGCAGTGAAACTGCAAGAAGGAAAAGAAAAGGATCACAAAGAAAATAGTAAATGAATTAAGTCTCCTGAACTGAACTAGCTACCCCCCTCTAACAATAACTGAGTAATAAGTGAAAAGAAAACACAAAGCAAGGAATGAAAAGTGCAAAGGACACCAGAACAAGGAATTAACGGTACAAAGCAGGAAAGCATAAACAAGGCAAACTGGAACTCAGAAAAGTCTGGAATTTAAATAGCACACTGTCTGCAGCCAGCGAAAGTTGCAAACAGCATCTGAGCAATTAAGAGACTGCTAAATATATATGGCTCAAGAGAACCAGCAGCCAATCTGGGTTCCCTGAGTCAGCACTTCGGCTTCCTCTCTTGTGATCTCCTGCACTTGCATGACTCCCACTGAGCTTGCCTCTTGAGACGCCTTCTCAAGACAGGTGAAATCCCAGGCTCCTCCCCATCAGAAATCATGTCTGGCAACTGTTGCAAATCCTCGGCTCCAGAGTCTGGTCTCCCTGCCAAATCCTGTTGCTGTGCCTCTGAGCCCTCACTAGCAGGCGAATCTTCCTGCTCTGACTCTTCTGAGTCAGAAGTCTGAGCCATGACACTTGTTCCCTTAGCTAAGCAGGGTCCACCCTGGTTGCATATGAATGGGAGACTACAAGTGTGAGTACTGTAAGATATTCCCCTCAGGGGATGGAGCTGCTCTGGGAAGAGCAGAAGGTTTCAAGTTCCCTCTCTGGCTTCTCCAAGATAGGGCTGAGAGAGATTCCTACCTGCAACCTTAGAAAGCCCACTACTAGTCTGTGAAGACAATACTGAGCTAGATGGACCAATGGTCTGACTCAATTTTTGGGGGTGGTGTGGGGGGAAATGGCTGCTGCACATGTGTAAATGACCTCTGTGAGGACCTGGGCCATGCCAGACCACTCAGAGGCCATTTACGCATGTGTGGCGGTGGCCAAAATGGCCACCACGTGCACTTACAGAGGCCCGAATGGGCCCAAAACTGTCATGCCCTCGATCTCTGACAGCGAGGAGGAAGGGGAAGCTGTCAACTTTCCAGGCGATGCAGGAGTGTCTGAGGAGCAGAGCCCGGCTGTCAGTGTTCATGAAACAGCTGTGGATAATGACTCTGAGCAGGCACAACAACCTGAGGCAGCAGAAATCGTGAAAGACCAATCGGAAGAAGAGCTATGTAACCAACCCCCGCAGGCCCCCCAACAGCAGCGTGTCACGAGACGCAGGGATCAATTGGAGACTATTAGGAAAAGCAAATGCCTATTGCAGAGGGCTGATAAGCCTTAAATCCCTGCCAGCTGGGAGCTCTCGTGCCTTGCACTATATATCACATCGTCAGTCGGCTACTCCCTGCTGAAAAACAACATTCATCACTATATGTCGACAGCGTGCAGCCAAGTTCGGTTGAGACCCTGACAAAAACGAGCATTTTCCCAGGCTGCGGCAGTGATTTACGAGGCCGATGGGGGGAGGGGAAACCTTTGTGGACCCCCCGCAGCCTACAGGAAGCCCTCCAAAGGGGCTAGAGGTATTTTAAATTTTTTTAAAAAATTAAAAATCACAAACCTCCCCCAGACTGGAATGGACCTGACCGGGGGTGGGGTGGGGGTGGGGCAGTGTTCAATGAGGGCCGGACTGAACTTGGCAAGTCAGGTTTGAGTCTGCTCTGGACTCAAACCGAACCATGCTAGCCAGTTCCGTGCACACCCCTAATATGTCGGCATTTCCCTGCGTTTACATGTTTTGAAACCTTCTGCTCTTCCCAGAGCAGCTCCATCCCCTAAGGGGAATATCTTACAGTGCTCACATGTGGTCTCCAATTCATATGCAACCAGGGCAGACACTGCTTAGCTAAGGGGACAAGTCATACTTACTACCACAAGACCAGCTCTCCTCTCATGAGAGTTCTGTTCCATCTAGAAGTATTATAATATGTGAAATTCCCCTAACTTGGCTACTCTTCTGAAAATGCTTCCAATGCTAGCAATTCAGTTATGAGTGTATCGTTTCCCATAACAGTGGAGCATCAGGCTTTATTGGACAGAGGATGTCAAACATGCCAAATCAGCCATGCCAAGTTATTTATTTGTGATGGTTCCTAAATGTGGACATACAAGATGATGCACAGTCTTGTTGAAGGGACAAGAATACCAGGAGTACCCAAACGTTTTTTTGTTTTATTTAATGTTTTTTGACATTTTGTATTTTACAACCTATTTCCCAGTTGTTGTCCCCCACCCCCAAGCCCAGCCCTCCCTTCCCCCCTCAGCACTGGTGGGGGGGGGAGATGAGAAAAGAAAAGAGAGAAGGAAATGGAAAGAGGGAGAAAGAAAGCAGAAGGGGAGGGGGGAATAGGCAAAGGGATACTCACCATTGCACTAGTAGGTGTGAGTAGATCAGAGGGGTTTCTATTCTAAGAATAGTTCAAGGAAGTTGTCCCAGATTTCTGACCATTTATCTGATTTATTTACCTTTAAGAGGGCCCATTTTTCATGTGCCACCAGCTCAAGCAGGTCCTGCACCCAATCCTCACACCTAGGGGGACTGGGAGATTTCCACTGCCTCAATATTAACCTCTTGGCTATCAGCAATCTCCGCCATAGCCATTGTTTAGAACTGGATTTTAGTCCCCAGTTGGGTGGGATAAGCCCCAACACTACATGCAGATCCTTCAGTGCAAGAGATGAATCCATCACTAAGTTAATTCGCATAGTAACCTCCCTCCAGAAGCTTTGCACTATGGGACAGTCTCAGAACATATGTGTTAAACTGGCATGCAGATTACTGCATCTCCAACAGTTACTATTGAAGGATATTTTTAATCGCTTAAGATGTATAGGGGTCCAGTAGGCTCTGAAAATAATCTTCTGTTGGATTAGGCGCAATTTAAGATCCATTGAGTTGCATTTAACATTACCAAAAATTTATTGCCATTGCGCTGGTGAGACTTCATCTGTAAATTCCAGGTTCCATTTGTCCCTAAGTAGATCTAATCTAGGGTCCATGTCCCCATGCACACAGACACATAGGCATTTATTTAGTTTTGGGAGAGAGGACATCCTAATGGCATGCACTAATATTGCTGGAGTTGTGTTTTTCCTCAGCTTTTAAATTAGTGATCCCCCTACTGTGCTGTTGGGAGAGCAACGGGAAATGTTTCCTCAGAGGGTGATTTCTGATTGCTCAAGAGAGGGACTTCCAGAGTTGCTGCCATTCCAAAGATACAGCAATGGTAGTAGACAATGACACAGGCTGCGGTGCGCCACCTTTTCTTCATGTACTGCTCCTGGTTTGCATTGCTGATTTTGCTGTGCATTCCACTCCACCACTTAAAGAGAGTAGAACTCATACTTCGAATCCTTCCCAGATGCTGTGCTGCCTGGGAATTTGGCGACATGCCTGGAATTTGGAGAATCCGCAGAATTCCAGGCAGTATTGTAACCCTAATACTCACATTTGCAATATTTTGGAGTCAGATGTCCAGATTCCATGGGATAACGACTTGAACAACAGATCTCTCACCATCTGTGACATACAAAGGGTCATAGTTATCTAGTGTGGCATTGCAAAGCATGGGAACTGGTGTGGGTTCTGCATTCTTGAGAATGTCTTTCTTTAAAAAAAAAAACCCACAACAATTTCTAGCCCTCATGACTATGCAAAGATTATAGAAAAAATTATGGTATCAGGCAGCAGATGAAGGGGAGAAAGTGTTGGCTAACATTTCAAGATTCAGAAGTTTGAATGGGTGGAGGAGTGTTTAGAAATCACAAAAGAGAATTTTGTGCCATACATTGCTCCTTCTCATATTAATTCTGCCCTCCTGCCTTCTCTTTCTCCACCAGCATTAATCTTGACCAATCTCTGCAGTCAGAATAAATTGGGCATATTTAATGGATGAATGCTTCAGTTGCATAATTCAGTACAAGAACATAATTTCTCATCATTTGGATCATGTAACACTCCTTCTTAAACTCCTATACTGTCTTCCTGTCCACTCTCAGATGCAGCACAAACTCATTGTTCTTAGTATAAAAACCTTCCATGGCCTTCCACTGCTTCCTTATATTTCTGCCATCATATCACTATATAGCCTTCCCTGTAACCTTCATGTCTCCAGCTCCACTGTTGTCTGAAGCTCTTGTTCTCCCTTATATTACTGCACCTGTTCTCTTTGGCTTCTGCCTTATACCTGACATTCTCTCCAAGGACACCCAAGCAATAGAGCCTCTCAATCTTCCTTCAGATCTCTCTTCAAAAGCCACCTCTTCTGTGAAGTCTTTGGTTTACCCAGAGGACTGTGGATGGGATTGTAGCTCAGTGATAGAGCATGTGCTTTGCATGCTGAGTATCTCAGATTCAGTCCCAGAACTGAACACATAGGGCATGTTCAGATGCAACGTGGAAGTTGAATTTCTCAGTTGAGCCACCCAGAGATGTAAGTTTGGGTGGGGTATAAATTTGATAAACAAACAAACAAACAAATAATAAATTTCTGCATTCCTGGTTTGTTCCTTCAGCAGAACGTGCCTCTGAAATCCAACCGAGGTTCTGTTTGGCCCAAGAAACTGACCTTCGTAACCAAGGTTTGCAGTTGGCTTGTTTGTTTTAACTGTGCTTCAATTCACCATCACTTTTTCTCAGTGTTCTTTCTTTTAGTGGTTTTCACCAGCACAATGCCTTAGACACAGCATCAACCCAGGACACGGAGAGGAAAAATATGACACCAACCAGTGTTCTTGAGGCAGCCATCATTTTATTTACCCACAAAGCTGTTGGGATTTTGCCATGGACATTATCTCAGTTCTTTGTGTGGGGCATGCTTGTATATATTGGAATGTTTCTGTGTACTGGCTTGGGGTGGAGTCACTGTGTTTGTTTGTCTCCCCCTCACTTGCTGTCTTGAATTCAAACTGAGAAGTTCTTCCTTTCTCTGCATAAGAGGCAGTCTGTTTATTGTTTTCTTAGCCTGTTTTAGTTAATAATAAATATCAGAATCTTGTTTCTCAGTTAAAAGTTGCTCCCTGTACAGTTACTTATAGGAGCTAAGTAATTTCTCTGCAACAAATGCCCCACTGACTATTTTCTGGGGGCACTGTGAGAAAATAAAATGGCTGCACAGAGGACCATACAGCATTTGCACTCTTGCGCAAGACTACCAGCATTTCCTTAGATGCCTGCATCAGTTTGGGAAGATGATGATGATGATGATAAATGGCACTGTTCCTTGGCCTCCAAATTCTTGCTAGAATTAATTTACTTTTTTATCTTCCTAGGCTTCATTGCTACAGAAAAACGAATCTGGAAAGAAGCAAACATCATTTATCCATGTATATCATGTGATGAACTGCCCAGGAAGCAAGGATGGGTATCTGCTCCATGTCGCTCATCACTCAATATGCTCCAACTCAATATCCCCAGGTCCAACTTCTGCAGAGGCAATTAGTTTTGAAACTGGGCCCAAGCTTGGTGCAGAAGCTGGGAAGATCACATGGGTGGAAGAAGCCAACTCTCATTTCCCTGGAGTGAAGCTAAAGATCACCTCCATGCTCTGCTGGATGCAGACCCATTGGCTGCCATTTACACTTGTAAATATATGGAATTGTATGAAAATCCATTGTTTGGTCAATCAAATGTGCCCTTTAAAAAAATTCACCTCTTCCAGAGAAAAGATGAACAGCACCATTACAGGCAGTAGTGGAACCCAAATTAAAGCAATAGACTCTTCCCTCTGCTGCCCACCCAAGCCTCTTCATCCACCCCACCCCCAGCCACAGCGCCCCCTGGCAGAGCTTGATGTTAGTGTGCAAGTGGATGGGGTTGTAGCTCTGCTGTAGAGCATTTGCACAGCATGAAGGAGATCCCAGGTTCAATCCTTGCCTCCCAGCTGGGGCTGGGGGGCGGGGTAATACACTGCCTGAATAGCCCTGGAGATTCACTGTCAGTCAGCACAGACAATACTAAGCTAAATGGACCAATGGTCCAACTCAGCAGATGACAACTTCCTATGTTCTGTACAGAAGGAAGAAGGGACGTGGTCCTTGCCTAGGAGGCTTAAATTGTCTGTCCACTCACATCTATGAAGGCAAAGTGTGTGAAAAATGTTCAGATTCCAACCAGGACAGCATTTTTCAGGCACCAGAGACTGATGCAGGTAGCTAAACAAAGTGCAAAGGAACACAGAATCACTGCCAAAAAGCTACTCGTCTGAACTCTTCACAATAAGCTGATGATCTATCACTGGACCTGCAAAATAAATAGCTATCTCTTTGTAATTTCCTGTATAAATGCCAGCAGCTGTGGAAAGGCTGAACTTTCCTGAGCCCTTTAATCACATTTCCTCTTTAGTCACTGAAGCTGATGTGTGTAGGTGCCCTTAATATATTCCCTGCTGTCAGCATGGAGGGGGAGGGGGGGAGGGAGAGTACTAGGAAGACTACTGGCATGGCCAGATACTCACAGACGTTGGAGCCGATTTATAATGGCATCAATTGAGCTGCAATTGGTGGGTCAGATTTGTGGGTCAACCTGGAAGCATTTCACTGTTTATTTATTTATGTTTGTTTGTGTATTTAGGAAAGAAGAAGAAGAAAAGAATGAGAGGTGAAAGGCAATTGTGTTCCTCTTTGTTGGTTACAAGCAATGGTGTAGTGCTACAGGGATGAGCAGAGACTCAGTCCTGGTACTTCCCCCCCACCCCACACACACACCCCAGGGTCTCAGCAGGGTCATTCATCCTGTCTTAGGAACATATGAAGCTGCCTTATACTGAGTCAAACCATTACTCCATCTAGCTCAGTATTGTGTGCACTGGTGGCTTCCATGGTTTCAGGCAAGAGTCCTTCCCAGCTGTTCCTGGAGATGCTGCCAGGGATTGAGCCTGGGGCCATGAGAATGCAAGTCCCACAGTGGACTAGTGTCAGGACATCCTAAAATGAATGACAGGGAATGCCCACTGAAATGCACTGGTCCCTTCCAGCTGGCCATGGCATGCATTGAATTTCATAATGGACAACCGCCATTAGGAAATTCCATTCATTCCTATGGCCATTTGGAAGGAACCAGTGCATTTCAGTGGGCATTCTCTGCCATTCATGCTAGTACATTCCCTAGAGTCTACACAGCTCTTGGCTTCTTGTAATAGAACCCACCCAGTTATTGCAACTGTCTAAGTGAGGGGTGTGGCCATTGGGATGGGCATGGATGTCATGGTAGGTGTGGCTATGGGGGCTGTCATGGAGAGCACCTGCACTTCTGAATCACTGGAAGTTGTGCAGGCTTGCTGTGGGTTGACTAGATGCCAAGGAACTAGAACAAGTTCCTGTGCTTTCAAGAGGGAATTTTTGCAGGTGCAAATGGCCAGGCAGGGGCAAGAAATACCACAATTGCCCCAATTTCCACCTCCATGTGACTGATAAAGGTACAGGACAGGAGCCCTATCCTCCTTTATATTTGGTCACTCCAGAGCAAGCCTGCCCAAGCTGCAGCCCACCAAGCCAAAGGGAGCCCGCCAGCCACGCACTGCAACCTGCCATATGCTTGACTACCCTCTTGTCCCTGCAGTTCTCAGAAGTCAGCAAACTTGAAGATTTATCATATTGATGTTTACACTGCATCAGACTATCTGGTCCATCTTTGGCTGGGAGGGCTCTCAGAGGTTTCTTCCATCAAACAGAGGTTTCCCCCATCAGCTGCTCTCTGGAGATGCTAGAAACTGAACCTGAGACTTTCTGCATGGTGTCTGGAGACGGGGGGAGCAAGGGCAAGTTGCACACCCTGCCCCCAGATCAAGCCAGTATTAATGATGGATTCCACCTGTTGGGTTTTGATTTCTATGTGCATGCTTTGTACGTGTATATTTTGCCCCCCTCCTTGGAAAATGTCCTGCTGATGCCCATGCATATGCTTTACCACTGAGCACCTCCCTCCACAACTGAGCCCCACGTAGGCAGGAGGCTACATTCAACATACATAGCAGATAGGCTACATTCAACTTGGTGAGTCATAATGGACACCAGTATATAGCAGTACATGGTTGAAAGTGAATTCTGTGTTTCAGGCAGGGATTAAAAGTGAGTCAAGCTGTGAAGAGGCTTAAGAGTATACAACACTGGGAGCTGTGACCTTCAGAAGGGCTATTTCATAGTTTGCAAAATGCGATAAGATTTCTATTTATTTATTTTTGTTCCCCCTTTAGTTCCAATGTGCTCTTCCCCTTTCTAGTGGTACAGCACACATCCACCCGACTGATTGATTGATTGATTGATTGAAAAGGCAGCAAGAAGACTTTCTTTTCCTCCACCCCCACTACCATCTCAGTAAGACATCCATCTGTTGTGCGGGGTCAAGACATTCTGCTACTGGCCATTGATCTGGGTGACTTTAATGCTAAGAATAAAAATCTTTTTTCCCATTGTCTGGAAAGGCTCTAATTGTAATGTTGGGAAAGGTACCTATAATGGATGGAGAGCATGGCCTCATGAATGTATAATTCAGCACCCACTCACACACAGGCAAGCTGATTGGTATCAAAATCTTCACTTCTGTAGCTATTCACTTCTCTTGTTACATTATGCATGGTTTTCTCCCCTGACTTGAGCATGGGTTTCTCCATCAAGAACAGTATCATCAGAATAGGTTGGTAGTGGAATCCTGTTCTGGTAGAGACCCACCTAAACCTCACCCACATCATTTTTCAAGCCCTGTAAGAGTATATATAGCAAAAATTATCTCGCCTGCAAGAGAATGTTCTTTTGTTATTCTGTGATCAGCATTCTGTTCTGTGCAGAGATTATTCTGTGCTGCTCTTCGGTGATCAACACTGAACAAACACAGGGAAAGGGATGCTAACATGATGCTGTGAATCTCACTCCTTTTTGCAGAATAGTGATTTTACATATCCTAAGTGCTTGGAATGAAACTGTTTAGAAATATTGTTGTCATTTGTTTAGAATTTTTTTTAATATACATCTTTCCTATTTTTGTTTGCTCTTCCTGCATTCCTGTCTTCTGTCTTCCCCACTTCCACATCCCTACGCCCTTTGATTGTGCTAATCTTCTCTCATTTTCCTCTATCATGCCTCTCTCTCCTCTAGCATGCCTCTCTCAGTGTATGTGCAGACGTATATTTATGCATTTTCCAGCTGCTTTAGTATCACCCATCATCCAAACAGAGGCAGGGGCACATTCCCTCCCCCCTCGTTCTGGGTTCATTAGTCACATGAGTGGCACTGGCAATTACGACAAGCCCACTCAGTATTCTGCTGGCCACTTTGCTCCTCGCCTGCTCCCACTGGTAACCCCTTTCATGCCTGTTTTGCACTTGCCGAGCATTCGGCACATGAAAAAAAATGAAGCGCTGCCTGCCAGTTCCTATTCCTGGGGAAAGAGAGTGACAGCTCAAGTGCAGCCTGCTTTGGAGACAGAGCGGTGAGACCTGGTCCCCCTTTCCCTGCAGTGCCACCGCAGACGTGCCAGCTGTCATGTCAGGAATATCCCAGGTCCTGAGCTGCACAGTGCATGCTGGGATGCTACATGGTACAGCAAATAAAGATGGTGAGGAGGAGTGTGGCAACAGGAAACACTGAGGCTGTTCGCACGTGCAGGCAAAGCCTGGCTAACAAAGTCAAGCCTGGCCCTGCCCGTGGGAGAGAACCGCCGGGATCGGGCCCCGGCCACCCTTCTAAACGAGGTTACGAGAGCAAGTGATCTCTTAACTCCATTTTTGTAACCATCTGCCAGCTGGGGCTGGCAGTCTGCGGGGCTCCCAGCTGGCTTCTGGGAGGGGAGGGGGGATTCCCATAATGCACTGCACACTCGTGTGGTGCATTATGGGGGCTCTGGGGCAGGGAGATGCCTCCCAGCATCCTGATCTCCATGCTGCCTGATTGTGCGTCTGGGCACACGATCTCCCCACCCAGACTCTCAGCCAGGATCGTCAAGGCTTCCCTGTAGCCTTCTCTCACCAGTCATGAGAAAGGGCTCCTTGTGGAGTGAAAGGGCTCCTTGTGGAGTGATCTCTCCCTCTCTTGAAGTCCAGAGCTTTCTTGAGTTGTACTGCCCTCACTTGTTTTTTTTAAATGCAGACTACAAGCCATAGGAATGTAGGAATACAGAAAACTGCCTTATAGAGAGTCAGACCATTGGTCCATCTGGGTCAGTATTGACTGGCAGCCAGGGCCAGATTAAGACATGCTAAGGCCCTGAGCTATGTTGAGGTTAAAAGCACTGCAGTGCATAACATTGCAAAATGGGTCAGACGTCCCATTCTGGCATGCCACTCACTCACCCACCATCACCACACTCCTCATGGTTACAGTAGCGTGCATCTGAAGAGGCAAACGCTGTCTCTAACCATGATGGCAGGCATTAAGCTAAACCAGGGCTGCACAACTTTGGCCCTCCTGCAGATGCTGGACTACAACTCCCATCATCCCTGACTATGGACCTCTGTGGCTGGGGATGATGGGAGTTGTAGTCCAAAAACAACTGGAGGGCCAAGTTGTGCAGCCCTGGGCTAAACTGAACCCCCTATATTAAACATTGCAATATAATTTGCAGTTATTATTTTGGCACAGACTTATAAACTCAATATGATAAATACTGTGGAGCCATATAAGTATATTTTTGTCATATAAGAATAATAATGCCTAGTTTAGAGTCTTTTTTCTTTCGCCTTTATTTTTCAACCCATTAGGTAACATTTAAAATGTAGTCCTTTTTTGGTACTGAGAGGCCCCTCAGAATATGAGTCCCCAAACTGTAGTTTACTTAGCTTGTGCTTAAATCTGGAGAACTGCTGGCAACAGGCAGAAGTCTCCCCCAGCCCTACCCAGATTGATGCCAGGGAACGAATCTGGGACCTTCTATAGATGCTTTCCCACTAAGCTATGGCCTAGGCGAGGGTTTCTTAACCTTGGGCCCCCAAATGTTGTTGGACTACAACTCCCAGAATCCCCAGCCACAAAGGCCATGTCTGGGGATTGTGGGAGTTGTAGTAAAACAACATTTGGGGGCCCAAGGTTAAGAAACCCTGGCCTAGGAGAATGTCTTACATCTCTCACATGTCATCTCCTAACCAAATGCAAACGAAGATGGACTCTGCTTAGCAAAAGAGACCATTCCTGCTTGCTACCGCAAGAGCAGCTTTCCTCCCTAAGCAAAGTGAAAAGGACTATACGCATAATGACTAAAAGAAACTCTATTGGTCCTTTGAGTCACCTGACTCATGCTGAATTAGTAGCCAACATAGGGCACGTAGGCAGCTGTCTTCTACTGAGTCAGACCCTTGGTCCACCTAGCTCAGTATTGTCTACACAGATTGGCAGTGGCTTCTCCAAGGTTGCAGGCAGGAGTCTCTCTCAACCCGATCTTGGAGATGCCAGGGAGGGAACTTGGAACCTTCTGTATGCAAGCATGCAGACACTCTTCCCAGAATGGCCCCACTCTGGGGGGAATATCTCACAGTGCTCACACATGCCTCCCATTCAAATGCAAAGCAGGGTGGACCCTGCTTAGCAAAAGGGACAATTCATGCTTGCTACCACAAGGCCAGCTCTCCTCCCAATGGAGATACCAATGTCCATTTGCAATGGTGACACAGGACATGCAAAGCATGTCTCTGCCACTGAGCCATGGGCAGACCAAAACATATGAGAAGCCAATGGCTCCTCCCTCTAGTCAACCCTCCACATGGGGTGCAGAAAATCCCTGCATCCTACTGCCAAGGCCTCAGTTCAAGATCCCCAGCACCAGGGGTGTAACTATAATTGAGCGAATGTCCCCCAGTTCCTGAGGAACCCCAGCACCACATTTCCATATTTTCTTCATTATCTCCCTCACTCCTAGGGGCCGTTGGGGAGAGGGGTGAACACGGGCCCCCTTTCCCTTAGCTACGCCCCTGCCCAGCACCTGGCAGTTGATGTGGACTACACTGGTCTAAAGGATGGATCCCATGGTTGTCCTTTGGCATTTAACTCCAGTACAACTGATTCATGGATATAGTGGAGTTCTTTCTGAAATTCTGCCCATGCATGAAAGAAATAGAAGAGGTTGAAAACTACTGCCTGGGTCCCCTATGTCCACTCCCCTCTCCTCCCTCAGCTCATTTGGATGCTCAACATTATGTGGCTGGCTGAATCTTGCCCTTACAGTCTATTAGTCCCCACTGCCTAATTATGATTTATTACCTGCACTGTGTGACACAGGCAAACAAAATAGCTTCCAGGCTGACATGGTGCTCCACTTTCTCCACCCTACACTGATGCATATAATCATTAACTTGGAGTAATTCCCTCTTGGTAAGCAGGGAGTGAGAGACTTTTCCTTTTAACCCCTTAGTATTCTGTAAGTCCTGACCATATAAGAACCCAGGTTGAAGAAATATTATTGTATCCGCTACACAGCCACGCAGGTTGATTGCAGTTGTCAGGGGATACTCACATGAGAAAGAACCAGTATTGACTTTACCAGTGTGGCCAGTTTAATTGTATCCAGGAGTAATTTGGACCAAGCCTGAGGTTTGAACTTTCCCCTCATTAATGATTTGGCTTTTGAAATTCGCTTTCAATAATAAGCTTGTTAGCATAGTTAATAAGGCAGAACACTGAGACTTTGCAGAGGGAAGTCTAGTATGTGCCACCTGAATCATACTATGAGGGGTGGTTCTTGCTGATAGGGAAAATGGGATGACCATTTACAATGGATCTGCCAAGCAGGACTCTAGAGCATGTTTGGGGGAGGAAAGGGAATATAGGAACTAGGGGTGTGCACGGAACTGGCTGGCCCGGTTTGGTCCGAGTACAAACTGCACCTGAACCTGACCGGGCCAGTTCGGCCTGGCACCCTCCGAACCCGCCCCCCACTTCGGTTCGGTCTGGGGGGGGGTTTCACAAATATATTTTTTTTAAAAAAATAATTTTTTTATTTACCTGTTCCCCCTTCAGGGTGCTTCCTAAAGGCCACAGGGGGCAGTCTGCAAAGGTTCCCCCTCCGCCGGCCTCTTAAATCACCACCGTGGCCCATTTTAATAATCATTGGTGTGGCCCGTTTTAATAATCCTTTGTGGCCCATTTGGGCCTCTGTATACTGGCACGGTGGCCATTTTGGAGACCATCGTGCATGCTCAAATGGCCTCTGCGAGGCCTGGCATGGCCATTTTTTTATGGCAGCCATTTTTTAAAAATGGATGCCGGGGGGAAATGGCTGCTGCGCATGCGCAAATAGTCTCTGCAATGCACTAGGCCATGCCAGGCCTCTCAGAGGCCATTTGAGCATGTGCATCAGCCTCCCAAATGGCCACTGTGCCAGTATACAGAGGCCGCAGCGGTGATTTAAGAGGCCGGTGGGGGAGGGGGAACCTTTGCAGACCACCCCCACCCCCCACGGCCTTTAGGAAGCCCCCCAAAGGGGCACCAGTTAAATTTTTAAAAATTGATTAAAAAGAAATTGCGAACTGGGGTGGGGAGTTCAGTTCGGTCTGGCCGGACCCGGGGGGGGGTTCAGTTATAACCCGAACCCCAAAACCGAACCCCTGAACCCCAAATCCCCTGAACCAGTTCGCACATCCCTAATAGGAAGATCGAATTAGACCATTGATCCATCTAGTTCCGTATTGCCTACCCAGACTGGCAGCAGCTTCTCCAGGGTTTCAGGCAGGAGTCTCTCCCAGCCTTATCTGGAACGATGCCAGGAAGGGAACCGGTAACCTTCTGCATGCAGGCATGTAGCAGCTCTTCCCAGATATTCCTCTAAGGGGAATATCTTATAGTGCTCACATGTAGTTTCCCATTCAAAGGGTGGACTCACACTATTAGGGGAGCAAGGATACAATAAATAATTATAGAGGTAAGGTGATTAACCTAGTTCACGTACCTTATTAATGATTGTTTACTTGACATTTCCATACTGATTCTGAAAATGGGCCAGATTCCTCTTAGAAAAAAATGATCTTTTTGGATTAGGCCAAACCTTCAAGTTTGCTTTCCAAGTTACTTTTCTCTTCCTGTACAAGACCATGGGGCAAGAAAGTCCGGGGTAGGGAGAGAGGTCAGTACCAGGCTTGCTGAAATCTGCAGGGGGAATTGCACTGCAGATTTCACCCTCCTGTACACATGGTCTCACCCAGCTCAGTTCCTGGCCGGGAAGGAAGCTAAGAGTTTGGCCTGGCTCCAGGGGCGTAACTATAATTGAGCAGGTGGGTTCAAAGAACCCGGGCCCTCAGTTCCTGAGGGCCTCCCAGGTCCACCCCTCCCTATTTTCTTCATTATCTCCCTCACTCCAAGGGGCCACCAGGGAAAGAGGCGAACATGGGCCCCCTCTCCCCTAGCTACACCCCTGCCTGGCTCCTGGGAGGCTGGAGGAGTCTACTAGCTAACCGGCTGCACTGGCTTCTGCTGCTTGATCTGAGGTACAGGACAGAGTGAATGTGAATTCTTTAGACAATGGAGACTTTTAAAATAATTAATTCACACTATACACCCATAATATGCTGTGATTAAAGTTCCAGGCTGGTGGATGGGGGAGATAAAGGGGATGAAGCACCTGATACCCCTCACTTCCATTTGGAGTCATTCCTGCTGCCAAGGAAATTCTACATGTCCTTAGATTAAGAAATCTGCACTAGAGCTCCAAGTTTATCAAGGTGAGTCTTCTTTGAGGCTCCCCAAGTGAGACCTGAGAGAAAAGACAGATTTTCTGTGTTTCTGCCCTTTGAATGTTTACCCCATTTGTTGAATGTGTAACAAATGTGAAAAATCTATTGAATTTTCAGTCACTTGGGCATTGGTCTTTGCGAAGTTTCAAAACAGTGGCAGCTCAAGACCTCTTTGCAGCTGGGACAGGGCGCTAAATGCTGCTCCCCCCCCCCTTTTCAAGCAGTGGTGGGCATGACTGTCACTATTGTGTGGCACACATGGCCCACAGCACACATGGCCTCCTCCCTTGTTTGCCACTAGGCTGATAATGACAAAGGCGAGGAAGTGGGGAAGGAAATGGCATTGGGGTACTGGGTTCTTTCCAGACTGCAGGAGAAAGTGGTATAAAATCCCATGGTTTTTATATTTTATTTTATTTTATTTTATTTTATTTTATTTTATTTATTTGATTTGTATACCGCCCTTCCAAAATGGCTCAGGGCAGTTTTTAGGGTTTTTGCCCTAATGTTAAAATCATGATGATCTTCCTCTGAACTGTGCAGGCGCGCCTCGCAGTTCACTACAGCCGCAGGGCCAAGAGGACATGCCCAGCGGTTGCTCCCCCTGCCGCTGCCAGTGGGGGACAGAGGAGAAGTTCGACTGCATAGCTACCCCTCCCCAGGCACCCACCCCTTGACTGTGTGGCAGCTGTGATTTTTTTAAAAACACACACACACAGGTCCGCCAATCACCACAGGAGGCCCCCCAAAGTAGGTTTCAGGGTCCTCGCAACAGCGGGGGTTGGGGCTTCTGAGGGGGGGCCTCGCAGAAGGGCTGGTCCAGGCCCAAAAATCAGGCCCTAGGTGCGCCCCTGCATTGAACTGAATCATTTACTTCTGAGTAAACCCAGCAAGCCTACAAACTGTTCTCAAAACTAAAAACACAGCTACTTTTTTGTAACACACATACAATGCTTTAAACCTGAAATGTTAAGATAAGATCCAAATTCAGGCTGTGGCTGTGCGAACGGCACCTTGCTGTTCCTGTATGCAAGATGGTGTCAAAACCTAGATCATATGAACGCACACCAAGCGTATACATTGTGAAACAATTTTAAGTTGCTGACTGGAAAGCACCCTGGAGATGTGACTCCAGCAATGTGATGTATTGTTTGGAGCAGCTGAAGCAGGGACAGTAGGATGCAATAGCCTGCCACATTTCTCCTGGGCACATTTTGCTGCGAGGTCTGGAGAAGAGGAGGAGGCAGAACAGAGCACTAAGCGCACCGATGGTGTAGTAATAATAATAATAATGATTAATAATTAACAATGACAGTATCCTTTCCCGGCAGGAGCAAATGATCAAGGAAAAAGATTTTTTCCCAGCTCCTTCCCCGTTTTTTCTGCTACATGCAGGAACAGACAAAAAAGCAGTTCATAGAAAGTGTTCCAAATTAATGTGCTTGGCTTGCATAATTAGCAAGTGAATGGCATGGGATGCAAAGCAGGCTGCCCTGATTTGGAGGATGAAGATACAGCAGATCTAAGAGTGAGGCAGAAACAGGCTAAGATGTTTCAGTGCTCAAGGCAGAAGATTCTAATAGCAGCTCCATTACGGTAAAATTCTGACAGCTGTTAGTACTGGGAAAAGGAGATGTCTAATTGCTCCATAAGGAATTGGGGACAGACTCTCTGTTGGACCACATTCACCCATATGAATGGATACCTCTATTTGGTATCTCAGGCCCTGCTCATGGCCCCACCACTCACAGAGATCTGGCTGGCAGGGACAGGGTCTTTTCGATTGTGGCCCCTCAACTTTGGAATACCCTCCTAGAGGGCACCATGCTCCCTCCCCTAGTGTTTTTAAGAAACAACTGAAGACACATCTTTTTAGAGAGGTTTTAAAAAAAACAACTTATCTGCTGTTTATATCTGGTAGGTTTTTTAGTATTTAGCTTTTGATTGATAACTTCTAACTTCAATTTTTAAAAAATTGTTATTTTAGTTATGGTTTTAGCCTGGTCTTTTATTTAACTTTTTAAATTTTATTTATTTGTATTATTCTATAGATATTTTATTAATGTTGCAAGCTGCCCCAAGCAGTAGTACACTGGAGGGGCAGGGTTTAAATATTTATTTATTTATTTATTTATTTATTATTGTTATTAATTATTATTATGCTGTTTACACACAGTCTACCAGATGTTACTGACTGGAATTGGTACTTTAATTATCGGGCCCTTTCCAAGGGTCTAGGATAACCAAAGAAAAATTAAAGATAGCATCGTAGTATTCATGCTGTCCCAAGTAGTGTGGCCTTCTGTAGCTGATGTGTTGTAATTTTATCGCTGCCCAAGGTGTTGAGATGGTGTTCAAGTTCTTTTGGTACTGCACCAAGAACTTGAACACCATCTTGACACCTTGGGCATCGATAAAATTACAACACATAATAATGACGTTGTTGTTGTTATTCCATCTGTAGCAGGCTAATGCAGCCACTGACTGACATGATGCACAGCCTCTACAGTGATGGGAGTTACTTGCGGTGCCACTGCCATGGTGAATGGGAAGAAATATGGTAATGTTTCTAGCACAACTGCAGCTTTCTTCAACAGTGCCAGTGCATCTGGGTCCACAGCAACAGCACCAAAAGTCACTCCCGTCCCTGTAGAGGCTGTGCATCATATCAGCCACCATTTTTTAACACTGATGTGGTTTCTTCCTGTCCTGCCTCCCATGTTGTGTCTAGGAAACCCTGCAAAACAAAGAACCTTCCATGGTTTTCTGATTGTTGCAGTGGCCAGCAGTTGCAGGCAAATTCAGAAGAATTTAATTGGAAACCAGTACAATTGAATCAAGAACTTTAAACAGGTAAGGGAGAGAGGAGAAATTTAAAAATAAAGGTTCAAAACAAGAAGGATCTTCAAAATCAGAGACATGTTACAGGCATGAAGGGGGAAGAATGGGTGCATTACATCCATTCATGGCATTACATTTGTTTGTGCAAGCCAAAGACTGTCCTATGGTTTTGATCTTCAAAATGGTGACATTGCTACCTCCCTTCCTTGCATTGAGATAAATCAATCAAGATTTCAAGAGAGCTCTCTGAGAATCTGACTTTTAGTGAGTACCGGGTTGTGGGATGCCAGCTGTTGCTATGGCTTTGCCTCTTACTCTGCTGAAGTCAGAGAGTGGTTTTTCATAACATTGAGAAGCTCTTTTAAAAAATAATATAAAATAAAACCATCACAATAACATGGGGGCATTGCTTCTTGGGGGGAAAAGCTTGCCTCCCCATGCAGTCCCTAAGCAGATAGCCTCTAGAGTCAAGGGCGGAATTATAGCTATGGTTTGTTTGTTTTTTGGTTGGGTTTTGTTTTTGTAAGCACAAGAAATGCTAAGCTGATTTACCAAGCAAATTAGCAGCACATTTGAAACAGTGAGGCTGGCCAGACCGATGAGTTTTATGTTGTGTATTCATCAGTGGCATAAATGTAGATACTAAAGCCTGATTTATTGTCAGAAAAGATACGGATGTGGAGAATTACTACTTACCCTTTCCTGAAAAGCAATAACGCTTGTCTCAACCCAGAACGCCTCTTAGCTGCATTACGTCTGGTCCCCTCGCTTGTTATAAAAGTCTCATTTGCTCTTTTCTGTCCATGCTCTTTGCATGCCATTAACATTTGTTGCCACTTGGGCAGCAGATATAAACTTGTCATTTTCCAGTTTGTTTACAGTAACCCTGCCAAAAGGGGAAAAAGCCGGGCGGGGGGAACTTCCTGTCCATTTATTCGCCCAGAGGGAGCTACATGATTTCATTTGACAAGTATGTTAAAACGTCGCCAAGGGGAAATGAATATTGCTGGTAACCACCAATCACAACCATTTGGACAAGATTGGTTTACTATGCCTTTCTGGCTGATGTGTGTTTCTCGTGACTTGGAAGAAGGCTGCAGGGTTTGAGATGCAATCATTGTAATGGACGTTTATTTGCTGCACTTGCATTGCCAGGGGATTGTTCTGGGATTAAGTGAGAAAATGGTGCAGATGGGGAGGTCCAAGGTTTTATAACAGCTCATTGATATTAGAGTCTCAGGACCCATTCACTTGATAACTTTCGGAGCTTCTGGAAACCCAGGCCCGCATGTATTTCTCATACACAAACTGAATGTGCTTATGGCACACTGGTTGTGCATGTTGGCCAACATGAGTCTCCCTGTTTTGTGTGCCATGGGCTACATGAGAAAAGCCACACTGTTTGTTGCACTCAGGTCACTTGATGTTTTCCTAGTAGATACCCATGAGAGTTGCATGCCAAAATTCCACCTTGTAGTTGCAATCACAAGCAACAGGGTACATCCTCTGACATTCTCACCTTCAACAGAATATTGAGGTTTGATTATCGAGAAAGTATGACATCTGATGTTGGGTGTACTCCCCTGGTCAGGCTCAGAATACCCACTATTTCACCCAATCAAAAACTGTATTCTTCCCAGGATTTGGAGCTGTATGTGCTCCCAATTTTTGGTTGTGTGGAAGCAAGATAAGAGGAAAACATGGGTAAAAGTGACTGTGTGGAAACAAGGTAGGAAGAAAAGCTACCCAGGTTTTCCTCCTACCTTGCTTCCACACAACCAAAAATTGGGAGCTCCCAAACACAGGTAGCACACAGTTTTTGATTGGGTGAATGACCTCAGTATCATTCATTCTGAGCCAAACAGGATCACATTCCTCCCTGACAACATCATCAGGAGCAAAATACGATCTGATCATTTCCCCATGCAAGTAAACCTCCAAAGCTGCTTCCTTCTATTTTGCTACCTACCCACTTGACTCCTCCCCTCTCCTCCTCCTCCTCCAGCACTAGCAGTGGGAGGGAGGAAGAAAAGGAAATCTCTCTGGTTCTTGGCATGCAGCTAATGCCACGAATCAGGAAGTATGGGGGGAAAGAGTGAGGCACCGCCTTTCTTCTTTGCCTCCCATTGACACTGCTACTGGAGCAACAAGAAAAGTGTGCACCTGCAGGGGATGGAAAAGGCTGGGAGATTGGTGGTGGGCTGTAGAGAAGAATGTGACTTCCTCTAACTCAAATTAAAATAATACAATCAGAAAGTTGGATGAGGTCTTGTAAGTCATCAACAAATACTATTGTGATGGACATTTATATACCGCTTTTCAACAAAAGGTTCCCAAAGCGGTTTACATAGATATATAAATGAATGAATGAATGAATAAAATGGCTCAACTAAATCAACTCCTTGCTTGATGCAGGAAATCCTGAGCTACAGCATCTGTATCAAATGAATGTCCACCTTCTGCTTGAAGATCTCAAGTAAGGAAGAGCCCATTATGGAGAGGAAAGCTGGTCTTGTGGTAGCAAGCATGACTTGTCGCCCTAGCTAATCAGGGTCTGCCCTGGTTGCATTTGGATGGGAGACTACAGGTGAGCACTGTAAGATATTCCCCTCAGGGGATGGAGCCGCTCTGGGAAGAGCAGAAGGTTCCAAGTTCTCTCCCTGGCATCTCCAAGATAGGGCTGAGAGAGATTCCTGCCTGCAAACTTGGAGAAGCTGCTGCCAGTCTGTGTAGACTAGGCCTGCTCAACTTAGCCCCGCCAGCTGTTTTTGAACTACAACTCCCATAATCCCCAGTGACAGTGACCAATAGCCAGGGATTATGGGAATTGTAGGCCAACAGCTGCAGGAGGGCCGAAGTTGAGCAGCCCTGGTGTAGACAATACTGAGCTAGATAGACTAATGGTCTGACTCAGTATACGGCAGCTTCCTATGTTCCTATGGCCCTAGGTAATTGGTTCCATTGCCAAACTGTTCTGGCTGGTAAGAGGTTTATCCTAATATTCTACCCTATTTCTCCCAAATCCCTTCATCTAAGTCACTGATAAAAATGTTGAAGGGTACTGGACCCAAGGGTTCTCCAGTACCCCACTCAAACTTCCCTCCAGTTTGAGAAGAAGTCAAGTCAAGCCCTTCTCTGATGCATTCTTAGGGTTGCCATATCTGTATTCTCCAGATCTTGGCATCCTACTTTGCATACAATGCCATTCACTTGCTTTTTTTTTTAACATAAGAGGAGAAGGAAGATGTTCCCTGTCCCCCAAAAGGCTCACAGTCTAAAAAGAAACACCAGTAACAGCTACTGGAAGGGTGCTTTGTCCTGGGGTTGAATAGGGCCAGTTGCTTTCCCCCTGCTAAATATAAGAGAATCACCACTATGAAAGGTGCCTCTTTGTCTAGTTAGCAGGGGACTAATTGTCACTCTACCTGATACTATTATCATCTAGCCCATGTTTTTGTTTGTTTGCTTGTTTAATGTATTTCTATACTGCCCAAAACTTGCGTCTCTGGGTTCACAATTATTTTGCCAGTTTACTAACTAAAATATGGGGAATTTTGTCAAATGCTTTGCTGAACTTTGCTGAAGTTTGTCTTGTTTAATGTGTTTTTATTGGATGTTTTCTACTGCTGTGTTGTGAGCCACCCAGAGAACAAATTGTTATGGGGCAGCTAACAAATAAAGTTTATCGTTGTGATTGTTGTTGTCCGGCAGGATTTATTAATAACAAATCTAGGCTGGCTTCTACTCACTACATTGTTATCAAAATGCTTTCAGACTGGCCACATTTGCATGTAATGCAGACCTGCAGGACCAATGGACCCGCGGTTCCGACCCCACCCCCTCTTCCGTCCAAATTCGGATGTAATGGAGAGCTCACTTTCTGCACTCAGCGAGACTGCAGAGAGGAGTGAGAACTGGCTGTGCAGGCTTCCTTCTTCCATGAAGGACAGCCTGCACAGCCAATCATGGCTGGAGTTGAGGAAGGAGCTTCCTCCCTCAACTCCGGTTCCAGGGGACACAGCCTGTGGTTCTGCATTTGGACAACACGCAGACTACATCCAACATTAGGTGACAGAACTCACTACAACCCGAGGGTTTAGATCAGAGGCAGAAAACTTCAACCTTGGGGACATCGACACACCAGACCTCAGTGGCCTGCATTTGGATATAATGCTTCCAGAACCTCTGGCCCCTTCAACTGCAGTTCTGCATTACATGCAAATGCAGCCACTGACTGCATTGACGTCAGTGAATAAGTGTGAAGCGCCAGATGGGGTTTGTGTGGGGAGAGCAGGCTTAGCCCGCTTTCCCCACACACACGCAGTCGCTTGTTGCTGGGCGGCCTCATTGGGCATCCAGAAGGCCGGCAGCTCTGGTCAGGCACTCCCATGCCTGGCCGCAACTCTGTTTGGAGCTCCGGGGAAAGGTGGAAGGGGAGCGCTGCCATGCGGTGCCTAGCTCCCCCGAACCCCAGGAAGGCACCATGCAAGTGTGCACTGCCTTCCTGGGGTCCCCCTCCCCTCCTCCCCACCTCAAGTGTGGCTGACACACGATCAAAACAACAAGGTTAATGGAGTGCTCACTCTGTTAACCTTGTTTAGGGGCAGGGTTTTTTGGGTGGGCTAGCCTCCAGAGAACCACCGGGCTCTTCCACGAGCCTGGTGGTTCTCACAATTGCTCAAAACTAGGCTGAGCTCCCATGGCCTGGTTTTGAGCAATCCTGTGAATAGCTTCACTGTTTTGTTCTAGTATCTTCCCTGATTTTGAAAGTCTATAGTTTTCTGGATCCTCTTTCCCCCCCTTGAAGATTAGGACAACATTAACCTACCTCCAGCCTTCTGACACCTCACAACATCAACCTACCTCCAGCCTTCTGACACCTCACACAGTCTTCATGACTTCTCAAAGATAATAGACTTCCTGAGAGTATATCAGCAAACTCTTTTATTATCCTAGGATGCAATTTATCTAGTCTTGAAGACTTAAACTTATTTACGATTGAGCGATGTTTCCTGACCAACTTCTTATCAATCTTGAACCACTATCCTGACCCCTCACCATTCATGGTGCTTTTGTGAGGTTGCCCAGTTCCCCTTTCAGGTAAGACTGAGGTAAAATAGGAGTTGAGCAGTTGCACCTTCTCCTTGTAACCCATTAACATTTCACTATCCTTACTGGACAGGCTCCCACAGCCAACTTTGTAAAGTGATGCCTTCAGATCACTGCCTTGAGTGGGTTCAAGTGAGGCAGAGCAACCTCCTGGTTGTTTTGTCCATTACATGCCCCTGCTGGCACTGTATATATGTAGCGTAATAACATTCACAGTCACAGAAAATAATGTTAATGGCAAAAAATAATGGCCAGGCATGGTCTGGTGACAGAATAAATAGTGAATATTTGCATTTTGGATGGCTGGCAAAAGAACTTGATGACATTTCTCTTGGCATATGGGAAGTAAAGGGAAGCAGCATTCGGGTCACATCCCTGCCCTTGACATTAACATGACTTGTGGGTTTTCCCCTCTATCCCAGCCATTAGCCTTTCCCCTCTGCATAAATAAATTAACATTGGATGCAGGGGGCTCTGGAGCAGAGAATGCTTTTGATGCTTTGGCTGGGAACCTAAAAAGCTGGGGCTAAGTGGCAAAGCTGAGAAGACCATATTAGTCTAATTACCTTCTCTTCTCCTAGAAGAGGCTAGTGATTTAGACTCATTTATGGTCTAAGTTGGGATGCCTGTTCTGTCCCTAGGAAGGTATTTTATAACTGCTTCCCTTGTAAACACAAAGAAGTATTGTGCTGATTTAACTAAGGCTTTATTCAGAAGCAACTTCATTTCTCCCCTCTTTTTTCTTTCCCTCCTTTTTCTTTCTGACTCCACCTGCCACACTCGCTACAGGTTCCCCACTGGGACAAACGTCCAAACAACAAAACACAAAAGACTACTAGATAGAATACAACAGAAGGCTTCTACATCTTATTAGTTTCAGGGAGATATGTTTTCAAGCTTTAGGAAATGGTCTTGAAACAGTTACTTAATGCTGCTGTGAAATCACAAGAAAATGGAAAGCACATGAGCACTAATTGAGGCATTTTGCTGGCATTTGACTGTGTGGAGCTAGCCTGTGTGTTTCCGTTCCCCAAGAAACCAGAGAACTCTCAATTTCTCTTGCCAAGGATGTGCCCCAAAGGAAGCTGCTGTCATATTTTGACAGAGATGGGCGGAGTTCAGGTTTCTGATGCAAGCCAGGGTGATCTGACTTCCTGGATTTCGTAGAGTGTAGGACTTTCAGACTCCCTAAGGAAATTTAATGTATTTAGTTCTAAAATGGCTTGGGGTGAAGACAGATATGACACATTCTAAATGTGGTGGAAGTAGTTTGAAGACACATTTTCTGCCCAGGAAAAAAAAAAGTCTCAGAATGCAGCAAAAGTGTGTCAAGAAGCATTTCCTCCTCATTTTAGAATGAATGCCTTCACCCTTGAGGTGCCTTTCCTAAAAATTGCCCAAGGCAACATTCAACATTTTAAAAATATAAGCAAAAGATTGTAATGCATTAATTATATTAATCATTTTAAGGAAAATGAACATTTTCTGAAGAGAAAGATTGGATACGTTCTTTGTCAGTCCATTACAAAGCGAATACTGAGGGCATATTTGTTCATTTAAGGCAGGGGTTCCCAAAGGCCAATGTCACAGTGGCTGGGGATAATGGGAACTGTAGTTCAACAAAATCTGGGGACCCTATGTTGGGAACTCCTGCAGTAAGCCTTGACTGCATTGCAGCACAGCAAAAGGATGCATTCTTGAAGTTTCTCCTCATTGAGCGACCTATATACATTCCCCATTGCCTTGGAAGGAAGGGTGCCCTTTTCTGAATTTCTGTGACCTTTCCATGGGTCTAGATATGAGTAAGGTAAAGTGTGCCATCGAGTCAGTGTCAATTCCTGGTGCCCACAAAGCCCTGTGGTTGTCTTTGGTGGAATACAGGAGGGGTTTACCATTGCCATCTCCCTCATAGTATGAGATGATGCCTTTCAGCATCTTCCTATATCACTGCTGCCCCACAGAGGTGTTTCCCTTCGTCTGGGAAACATACCAGTGGGGATTTTAACTGGCCGCCTCTGGCTTGCTAGTGAAGTCATTCCCTTCTTCAAAATCTATATTGACTTCAAAAACTGGCCTATAGAGGGGGACAGAGAGCCATGCTCTGGGACCAGGTTTTATCTGGCCAACTAATTCTGTTATGGGGAAACATCTGGCTGAAGAAGTAGTTATATCTAACTGCTGCCGCTGCTGCTGCTGCTGCTGCAGGCCTAAGGCTATAGCAATTGCCAGATATTTTCAGTGCAGACAGCACTGGTCCAATGAGTGCTAAAGACAAGACCAGCCATACCATGAAGCAAGGGGAAGGGGGTCACTTCAGGCAGTGGATTGTGGGCTAGTTCTCGGGGCAACATAGCAGCCCACCCAGCATCGTCCATGGGTGGCCTGCAGAGGCAGAAAGGCAGAATTACACCATGTGTTTCCTTTTCCTTTTCTAATAGAAAAGGAAGGGAGAGAGAGAGAATTAAAAGGAGGACAGAATGGGGATGTGATTTTAACAGGAAAAGAGAGAGAGAGAAAGGGAAAGGAGAGAGTGTGATTTGGTAGCTTGTTTCAGGCAGCAAAATGACATGAACTGGCACTGGTTAAAGAAGTTGGCACTTCTGAAAGAACTAAAGTATTATGGATGCTGTTAGAATTGTCTTCAGTCACAGGCTCCTGCTTATGGACTTCCTGGAGGCAGCTGGTTGGCACTGTGTGAAGCTGGATGCTGGTCTAGATGAGGAGTTCTCAACCCTGGGTTCCCCAGTGTTGTTGGTGATCATATCCCATCATCCCCATCATGAGTATGATTGGAATTGTAGTCCAACAAGATCTGGTGACCCAAGGTTAGGAACCTCTGGTCTAAATCGACATCTGGTCTCTTCTAGCAGGGACTTTTTTATAGTCTTGCAGCAGAAAGAAAAGTGCTTGAACGTCATGGTCAAGGTGGAAAAGTCAATGTCCTCCATGTTCTTGATGATCAAGATCCATAGGCATCTTCTGAATGAATTCTGTGATGCCACATTCTGTGATCCCAAAAAATTTCAGATCCCAGTTTCTCTCCACCCTCATCAAATGCTGCTGCCAGATTTAGAAAGTGAGCTTATCCAGGTCTGAATTCTCCATGAGGCATCAAGCCTTCTTTGAGAAGATGAATTAGTAATCATATCATTCATAATGAAGGGAAGCTCGACGCAACCTAGTCAGTCATACCTCTGCTTCCCAAGGCAATGTCAGCCACTGACCTTAGGATTTAATGATGAACGAATTTCCAAAAATAAGCTGGGTGCATCACCAAATATTAACAGAATGTGTTCCACTGGTAAAACTTGGTTGGATTGTTCCCTAGCTAGCCTTTCACCACCAGGAAAGAAATTCATAAAAATAAAATTACCTTTTGTCATTTGGGGGTGGATTCAGTGTGGCATCTCTGTTTATTCCAGTGTTTTATACTCCTCATTTCCCCAAGTGGCAGGGCATTCCAGGAGGCAGCCTTTACAGCTTCCTTGTGAGAAGGCAAGAGGCAGTACTGAAATCTTATGCTGTTTTTGTGATGTCTGTTTCTTTATAAATAGAGAAGATTAGATGAAGAAGCATGTCAGCGCCTAGAGCAGGGGTGGGGAACCTTGGCCCTCCAGCTGTTTTTGAACTACAACTCCCACCATCCCCAGCCACAATTATGAGGGCCAAGGTTCCCCACCCCTGGCCTAGAGGGACCAGTTCCCCCCCCTCCCCAAGAAAACAGCATGCCCATGGAGTCCTTGCCTTCTTGCCAGCCAGACAAAAGCATTCAGCCTTCAGTCTGCTTCACTGTCTAGTATACACTAGCAAACAAAAGCGATAATTTAAATCAGTATCTTCTTGCTATAAATGCCAATGAACTATAGCTATTAACATTTTAAAAACCTAGACACAGTCCACTCTTCTCTTGACACAATACAGTACAATTCCCATAATACTAGTTGAACCGGTCTGTGTGATGCCCTTATTAGTAGTGATATTTTGGACAGTACTCAGGGCCAAAACTGGATCTAGGGCTGCCTAGATATATGCTCCCCCCCCCCATCCCAAGGAAGAGAATTCCAGAGTCTCAGTGCCACAGCTAAGCCTGTCCTGCATACCCAACAAGCACACTTCAGACAGTGATGCGATGTGGAGTGGAGGAGCTTCTCTCAATGAGCTTAAAGAATGAGCAGAAGCATATGGGAGCAGATGATTCCTTAAGAACTGTGAGCTCAAGCTATTTAGAGCTTTAAAAGTTAAATGAACTGGGCTCAGAAACAAACCAGGAGCAAATGCAGATCAAGAAATAAAGGAATAATTTGCTTTGACAAAGAGTTCCTAGACAGCACCATGTCAGGGGTACTATTCTGCACCACCTGGAGTCCCTGAACAGCCTTCAAAGGCAATCCCGTGTGGAACATGTTACACCCAGTGGTGGATTAACGGAGAGGCAGAGTAGGCATTTGCCTACGGCGGCAAAATTTGAGGAGCAGCAAATTTTGTCCCTCCTCAGATTTTGCCACCCCTCTCTGTGGGCAGCGGCAGCTGCAGCAAGGGTGGAGTGGGTGAGGAGAAATTCCCCCCCTTTTACCTTATTTTTTTAAAAAGCAAACCTTGTATAAGGTAAAAAGGCAGCAAAAGCCTTTTTGCCTATGGGTGGCAAAAAGCTTAATCCGCCCCGGGTTATACCAATCTAACCTTGTGTGACAGTGGCCAGATCTACCTACTCTAGGAAGTGCTATAGCTGACACCTTACCTGAAGCTGTACCAAAGCATTCAGGCTACTCCATGTTCTGTCTTTTTATGTACAACACAGCTTTATGGGGCAATTTAATTAGATCCCTTCTGCTCTCAAAATTGTGCATCAGAGAGACCAAAAAGCACTGCAATTCGCTGGCCTAAGAAGCCCTCTTGCCCTCCCTCACCCTCAGTTCCCCCTTCTCTCTCTGTCTCCCTGATGGGAGCTGCTTTCCAAAGTACATGCTCTCCATTCATGATAATAATTGCTAGACTTTCCCCTGGTTATGGATAAATGGTGCTGTAATGAAGGGCTTTCTATTCCAAGAGGCAAAACTTGGTTTAAAGTCACAGATAGTGGAGAATCAGCGGGCCGTTTTGAGGAATGAAAAAAGAGCACTGCTGAATTCAGCCTTAGTATGGCTCCCTGCTGCCTTGGAAAGTTGACAGACCAGTGGAGCTTCTACTGCCGAGTCTTGCATTGAAGGCAAATTACCGTTTGATGAAACTGAAATTGGCAATTAACACGCCCTACATTTCTGATCCTCCTGGAGGAAAATAGAATGAGTACCTCTCGGTTTGAGCAATGACTTTCAAAGGTTTCTTCTCATGCACCCACATTAGGGATGTGCACGAGCCGGTTCGGTGCCTCCTCTGGGAAGCACTGAACCAGCTTGGGTGCCAGTGTTCGAACCAGCTCAGCAGGTCAGGGAGCGGTTCCCTTATAAAGCAGGTAAGCAGCTCCTTACCTGCTCGTCCCCCTCCTGCTGCTATTCTGGCAGTGACACCCACTCTTCAAAAGGCCACACAGGGCTGCAGAGCTGTTCCCTGCAGCCTCCATGTGGCATTGACACAGATATGGCTGGCATGCATACATGCCAGCCATTTGCATGGTCAGCTTGTTTTCCCCCCAGTGTAGACTGAGAAAAATAGGAGAAGTTTACACATACAAGTCATGAAAAGACATTGGGGCTATTCACACGACTGTGGACAGGGATGGAGAGGCAGGGTTCAGCCTGCCTTCCCCCAGATGATCGTTGTCAGCATTGCAATAGCCACGTGCCCACATGACCCTCTGGATAAACAGGGGCCAGGACTTGTTATCACCACCTCCAAGTATCTCACAGTGCACCACACATTGAGCACCATCTCTGTAACACCGAGCGCTGTCTCTAGGAGTCTGTCTCTGTGTCAGCACGAGCTGCAAGCAGCTCACACTGACACATGATCCTGGCAGCTAAGAGCCAGACTTCAGTACTGGGTTTGGTGCCGTGGGGCTGCCAGTATCCACGTGGATCCTGGTTATTCTCATGGGCAGCCAAGCCCAGGCTTTTCTGCCTAAGCCTGGGCTTGGCTGCTCATGATAACAGCCTCACTGTCTCAGTTCTTTGTATGGAGCATGCTTCCCTATCAGAATGTCTCTATGTACTGGCTTGGTGGTGGAGTCACAATTTGTTTGTCTTCTCCTAATTTATTTATTTATTTATTTATTTATTTGATTTATATACTGACCTTCCAAAAATGGCTCAGGGAGGTTTACAATTAAAACAAGCCACTAAAACAATGAAAAGCTAAAACAAATTAAAAACAATATAACAACAATTAACAATTTAAAAACATTTTAAAACAGCAATTAAACAGTTACAGTAATTAAAAGCCCCAAAATTGGGTTAGAATTTTAAAACCCTGGAAAGCCAGGCCAAACAAATACGTTTTAAGGGCTCTCCTGAAGGCTAATAAAGAATTCAAATTGCGGATTTCCGCAGGGAGCGCATTCCACAGCCCCGGAGCAGCCATAGAGAAGGCCCGCCCGAGTCGCCACCAGACGAGCTGGTGGCAACTGGAGACGAACCTCCTCAGATGACCTTAATGTGCGATGGGGATCACACAGAAGAAGGCGCTCTCTAAGGTAACTCAGGCCTAAGCCGTTCAGGGCTTTAAAGGTAATAACCAGCACTTTGTATTTTGCCCGGAAACATATCGGCAGCCAGTGCAGTTGTTTCAAAATAGGCGTAATATGGTCTCTCTGGGTTGCCCCAGCGACCAATCTGGCTGCCGCATTCTGAACTAATTGAAGTTTCCGAACTACGTACAAAGGCAGCCCCACGTAGAGCGCATTGCAATAGTCAAGCCGGGAGGTTACCAGCTGGTGCACCACTGTTTTGAGGTCATCCTCCTCAAGGAATGGACGCAGCTGTCGAATCAGCTGAAGCTGACAGAAAGCACTCCTGGCCATGGCCTCCACCTGAGAAACCAGGGTGAGGCCTGGGTCCAGGAGTACTCCCAAGCTGCGCACCTGCTCCTTCTGGGGGAGTGTAACCCCATCCAGAACAGGGAGATCTAACTCACTCCTCAGATTCTGAGCCCCCACAATGAGCACCTCCGTCTTGCTTGGATTCAGCTTCAATTTGTTCTCCCTCATCCAGCCCATTACTGCCTGTAGGCAGGCATTTAAAGAGTGAGTGCCATTTCCTGAAGATGAAAAGGAGAAGTAGATTTGGGTGTCATCAGCATACTGATAACACCCAGCACCAAATCTCCTAATGACCTCACCCAGCGGTTTCATGTAGATATTAAAAAGCATTGGTGACAGAATGGAGCCCTGAGGGACTCCATATAACAGCTCCTGCTTTGAGGAGCGACTGTCACCAAGCTCCACCATCTGGGATCTACCTGAGAGATAGGAATGGAACCACTGCAAAGCAGTGCCCCCTGTTCCCAACTCCTCCAGGCGACCCAGAAGGATACCATGGTCGATGGTATTGAACGCCGCCGAGAGATCCAAGAGGACCAACAGAGTCACACTCCCTCTGTCGATTCCCCGGTAAAGGTCATCCATCAGGCCGACCAAGGCTGTCTCAACCCCGTAGCCCGTTCTAAAGCCAGTTTGAAATGGGTCTAGATAATTAGTTTCCTCCAAAACCGCCTGGAGCTGGTTAGCCACCACCCTCTCGATTACCTTGCCCAGCCAGGGAATATTGGAGATTAGCCTATTGCTACTTTTAATTCAAACTGAGAGGTTCTCCCCTTTTCCAAGGTATGGGGAGGACATCCATCATGTGACGGGTATAATGTTACGTTCTGCATGCTCCGAGACAGGGCCAATAAGAATTCAGCACGTCCACTAGCTCCCTGGTAACTTCCTCTATAGCCCCAGTCTGGTCCTGTCTCGCTTCGCAGACGGGGGGTGGGGGTGGAGAAGGTAACGTTTGTCTCTGGTCTGTGAGTCCCGTGTTGCCTTTTGATCCCAGTGTATTTTCCCTCAGTGTTTCCTCCCGAACCGTTCTCCCTTGTTGTTGGCCCCTTTGGCTTGGAGTTCCTCCCCCACCCATCATTTGCACCCAGTCCGATATGGAATTGGCGCATATGGGCGATATGCTGAGAGGTTCCCTTTCGGAGGGCCCTCTCTCGGAAACGCTGCAAATCTCCCACACAGAGGAGAGCGGCCAGTCGACTATGCCGCGCAGCTTGGCTGCGACAGAAGGAAATGGGCAGTCAGCTTTGCCGAGCAGCTCGACTGTGGTGGAAGAGAGTGCCCCGTTGGCTGTGTCGAATGGCTCGGCTGCGGTAGCACCGGCCTGTTCAGCCTTGCAAGCAGCGTCCTTGGCGCCAGTAATTTAAAAAGTGCTGGAAAAAGCATGAGAAATAGAAGGATGCTAAGTGTTAGATGAAGCAGAAACAACAGCTTCCGTCTACCCCACTCAGCAAGAGGCTTCAGATTCAGGCGGTCAGAGAGCAGCAACTGGTAATGGAGCTAACAGCCATTCCCGCCAAAATGCCGACCGCTATTTTAACTCCATCTGTGAGCGCAAATAGCGCTAATCAGGTGGTGGTCCCTGTAGCTATGCAACAGAGTGTGACTCAGGGAGCTGTAAACGAGGGCATTAGCAAGGAGGCTATTTTACCCATGGCTGTGGGGACAATTGACCATGGAGGAGCAGGGATTTTGGGTCCCAATAATGAGCAACTCTCTAGTGCTGAATTGCGCTGGCTGGGGGAGTTCATTAAAAAGCAGTGTATGGATGTAGTTTCTCCACTACTGCCACAACCTATCCCATCTACTTCTATGGATATACATGTCAACCCCTCGTTGGGACCAGAATTACCAACGCCTGTCTCAGAACAGTCTCAGCCGCATTCAAGTAGACACAGACGGCCTTCCTTTTCATCCTCCCCAGATTCTAGTCTGGTTAGATGGGCTATCCCGATGGGGGAGAGAATTAGTATGGCTAAGCGTGTCAGGAAGCGCCATCATGGAAGGAGAGTGCACCATCATTCCTCCTCTGAGGAGGGGACGAGTGCGCCTAAGAGACCTAACACCTCTCAACCGGTAGGTCCAGTTTATGTGGCTGGGAATCAACCCAATACACCTGTAGGCCCCCTCTCCACACCGGTTGTGGCTGCAATGCCTAATACAATTCCGGTCGGTCCTCCTCTACCGGCATCGCGACCTAGATCGACTGAGGGAGAGTCATCATCCTCAGTGAAAAGGAGGAGGGAGAATTGTCCGATGAACAAATCCCTCTTGAGAAAACCACTACGACGTGGTTGTTTGCTGCTAATGAGTTTGAAATACTTTTAGCTAAAGCTAAGAGAGCTATCAATGATGTGACCCCTTTGGTAGATGTTCCTACACGTTCAGGGTTAGATCGGGAGGTCTTCCTGTCTTCTCCAGCATCTTCGGCTACAGTACCATTTCCTTCAGTATTTAAGGATGTGATGTTTGCAGAATGGGGTTTACCCATTGCGGCTAAGGCGGCTCTTTCCTTCCCTAAAAAACTGTATACACTGCCACCTGATATTATGTCTCTTTTAGTAGCTCCAGTGGTGGATGCCCCGGTGGCACAATTGGTGTCCGGTGCCTTGGTGAACAAGGAAGGTGATGAGTTTTTGAAGGCACCGGAGGAAAAGAAGGAAGACCATCTGTTGAGAAAGAGTTATGAGGCATCTGCTACCATTATAAGGGCTGCGACAACTAACTCTATTTTTGCGAGAGCATCCATACTCTGGACTAAGGAACTGGCTAAGTTGGTGCCGCCCGAAAACGTCAAACTTAGTCAGAAATTAAACAAAATTGCAAGAGCTTGTGCTCTTATGGCAGATTCCAGCATGGACTGTATACAGCATGCATCCAGATCCATGGCGGCTGGGGTGGCTGTGCGTAGGGGACTGTGGTTGAAACATTGGAGGGTAGACGCCAAATCAAAGTCTGCCTTGGTGGCTAATCCCTTTAAAGGGGGTAGGCTTTTTGGAGATTCACTTGAACAGGTCCTGGTGGAAATGGCTGACAAAAAGAAGGCCATGCCACTGGGACGGAGGTAGTCATGGAGGCCTTTCCGAGGGAACAGATTTAATCAAGTTCCTTTCGTCCTTTCAGAAGCTTTAATCGATACACCGGCTCCAGATTCAGGGACAGTAACCAAGACAGGGATCAGTGTGGAGCCCCCTTCAGACAAACTTGGAGGCAGTCCTGGGGTAACAAGTCTCGAGGTAATGCAAGGGGCAAACCTGGAAAATTCACTAGTCCCCTGGAACCACGTAACCGTAAGCAGTGACTCAGTACTAGTGGGGGGCAGACTGCAGGAGTTTGCCCAAGTATGGGGGAAGAGTACTTCAGACAGGTGGGTACTTCAAATAATATCTCAGGGGTACAAGATGAATTTAATTTCTCACACACATACTCGATTTCTTTTACGAAACTCCAGTATCCAAATGGATAGACAAAAGACTATTAATGGACCAAGCTATCAATCACCCTCTGGAAATCCGGGCAAAAGAGCCTATTCCACCGACAGAGATGTATGCAGGCGTATTTTTGTTGCTCTGTTTGGTCCCAAAGAAGGATGATTCGTGGCATGCTGTATTGAACCTAAAGCAACTGAATTGCTTTGTGCGACAACGCACATTTTGGATGGAGTCGCTACGAACCATCAAAACAGCTGTACACAAGGGAGATTGGCTGGGCTCTATCGATTTATCAGAGGCCTATCTACATGTACCGATCTATCCAGATTCATGACAGTTCCTGCGCTTCTCCTACAATCAGAGAGGGTATCAATACAAGACTCTACCATTTGGCCTGTCTTCAGCCCCTCAAGTTTTTTTCCAAGTTAATGGTAGCAGTGATTGCTCCCATCCGACAGAAGGGCATACATACATACCCGTATCTGGACGACGTCCTTATACAATCGGTCAGTCTTCGACAGGCAACAAGGGATGTACAACTGACGGTCCGTATCATGCTAAGCCATGGGTTTGTCATCAATTGGAAAAAGAGCCACCTTCTACCATCGCAAACCCTACTTCACCTGGGGGTTTTGTTCAACATGGAGTCAGACACAGTATCGCTGCCACGAGAACTTCAGGAGAAAATTGTGAAGGCCATCAGATCCTGGTTCACCAAGCGGAAAGGATCTGTGATGTCTCTGACTCATATTTTGGGTTTAATGATAGCGTGCCTGGAATCCACTCCTTGGGCCAGATGGCATTCCAGACCTCTTCAATGGTTCTTACTACCCCATCAGCAGACCATCATGGAGAGGGCACACAAAATAGTCAAGTTACCAGTGAAGGTCAGAAACTCCTTTCATTGGTGGCTGTTGCCAACAATGAGGGAGGGGGTGTCGCTAGATGTGCCCAGGAGGACTATAATCACCACGAACGCGAGTTTGGTGGGCTGGGGAGCTCATTGTCTGTCACATAATTCCCAAGGGCTTTGGGATCAGAGGGGCAGACAGTTCAGCATCAACTGGCTTGAACTCAAGGCAGTCCGTCTGGCTCTTATCTATATTCAAACTCTTCTGTTGGGGGAACACTTACTGGTCTGGACGGACAACATTACCACAAAAGCTCACCTAAATCATCAGGGGGGTACAAAATAACTTGCCTTGGTGAGGGAATCGGACCTCCTATTCGAGTGGGCAGAGAAGAATCTGAAATCCTTATCAGCTTATCAGCAGAACATCTGTCCGGAATGGCGAATGTCAAGGCAGACTGGTTGAGTCGCCAGTGGCTGGATCCAGGAGAGTGGTCATTACACACAGAGAGATTCGATCAGATCGTGAGGAGATGGGGCTGTCCACTTGTGGACCTATTTGCTTCCCCACAGAACAGGAAGGTGCCCCAATTTTTCTCAAGACATCAGTGTTGTCGAACTGTGGAGCAGGTAGACGCCCTCTCCTCACAGTGGCCACAAGGGCTACTGTATGCCTTTCCCCCTATAATGATCATTGGGGTGGTCCTTCACAGACTGATTTATGAGAAGGCCGAGGTGATCCTTGTGGCACCATATTGGCCTCGCAAGCCATGGTTCTCAGACCTGGTGGCTTTATCGAATCGTCCTCCTTGGCCGCTGCCTATGAGACAAGACATGCTGTGTCAGGGTCCAATTCTCCATCCAGACCCGGAATGACTTCACCTTCATGCGTGGAATTGAGCGGAGGGCATTAGAGGCTGAAGGGTACTCTCGTTCAGTGCAAAATACTATTTTAGCAGCCAGAAAAGATTCTACAAAATGCATTTATCAGGTGACTTGGAGGGCGTTTTGTAAATGGGGAAAGAAGAATAACGTTGAACCTCGTATGGCAGGCATTCTGGAAGTTTTAGGATTTCTACAAAAGGGTGGAGAAGGGGTTGCAGCCGGCTACTTTAAAGCGGCAGACTTCAGCTTTGGTTTCTGTGTTGGAGTTGTCAGTTTCAGGGTCGTCTAATCTCCACCCTCATGTTAAACGTTTCTTGAGGGGTGTAACCAGTCTGGCACCTCCTTTAGTTCACAGGTTTCCCACTTGGGATTTGAATAAAGTTTTAAATTCCCTTACCAGAGGACCCTTTTGTTGGGAATTCTCTGGTAAGAGAATCCCTTTTTCATTATAGCAGAGTGCACAGAGGCACAACACAGCGGAATTTGGTTAGGCATGCATGTATGCTGAGAGTAAAGTAACTTGGAGCCAGTTCATAGTTTCAAATCCATATATATGGCATTTATTAGAAAACTCCATTCTAGATAGGAAAGTGAGGAGTTAGGATCTCTAATCTATCTATCTAGCTGGATGCAGATGGAGTCTGCATCTCTGCACACATGGTGCAGGGAGAGGAGCTTGCATGTTGCAAGGTAGAAGGAAGAGGAAGAGAAGGGAGAGAGGAAGGAGGAAGTGTCCCTGAGATTAGCAATCTACATTCCAAAGGGATAGTGTCAGAGCAGTAGAGAAGGGATGACCAATGTCTTGACCCTCTAGCCCTCTGACTCACTAGTCTGTCCTCCTATGTCACTGAGACAAGAGACAGCGCAAAGTCCTTCACTTCCAACACCTTTGAACCTTTACGTTCAGTTTCCTTGAAGTTGCTATCTTTTAAAGTACTTTTTCTGGTGGCTATCATGTCAGCTAGACGGGTCTCGGAGTTAGCTGCTTTGTCCATTAGGGATGAGCTTTGCATCTTTCAGGAAGAGTCTGTTCACCAGAAGAGTCTGTAGTTTTAAGACTGGACCCTACCTTTGTTCCAAAAATAAATTCACTGTTTCATAGGAGTCAAGAGATTGTGCTTCCATCATTTTGTCCAGCACCTACATCCTAAGGAACAAGCATGGCATACTCTGGATGTTCGAAGAGCTCTGATAATTTATATTAAACGGACCCAGTCTTTCCGCAAGTCTGACTCTCTTTTTGTTTCGTTCAAGGCTTCTTCTATGGGGAATAAGGTTACAGGACCTACCTTGGCGGGTTGGATCAGGGCAGCCATTTCACTAGCATATGAGTCTAACAACTTACCTGTTCCATTGGGCATTACAGCTCATTCGACCAGGAGTGCTTCCACTTTGGCGTCGTTTCGGCTAGAGTCCCTATAGAAGACATATGTAAGGCGGCCATGTGGTCATCTTCATCACCTTTTGTCAAACATTACAAAATTCTGTCCTTTTTTGATGCCCAAGCGGCAGTGGGTAGGACGGTGTTACAGAAGGTCGTTTAGTTCATCGGCTACCCACCTGGTTGTGGGATTGGGTATGTCCTGTCACGTGATGGATGCCCTCCCCATACCTTGGGAAAAGAAACATTGGTAGACTTACCGTGAAGGGTTCTTTTTCAGGTATGGGGAGGGCATCCGACCCTCCCGTGGATGAATGGGAGGTAATCTGCGGTTGGCGGGGCGACTCTCAGGGTGATTTAGTTTACCTGTATCTTTCAATTTTCCATTACTGGCTATACTTTTTTTCTTATACTTATTATTTCTTGGCAGAAGTACATTTTTGCATACTTGCGTTTATTGTCCATATACTTGGCAACTGAAGTAATGCTCTCTAGGTGGTGATATAGCTCCACTCAACAGTACTATAGACCAGGGGGCTAGTGGACGTGCTGAATTCTTATTGGCCCTGTCTCAGAGCATGCAGAATGTAACATTATACCTGTCACGTGATGGATGCCCTCCCCATACCTGAAAAAGAACCCTTCATGGTAAGTCTACCAATGTTTCTTTCTCTGCATAGGAGACTGTTTGCCTGTTTATTGTTTTCCTAGGCTATGTTTAGTTAGTAAAAAATATCTGTAGTGATCAGACTCCGCTCCCCCTAAAGAATTAACCGGAAATGAACCCTGTCTTGATTGACAGGCTGGTGAATTCCAGTGTTTAGCCAAACAGCACACCAGGTGGGTGGGACCTAGAGAGCTGTTGCCAGGAAGAAGAGAGGTCTTTGTTAGAAAGAAGCTGGGCTGGAGGTGCTCTGAAGGACATGTGGCTGTGGAGATTGGCTGCAGCAGAATAACTCTGCAGATCCTTGAAAGAAAGGAGGACAGGAAATTTGAATTCTCAACCAGAGTTTAGTGAGTTCAACGAAAAAGGAAGCCAAAGCTAGTGGCTTCGGAGGTTTATGGCAGGAGAAAGTGGTTTAGTAAGAGTTTGCATTAGAATTTATATTTATTTAGTGTACTTGCTTCTGCATATTCCTGATACTGTTTTATTATAGTTTACCTGCAACGTAATTGAAATAAGAAACACTAGCCTATGCCCATCCTTCCTAGGGTGATGCAAAAGACTCTATAAAACATTTAAACGTGCCTAAGACAACTATTTTTGTGATCTACTAAGTATTCTTAACTGTATCTAAGAAAGCTAGAAAGCCTCAGATGGAAGCTGTCTGCAGTAATTGAATAAAACTGGGTTTTTTTTAGTCTTTTCTTTTTACAAGCCTCTCTGAGTTGGTTTTTAACTCAGCGAATGGGGGGTGGGGGGTTTCCTCTGGTGCAAACATGTCCTCAGACATTTAGCAGCTATCCGTTTTCTCTTTCCATGTAAGCTTACACGTGGAAGGGTTTTTTTTGTATTTGCCCAATACCCAGTTACAGAGGGACCTTGGATTACAGCACCCAATCCACTGGTCCAGTTCTCTGCACGTTTTAGGGTCTTTAGTGGCAACATTTTGAACTTTCTGAATGGTTTTAGGAGAAGCCTAGCCAGGCAGCTTGGCAGGGATGATTCAGCATTTATTTCCCTCACGCGAGCTTGCTCTGAGACAAAGGCTTTAATCCGCTACAATATCAAACTCTTGTTTCTCATTTAAAGTTGGCTCCTTGTTCCATTACTTATAGAGGATAAGTAATTACTCTGCAACATTCAAAAGTTGAATAAATGGAGAGGGGCGACAAAGATGCTCCTCTCCTGGGCACCATGAGGTATCTGGGTCTGGCCCTGGAGAGACTGGTGCTGAAAGTGGTGAGGCTTTGTCCCAGATCCTAAAGCCAGCAACTGGGACAGATCAACAGGCAAATTTGAAATTATTTTAATAAAATAAAAGAATAGACTCTGTATATCTGCAGCTGCTCCTTTATAGGTGTACAAAACTCTTCCCCCCTGCTAACTGAGCAAAGAAGTACCTTTTAAAAGTGGTGATTCTCTTTATTTAGCAGGGGGAGTGCAACTGGCCCTCTCCATCCCCAGCACTGCATCCTTCCATTGGCTGTTGCTGGTGTCTAACTTATGTTTCATTTTTTAGATTATGAACAGGGAGCCATTTTATTTATTTATATCTGTGCAAACCACTTTGGGAACTTTTGTTGGAAAGCGATATATAAATATTCAGCATATTTATATTCCAGCTTTATGCCGCTCAGTTCCCTGCCTCTTGCCTTTTCAAAATGCAGGGACAGTGGGATGAGCTCAGGCACAGCAAGAGCGGTGGTGAGTACTGCTGCTGCCATTAAGCAGAAATCATGGTGGGGGTGTACGTGTGCATGTGCACTCCAAACACTGCAGGAGTGGGATTTGGAGGGGGGGCAGATTAAGGCCGTCATAGGGAAGAGCAATTGATGAATGGTGTACTCTATATGCCATGGGGATAGGAATGTTAGTGGCAGCTCACTACATCGCTCCAAGTTCTAGGAGCATTTGGGCCAAGCCAGAAACAAAATTAAAATCCCCATGATATTTTATGACATTCCAATAGACAGGGATTATGGCTGTATGGCTACTTGGAAACTGCCAAAATACTCAAGAGTGTTTGTGCCCTTTTTATTGATAACTGGGAGTTATTTGCACATGGCTTCATGCTGCAGGATAAAGGTTGAGCAAAGCCATTTAGAATCACACTTGCAGCACTGAGGGAAGCATCCCCTCCCCTCTGCTCTCGGATTTTGTTTTGGTGCAAGTTCACATGGCATGTCTCCATATTTTCCTTCTAGCCAATTGAGGCGGGGGGGGGGGAGAAAGAGAGGTTTCTAAAGAGCTATATCTGCATTTCTAAAGAGAGTATCCCTCTTATCATGCTAATGATTCTATGTCAGTGCCTCTCCCTATTTGCCCCGGGGTTTTCAGAAAAAGTAGCTTAAAACCAGCATTTTAAAAACCCAGAAATACATAAAGATAAACTAGAATTCGCAAGACAAAGCCCAATTTGTGTATGGAGTGCTTCCAAGGATCTCCAAGGGACTTCCTGGTAAGTTTGGCTGGTGTGTGAAAGCACACATTCTCTTCCAGAGGAGATTTGGGGTAACAGCCCTGTCTGTAAAGCTTCTTGGTGAGCCATGTTCTTGAGGAGCTTTTGTTGAAGGCTGCTTCTTACTTAAGATTTTGTCAGTGGGTACAAGGCACATATGTTCTTCCTTGTGTTTAAGAATGGCGGGCGTGTGTATTTAAACTGACGCTTTTGTCAGGAAACTGCATGGAAGCTGGAGCCCAATCCTTTCCTGGTCACAATCTTGAACTGCGATTTAAACATGCAGTTAGCATTTTCATGCCAACAAACAACAGACAGTCCTGTGAAGCAGAGGAGCCTCTAAAACCACAGCAGATCCCCTGAGATAGGCCTTGGAGCACAAGTTGCATTCCGCCAACTCATAGCTCTGTTTCTGTCTTGTGTGTTCCAAACTGCTGATTATTTGTGCTCGCTCTCTCGCTCTCGCTATCGGGTCAAAAGAGGCCAGGGCCAAAAGCCCCACTTTTGATAATTAAACTCAATCATGCCCCTGCCCCCCCCCCCCAAAAAAAAATTATGGTTGATTCATCCCCAAAGGGAAACTGGAGGAGACACATGCTGTATTGGGGGTTAAAGTGTCTGTTTTGCCCAGGGGCATAGGGAACTTTCCTGTGGTTGGAAGATGAAGTCCTGCCAGTGGCTACCCAACCCTTCTGTTTTTTTATCGCACATGCAAAGCATGCACACACCCCGAGCCAGTGTCTGACATCAGACTCAGGTGGCTTGGCCACTCCCCAGGAGAGGCTTGGACCCTCTTCCATCCTCCCCAGCCAGCGTTTCATTGAAATGCTGACTGGCTGGGTTTTTAAGAGAACATCTTCGCCATGATTCCCACCGCCCATTAAGATAATCTGGAGAGGTTCATCTACATTTGCCACCGGCTTGTCTGGTAGCTACTCAGGGGTTGACCTTCTCCATTGCTGCCCTGAGACTTTGGAATGCACCCCCTGTTGAAATTAGAGCCTCCCCATCTCTGACAACTTTTAAAAAGTCAATCATGACACATCTGTTCACCCAGGCTTTTAATTTGATTTGCCGTTTTAATATTTTTAAGCTTGTTTTAAGTTTTAAATTGTTTTAATGTTTAAATTTTGTTTTAATTGTGTTTTTATTGTAAACCACCCAGAGACGTATGTTTTGAGCAGAATAGAAATGTGCTAAATAAATAAATAATGAAAGACTGCCTGGGGAAGAGGGGCCTCATGCTCCCAGCTGGCAAATGCCCTAGCTGCGGATAAGAGGGTGTCTTGGTGGGCCTCTCAGACCCTGGAGGCCACGGGACAGTCATCCCCCTTGCTCCATTGTCCCCATGCCCCTGGTTTTGTCCCCAGCACAGCACCTTTTAGGGAGGAGACTGAAACGAAAAGCATCAGCAGAGGCAATCACTCCCCACCTCCCATCCCATTCAAGAAGGATGGGAGGTGATGAGATTCAAGGCTCTAAGCCATTCCTTGGGGGCTTCCCATGGGACACCCCCCTAATGACTCCTCGGCCAAATTCTAATGGATATCCATTAATGGATGTCTAGTTATCAGGAGATATCTCCTAACCATTAACTCCCCTCAGCCAACCATCTTGTGCTTGCTAATAGCCATCCCTCTAACAAAGGAACAGTTGGCCATTAGCTATAACACTAGCAATTAAGCTAGGTGCACATCCACTACCCAGATGGCAGCCAGCCACATGTCTAGCTCTTTCAGCAGTGTCTATAATCCCATTTACCCATGTTTCCTCAACATACATTGGCTGTTGCTGGTGTATGGGAATGTGGAACACGGTGACATGGGTAGGTATGTCTAGATTTTATCGAGTGGGAAGAGACACTAGTTATATAGCTGCCATTTTCAGTGGTGGATGCGTGAATGATTAGCAGCTTGTCTAGTTTGAACATGAGTCTTGCCGTCTGAGGTTTATTTCATGCCTGGTTGGATTTATTTTAGTCCTCCGTTTCCCAAAAACTGTCCACAGCTCTGCATGGGATGGAAATAATGATGCAGAATCCTCCTTCACAAGTTGCCAGGACCCCTGGGCTGTGCAAATTGGGAGAAGGGTTGTTGTTTTTTTAAGCCTTTAAAAAGCCTCTTGTATGAAGAGCAAGATTTCTGTCTTCACATTTTCTGCTGTCTTGGCTGCTTGTCTTGCTGCGAGGTCATGTGAGCTGCTGATGCTGATTCAGGGAGTATAATGAGCCTCAGGGGGAGGGGGAGGAGAGACAAAGTAGGGTTTGTTTTCTCAACCCCCCCATTTCTTCTTATTAATTCCCTTGTGTTTGCGCTTGGTCAGAGCCATCAGTTCCATTGCCAAGGACATCGTCATGTTTTTGTTTTTGTTTTTAATAAGGGTGAAGGTGGCAACACTGACCCATGGCAAAATAGGGGCAAAGAAATGAAGAGGGAAGATGGCATGGTGGCAACTGTTTGGCTGCAGTTGCCACCAGCCCGTCGGGTGGCAACTCAGAGACGGGCCATCTCTCCGTTGCTGCCCCGGGGCTTTGGAATGTGCCCTGTGCTGAAATAAGAGCCTCCCCATCTCTGGCAACTTTTTTTGTTTAAGGCAGTTAAGACATATTTGTTCACCCAGGCTTTTGAATTAGGTTTACCATTTTAATGGTTTTTAATATTGTGTTAAAACTTCAAATTATTGTAATGTTTTAACATTTTTAATTTGTTTTAGCCTTTTTAATTTGTTTCAGTTTGTATTGCTTTGTTATAAACCACCCAGAGACGCCAGTTTTGGATGGTATAAAAATCTCTCTCTCTCTCTCTCTCTCTCTCTCTCTCTCCACCTATCTGAAAAGAAGCAATAGCCCTATTCATGAAGGCTGATGTGTAATTTAGCTCAGCAATAATTTGGGATAGAATTAAGAAAAAATGCCTATACTTATCCTGGAGATCTTACATAGATGAACACATTACTTAGGTTTGGAGTTGACAGAACTCAAGTTGTTCCTTCAATTCTGCTTGCAAGACAGAAACATCCTTAGGAATTTAGGATTACATATGAAGCGACTTTGAGTCCTTCTTGTGCTGAGCCATATTGTCTATGCTGACTGGCGGTAGCACTCCAGGTTTTCAGGCAAGAATCTTTCCCAGCCCTACCCGGAGATTCCAGAGATTGAAAGATGGGGTTGTTGTTGCTAGTGTGAAAGCATCTGTTTTGCATGCAGGAAGTCCCATGTTCAATCATTTAGCTCCTCCAGGTCGGTCTGGGAAAAGAGTCCTGCCTGAAACCCTGGAGAGCTTCTGCCAATCAGTGTAGAAAATACTAAGCTGGACGGCCTGCCAGTATAAGGCGGCTTCCTATGCTCCTTTTTTCTGTGGGGCCCTTTCTGAGTTACCTTCGTGGTATAAGAGCTGGTGCAGCATGAGTCACAGATGGATGCATTAGAGGGAATTAAGGCTTTGGGGTTGGTTTGTTTTAAAGTATGTCATTTAATATTCGGCCCTAATCCACAGAATCTATCTATCTATCTATCTATCTATCTATCTATCTATCTATCTATCTATCTATCTATCTATCTGTCTATCACATTTATAAACCACCCCATCCAAAGGCTCTGAGCGGTGTACAACCACTTTAAAAAGACATAAAAACTAACAATTCAAAACACAGTGATAAAAACAATATAAAAACCATTCAAAAACCATTCAAACCATTAAAAACCAATTAAAATACTTAAAAAAAAACTCTTTACAAACCTTGGAAGGCCAGGCCAAACAAATCGGTTTTTAGGGCTCTCATAAAGGCCGACAGCAAGCTAGGCAATTTACTTTATGTTTCTCATACGTTATGATAGATGTGCCATTCACTGAAAAGCAAAAAATATCCCTGATCAAAGATGTCATAAAACTAAGTATCTGAGATGTGATGAATATTGATACGGTCTCAGGAGTGGAGCTGTAATTGTGCACATGGGTTCCAAGAACCCACGTGCAGCTGCCGTCTGGGCCACCACACTCACCATGGCAGGCACCTGGTGGCAGCCCCCTTGGTGACCCGTTTCTCCCTGTTGTGGGCGCGGCGACAGCCTCCCTGAGGGAGCAGCCTGGCGCTCAGCCGCCACCACCGCGCATGGTGGGGAAAGAAGGGGTGCACCACGTGTGCGGTGGAAAGAGATGGCACTCCAGGGAGGGGCACTTCCACCAGGTGGGGGAGGGCAGCCCGAACACTGGCTGCCTATGCATTCCCTACACTACTGTACAGTCTGAAGACTAATTCAGTACCTTGTAACTGAACGAAGGTGTGATAAACGTCTTATTTATTTATGCAGTTCAGATCTTAGAAGCAAGCAAACACAATGAAAAAGATTAAAAGCTGGGCCTGTGTGAATATACTCAGAAGGAGTCCACGGGAGAAGACAAATTATTGGGTCTTCCTTTCCCCGCCACCCTGCAGAGAGAAAAGTAGCTTGGGAAAGGCAATGTTGAACAGGCAGCTGGCTGGCAGGGAATGGGCTAAGCTACCTCCTCTCTCCTTTAATCCAACCCTTGATTAAAGTAAATTGTGGTTGCTAAAAAATGTTGGGGGGAAATAATGATGGAACTACATGTAATGTGCAGTTTGGCTCCAAGGTGTAGACTGAACTGGCATAGAGCAAGTTTCAGTTTGGATGCCTGACTGCATCTCAATTTGCCAAAGTCTTCTGGGAAAGTTAACTCATGTTGAACTCACCAGTTAAAAAATGGTCATACAACTTGACTCTTATAACATCAAGGGAAGCACAGATAAAGTGACATGAGGCCCTCAAGTAACCCAAGTCCCAAGGCACCTACTTACCTCATGAAGGATTGTGGGTGCCTTTGGTGTGCATATTCTTCGACTGAGTGAGAATACTCTCCGTCAGAGAACCCTGCAAACCAAAGAGCGAGAAAATCTTGTGGTGGATTTTTGCAGCTTTTTCAAATGAACTTAAGCTTGGCTCTCGCCTTGCCCTCCTGGGACATTTCTCTCATTTCTTCGACACTATTCTAATTGCCAGTAAAGATGATAGTTCTGTCACTGGGGGTTTCATTTTAATCCCCACTGGCCTAGTGGTGGAGGCAGACAACCCTAATCCCACAGTATTGGCTAAAGCTTTTCTTCTTAACTTCTTCCTGGACTGCTTCTAGCAGATGCTAGTGAGTAGCATGTTCAAAGGAAAAGCAGTAATAGAGTGACTTTGGAAAGACAACAGCATATGAACTTGTGCATTACTGAAATGATCTTTTTTAAAAAAAAAAAAGTCTGGGTACACAAATCCATTTGGTTTTCTGGAAACCTACCTTTCACTGCACAGAACTTAGTTTGCATCTTAATTGTATCACCAATATGCTGGAATTTCCAGGAATTTGGAAAATCTGCACATGAGCTTAACAGTTTTAGTTTTGGGAAATTTGTCAAACTGGAAAGCTATTTCTTTGACTTTGTAGCATGAAGTCAAGAAGATCAAAGAGTAAGCAAGTAGGTAGAAGTAAAGGCTCTTGATTGTTGTTGTGGCATTATGACTGTGATTTGGGACCAGACGAATTTTGATGGGCAAGGCTTATGGTCAGCACTGTTGGCCTGTGTCCATGACCTCACCGTCTGTGGCTGACTATACCACAAAAGTAACATGGATCCAAGTATCTCATTTTCCCACTTTAATTGAGGCCAATACTTCATCTGGGAATGAATGAGCAGCTGACTCCTAGAGGCTAATGCTATGACTCATCCTCCCCATTGGCCTCAATGTCTAGAAGCATCCTCTATCCAAGGCATAACCCCTCCAGGGAGGAAACCATTTAAACACTAGTGCTGCACTCATATTTGGCTCCAGGCATATAGCCAATGCACAGAAAAGGGAGCAGGATTACACCAGCTATCTCTGCCCCTGACCTATGCATGCTGGCAGGTTCAGCCCCCAATCTCTATACAGCAGGGCAAAGATGAGAATGAGATTTCTATGCAAGTACAGCTGCAAATGTATAGACCATTCTTGCAGCTGAGATGAGAACCTTGATCAGTCAGAGTTTCCAACCACATGGAAGGATCTGCATGCATACAGCTGCATGCACACAGACAACATCCTAATGCACGGAGAACCAGAGGCAGGGCCAGGTTCACGTTCCCTCCACATCTTGGGTATACACCTGGAATGAATGTCAGTACAGAGTACCTCTCAACTCATGGAGTCAAGTAGGCATCTTCTTAAGCCTGTCATCTATCCTTGTGAGATTCCAAGCATTCTCAAACAACTGCACTGCAACACCCATACTTAACTGAATTATTCAGCCCAGGATGATCATTAGCTTAGGAGGGAACTGTAAGCAAGGCTTTGTTCTCTGTCTGCATTGGTAAGGATCAAGATTCCTTTGTGTAAAAACTATATTGGAGTTTTGCCTTTAACTCCTGAAGATTTGAAGCTTCTTTCTCGTCTTCAAGGGGCCGAGCATTCTGCCCCTGTCAGAATTAGGAATGAGCCCAAACGGACTCAGGCAGCCATGGGTGGGTATCGGTTCCTTTAAAAAGCAGGTAAGCAGGTCCTTACCTGCTCCTGCGCTGCCCCACTGCTTTTCCGGGTATGGTACTCGCTCTACAAAAGGCTGCGTGTGGCTGCAACACTGCTCCCAGCATAATGCATGTAGCATCTGCATGCACATGGCCGCCTCGCACAAGCTGCAGGGAGCAATGCCTCAACCGCACACGGCCTTTTGTAGAGTAAGCATCATGCCCAGAAAAGTGGTGTGGCAGAGCAAGAGCAGGTAAGGAACTGCTTACCTGCTTTTAAAGGGAACTGCTCCCTGCCCCGGTGAACTGGTTTGGCTGTGGACACCCGATCTGGTTCGGTGCTTCCCTAAGGAGGTGCCAAACCAGTTTGTGCACATCCCTAGTCAGAGTAGATAATAAGCTGAGCTGAAATCAGACATTCACATACTGTGCAATGCAATGCTGGTGGATGGAGCACCACTCTGGCTGTTGCGTACATGTAAACACCATCAGCTGTGTTGTGCCCCAGGGCAGCTCCACTCTGGTGTAAAGCTGTGCAACAAGATGCCCATTATTTGCATAGTAGTAGTATTTCCAATGGACTCCAGTTGCACAACTGCATTGTCACAACTTTACCCTGGAGTAGAGTTGCCTTGGGAGGAAATACTGTTGCTGGTGTTTACATGCTTGCAGCAATGCAGGTGATATCTGGGATCCCCCATTACCAATTGTCACTTTTCACTTCCCAGCTCCTGTCTCCAACACAATCACTTCTCCCTCCTCCTATCTAGTTATTTGTTCCCACACAACTGAAAATTGGGAGCATGCACAGTTCCCAAACCTGAGTAGGACACATGTCCTACCCAGTTTTCGGTTGTGTGAACAACCTCAAGGTCTACAAACATATGGTGTTATTTTCAGTGACTAATAGTAATGATAGTGGCTGACATATTCCACAGCCCTATGCCGTTGAATGGAGGAGGGCTGTGGGTTTGCAAGAAGTTTTCAGAGTCCCTCAACTGAAGACTTCTTTCCTCAGAAAAGTAGGTGCAGAAGGGAAAGGAGGAGTGATGTTTGTGTCTCTCCCCTCTATCCAAAAGCCCTTTCTACTTGTATACATATGTTCCTGAGGGCCATGCAGCCCTCCACGGCATATTTATACAAGTGGAAGGGACGTTTGGAGGGAGGGGAGAGACATGAAAATAGAAATCATATAAATATAATATAGAAATTGAATAAATAAACAAATAAATACATAAAATCACCCCCCCTCTATGAAAATCACTCCCCTCCCCCTCTATACTGCCCAGAGCCACTGGATGGGGCAGTTGATAAATGTAATAAATAAATATGTGCAGTCTGCTGCACACAGAAGCCTTCAGTGCAGGGACAAAGAAGTTTTCTTGAGGATATGCAGCTCTCCTTCTATCATGGAGGCAGGTGCATAGCTAGGGGACAGTGGGCTCGTGTTTGCCCCTCTCCCCAGCGGCCCCTCTTTCATGCCAGCCATGCCCCTGTGTGTGATGTCACACACAGGGAGCGTGGCCAGCACCCAGTAGGGCCTGTGCAACCCTCCAGAGCTCATTTCCCAGCCAGCTTCATTGTCAGCCGGTGTTATCTTTGTTCTCTCCCTCATTCAGAGCAAAGAAAACACCCAGCTGACAGCAAAGCTGGCTTGGAATGAGGCTGGCCAGAGCTTAGGGAGAGGGTTCAATACAATCTTTATTGTCAACCTGGAGAAGAGGCGAGCCAGGCAGCTCCCAGGAGCTGGGCGGCTCGGGTTCTTTGAACCCATCTGTCAAATTATAGCTGAAGATAAGTTGGGCTGAAGAGAGTGTCAAGCATTCAAAGTAGTGCTGTCCAACTGCCTGGAAACTGTTTTCAGCCATCTCAGAGTTGCCCTGCTGATCACGTTCATGCTGATCAGCACCCCTGTCGGTCCCTAACGCCAATGTTCAGCTGCATGGAATGTCAACAACAACAATTATTATTATTATTATTATTATTCTCAACAAGAAAACAAGTTCTGAAAGCAGTTTAAATAGGAAAATATATATATAAGAAGATGGTTCTCTGTCTATGAAGGGCTCACAATCTAAAATGAAACACAAAGGAGACACCACGATCTGCCCCTCGAAGCATGCTGTGCTGAGTCTAACAGGGACATTTGCTTTTTCCCGTTAAATGGACCATTCCAAAGGTAACGGAATCAGGCATGTTACCACTTTTTCCATGACTGTAGTCATAAGTAAATTTTCAGGTTGATATTATATATACCCACTGGCAAGAGAACATCTCCCTTTCAAAGGCCATATTTTTATGAACCCTTAAATATTATAGTATCTGAAATGTGAAGAAGAAAAAAGTTGGTAACAGAATCAGAAATTTTGTTTGAAAATTCTGATTCTGTTAACAACATATTTCACATGTTTCATACACTAGGCTTGTCCACACAGTCATTTGAATCTAAGTTTGATGTGGGCTAGCAACACTGAAGTGATTGTGTGAAATCATGCCAAGTTAGTTTATGGCCCGAGATTCTTGCTGTGGAATGGGTCCACAAAATCACACTAATATTGGTAACCCACCTTAAACCTAGATTCAAATGATCTAATGAACAAGCCTACTATCTATATTATTTAAGGATTTTATAAATTTATGGCCTTAGAGTAGGAGATGCTCTCTTGCCAGTGGATGCATATAATATCAATGTGAAAATTTGCTTATGGCTGCAGTTATTGAAAAAGTGGTAACATGCCTAATTGGAACTGCCCAAATATGAGAAAACCTCTACTTTAAAAGGCCCTTCTTTGCCTAATTAGTAGCAGGGTTGGTTACTACAGCTTTCAAAATAAAGTGTCAAAGTTTCTAGCTCTCATGGGAACAGAAATAGGCATGCTTAAACATGTCTGGGTAATGTCTGGGTAAATCTCAGGGGTCAGAAGCACGGGCAAGCAAGCCCTCCAAGAGGGCAAGGCTTCACTGCCCTGCATTTATTTAGGTTTCCTTTCAGCTCAGCTGTTGACTTTAAAAGTCCACAAGACAGCTTACAAAAACAACATTATATAACACAGTCCTCTCTGCTTCTCTCTTTGACCGTCAGCGTCTCTGATGAAAGGGGTCTGGCTGCCTGCAGATGAAATGACTACAGACAAATGTCGCTCTCAGTCTCAGTGTGGAGAAATCAGATAGAGCGGGGTCTGGCTCTGTGAACCTGCATAACACCTTGTGATTCCCAATCACTAGCAGGAACAGAAAACATGATGTGAATGAAGCACGTATATGCAAAAAACCTACATTATTCAAGTCATTGAATTCAGGTTTTCTTGGTATATTGACTACCCCTCCATGAGGAACTTGGTGGCCAGGCTCAGATTCCCATTCCAAAAATCCTCCCGAGCCTGCCCTTTAATCACTAGGTGTCATCTCTTCATGTGTGAATCCAGCTTCTCCCCTTATTTTATCTGTCCTGCCACCTGGAGCTGATTTCCTTTTCTCAGTCTGCACCCTGTTGAATGTCTGCTGCTTTCAGTTGCGCGAAGCAACAGGGCTCTTGAACATGAGGGTGCATCATGCTTCTCCTGCCCTCTGAGCACAGGAGAGAACATTGCTAAAGGCAGCCTAGTTTGTCCTGTAAACAGTCAGTGCAGAATCACCGATTGCTGGGATGGCTAGACTTTCAGGAGATGGATTAACCATAAATATATGCATACTTACGCACACAAACGCACACACGTGCATGCATGCAGGCAGATACACACACACAGAGTGAGCATGAGAAAGAGAGAGAGATGCAATCCTCGCCCGCCCCACCTCCCTTTGCCCAGTGAAAATGTCTGGCTTTCTCTAATGTGATCCTATTATTCTAATCGCCCTATCTCTCATCCCTCTGACCTGCTCCACACGCTGGGTTTAATCTCCTTATTTTTTCCCCTATCCTGTAAGTTGATCATTTGCTGGGTTGTACGACGGGGACCTCAGAGTGAAGCATCATGGTGCTCTGTTGAACTCCTGGAGGTATTATTTGGCAATTTAATACAAGAAGTACCTTTGAGCTGGTTTTACTACTCCTCAAGGATGTGCTCTCGACCTGTGCCTCCCACTGTGCCATAGGTAGGAATGATGCCTGTACAGCAAGCCCAAGCTTCTCTTCCACTCTCTCACTTGCTGTCCTGCTACCAATTTTTAAGGGAAATCCAGTAGCAGTTAAGACAAAAAGGTAGCAGTTAGTCTTGAGGTATTCCAGGTGCTGCATAGACTAAAGGTAAAGTAAAGTGTGCCATCAAGTCAATTTCGACCCCTGGTGCCCACAGAGCCCTGTTGTTTTCTTTGGTAGAATACAGGAGGGGTTTAGCATTGCCTCCTCCCGCTCAGTATGAGATGATGCCTTTCAGCATCTCCCTATATCGCTGCTGCCCGATCTAGTACTAGTGGAAATTTGAACCGGCAACCTTCTGCTTGTTCGTCAAGCATTTCCCCTCTGCACCACTTAAGGTGGCTTGCTGCATAGACTACATCTACATTAATTATTCGTCACTGAATTCAGGTTTTCTTGGTATTCTTGCTACCCCACCATGAGGAACTTGGTGGCCAGGCTCAGGTTCCCATTCCAAAACGTCATGCTCCAGATCTGCTATCCCTAAACAGTGGAATGTTCAAGGCAATCTATGTGGGGTAAGTTTTCCTTGAAGGAAACAGCAATGATTGGGGGCTTTCGGTGTTCTTGCCATAATCTGTTTATTTATAAGATGGACAGATGGAGCACTTCTGTTAGGGGTGTAGGAGAAAGCGCACAGGAAGGCAGGGATACTCCCAAAGCAACAGTCGTTTCTCCAGACAAGACCCTGCTTCTTCCCGTTATTAAACTTCTTAATAGCTCTGACAAATTGGACAAATCTATATGTGGCAGCCATCCTGACCAGTTGCATTCCGTTGTTCCCTGTATTAGCAAAGTGGAGGTTGTGCATAACAGGAGAGGGTGGGTATCTCATGCTTTCATAGAGCACATGCTTTCATGTGCAAGCTGCCAGATTCACTTCTGAGGATGGGCACAGAGTGCTGGGAAGTGTAGCCCGTCCCAATATATTCCTTCTAAAGTTCTTAAGAGAAGGCTCTGTCTGTCTTAAAGGATTCTCCCAGCACTAAGAAAAGTGTGGCACTGTGCAGAGTTCAGCACAGTGGGAACTGGCTCTCACATCGAAGATCTTATTTTGCCGAAGTGGCCCCAACTTGAAAAAAATGAAGATCACTGGTGCACACTGACTAGAAGCAGTTCTCCAGACTTTCAGGCAGGCGTCTTTCCCAGCCCTCCTTGAAGAGGCATGCCAGGGGTTGAATCTGGAACCTTGGGGCATGCAAGGCATGTGCAGTGTGTCACTAAGCTATACTCCACTCTGCTAATGAAAATGCAGGTCATCACTTTCCAAAACTAAGAAGTCCCAGCCTCTTTAGCATTTAGTGCACAAATATTTAGGCTGCCATGACAGTATGTCGGTCCCATTGGAAACAAGATTGATTATTGGAATAAAGCTTGGCTGTTGGCAAGATATCTGTGAATTATTTGGTAAAGTTAGTGGCTGATATGCTGCACAGCCTACCACCTCTTTAGTGGTCCACTTCAGGGCTACTGCAGACTTCAGAGGCAGCCCCAATGCTGTTTTGAAGCAGCAATAGCAGAACTTGTGTTCCCCGGAAATGCAGCTTTGACAACAGGGACATAGGAAAGCTGGCAGCAGCCCTGGGACCAGATGGAAGGGTGGGTGCTCCCACCACTGGGTGCTGCGCCTGCTCCCTCCACTGCCTGATGTGCTACCTTGCACTGGTCATGCCCCTTCCAATGCAGGAGGCATTGCCTGGACCAAGCAGGGTGTGAGTGAGTGAGAGGAAAGAAGCACCCAGGCTGGTACAGAAAGCACTAACTAGCTGGATGGGTCACAGGTGCAGTGGGAGAAGAAGACAGGTGCAGCCACTGATGGTGGCTGGGGTTGCTGCAGCAGCAGCACTGGGGGAGCCGGAGGCAAGAGGGAGCCATGGGGGGAGGGGACTCCTGGTGGCCTCTGTGGGCCCACAACTCATTGGTCCCTCCTTGTACCACATGGCTCTTCCACAGTAGCTGCTTCAAAATAGTATCAGGGCTGCCTCTGAAGTCTACAGCAGCCTCAGGGCAAACCATTCCAGAGGTGGCAGGCTGTGCATCATGGCAGCCACTGTATTTTTTCTGTCCTTAAAGCTCTTTAGTTTGGAAAAGAGACAACTACAGGGAGACATGATTGTGGTGTATAAAATTATGCATAGAGTAGAGAGAATGGAAAGAGAAATTTTTTCTCTTACACACACAGCACTAGAACCAGGGGTCATCCCATGTAGCTGAAGGCTGGGAAATGAAGGACTGACAAAAGGAAGTGCTTTTCCACACAGCCCATAATTAACCTTTGGAATTCTCTGCCATGGGATGTGGTGGTGGCCAATAGCTTGGATGGTTTTAAAGGGGGCTTAGACAAATTCATGGAGGGCAGGTCTATCAATGGTTACTAGTCTGGTGGCTATAGACCACCTCCAGCCTCAGAGACAAGAGGCCTCTAAATGCCAGTTGCAGGGAAGCACAGCAAGAGAGAGGGCATGCCCTCACATCTTGCCTGTGGGCTGGTGGCAGCTGGTGGGCCACTATGTGAAACAGGAAGCTGGACTGGATGGACCTTGGGCCTGATCCAGCAGGGCTGTTCTTATGCTCTTATTTTCTTATCCATCCCAGCGATTCTGCAGGTTCCAGATTCACTGTTCTGCACAGCAGTTTATCATCAGCTTTATAACTACTCAGGATGAAGTAAGGAGCTCAGATGTCCAAAAAGCACACAAGGTATTCATGATGGTAATGTATCACTGCATCTGAACAACTGAAAGGGTCTATTCATAGCTGCATGAAGTAAACAGCCCCAAGAAAAATGGAGAGGACTTGCCATTCATTTGGTGTAAGCCATGGCCCTGGCCTGGAATCCATCAAGTAGGAAAGTGAGTGGCGTGCCCAAATGCTTAGTTCAACACTGCCTAAATTGACAGGCAGCCTCTCCAAATGACACATGGGAAAATCAGGGTGCATGATTGAAATTGGGATGCTGTCGCATTTGTGCAAAGTTTTACTTGGAGCTGATGCTGGGCTTGAATGTGAATGGGAGAAAATGATAATTGTAGCTGTTCGAGACCAGTGATTTCTGAACAAAATTGTCATCTTCTGCGCTATGCCTCTACCCCACACAGCATAATATGAGGCAGAGACACAGATTCTCCCATGTGTTCCCCTGGTCCTATTGCCCACCCTCTCCCACTTTCTATATTGAGCAGGACTTGATGTCTATCACTCAGCATGGTGGGTGGGCAACAGGACTGGGGAATGAATGAATGGGAGAAGTCACAGCTGGGTGCATCAGGAAATTTAAAATATACAACACAGATCTTTGGATTAACATTTGGTGACCTTATGCCTGAATTACAGAGTGGTCCTTTTTATCAGGTCATGGGAGTCTTGTAGACTGTTGATGATGATCATGATGGCAACAACAACAATGATGATCTGATAGAGTGAGTTAATAAGAGAGCAATATCTACGTCAAAAGGCATGGCAGACAGATTCAGAATGCCATCTAGGTGATGGATCCCCCTAATACAAAGTCTGAATTTCACAGTTGTCTGCATAGGGTTTTATTCAGCCGGTTGTATTTTTTTCAGGCAAACCCTTTATTTTTATCAGCTCAATATTTAAATTGTATTGTGGCAGCAATCCTCAAATGTCAACAGAGCTGCTTCTACTAATATGGAGAGTCAGGAAGATGAATAGGATCTCCTACGCTTTACAGATAGTTTTACCACCTTTCAGTGCAACACACAGTTCCACTGACTGTTGGAGGTCCTGTGGACAAAATGTTGATAGTATCTCCTGTGCTACATTCTATTTTGGGTGCCAAACTATTAGCATGTAATCCCACATCTGGTCACAAGGTGGCTTGGGCTCTCTTGCTTGCTAAAACTGGATTTACACAAATGCAATCAGCTGGATACAGAGTGTGAAAAGAGTGTTTTTCCGCTGTAGCAAAATTTAATGCTGCTTCAGCTGCTGTGACTGTGGAATCCTACAGGATGACATAAAACAGCAGACTTGTGGCTTCATTAATCTTTAGGGATGTGCGAAACGTTTCTGATACAAAACGTTTTGTACACAAAGCCTGTTTCAGGTGTTTTGTAGACAAAACAAAACACCCATTTTCCAGATCCAAAAGTTTTGTATACAAAACAAAACGTCCCTGGTTCGGCTACAAAACATTTTGTTGTTTCGGACCTCCATTTTGTGGTGATCTCTGAGTCAGTCTCCATTTTGTGTTTGACATCTCTTTGAATTTCCCACCATTCCAGCCTTCTGATCGGTGACCTAAATCATGGGCTGACCTGCTGACAATTCCCTCCTTGTTCCCCATTGGCTCTTTTGCTTCTTGCCACTCTTTACTGACCCCACATTGGCCAGGGGAAGGGTTGCTAACCCATGGGGTGCTGGGTTCTGTTGTTTCTGTGGTTTTCTGAGTGTAGATTCTCTGGTAGCATATGAGAGTGGATTCTTGTTTTTCACTGAAAATCTCATATGCTACCAGAGAATCTACAATGAACACCTCAGAAACACAAAACCCAGTACCCCAAGGGCTTGTGGGTATGGAGGTGGTTGGCACCCTATGTGCACTACACAACTCCTCGCTCTGGGAAACCCCAGTGCCCCCCAAGTGGAATTATGGGGCTCCTGAAACCTCCATTATTCCCTATGGGAGAAATCTTAAAAGACACGTAAACTTCAACAATTCACAAAAGCTCAGCCCTTTGCCCAATGGAGAGGAGAACTGGTCTTGTGGTTGAGCATGACTTGTCTCCATAGCTAAGCAGGATCTGCCCTGGTTGCATATGAATGGGAGACTTGATGTGTGAGCACTGCAAGATATTCCCCTCAGGGGATGAAGCCTCTCTGGGAAGAGCAGAAGGTTTCAAGTTCCCTCCCTGGCTTCTCCAAGATAGGGCTGAGAGAGATTCCTGCCTGCAACCTTGGAGAAGCCGCTGCCAGTCTGTGAAGACAATAGTGAGCTAGATAGACCAATGGTCTGACTCAGTATATGGCAGTTTCCTATGTTTCTAATTCTTTTGAGATAATTCTGGAAGTTTCCTTGCCCCCATTGGGCACTACCACCCACCACACTCCGCTCTGGGTCATCCCTTTCCCCTTGATTTGAAGCGATACATTTGCTGGAATCCCCATTATTCCCTATGGGAAAATTCTTAAAGATGTGTAAACTTAAAAAATTCACAAAAAACCAGCCCTTTGTCTAATTCCTTTGAAATTTGGGTGGTAGCTTCCACCCATTGGACACTACCACCACCACCCACTCTTTTTGCCCTGGGACCCTTTTTAAATCGATCCAAATCGATTTGGATTTGGATTCGGAAAATTCGGCTACAAAACAAAACAGGGCTGATTCGGATTCAGAAAATTTGGGTACAAAACAAAACAGGGGTGTTTCGATTCAGATACAAATCGAAACAAGAAAATTCCAAAATGCACACCCCTGATGCCTCCCTCAGCATTTGATTAAAGGAAGGGTACTGTTACCAAGAGAGCCTGTTTGGGGGCTCCCAGGAGCACTTCAACTTTTCAAGGTGTGATCAGTATAATTCCTTTGGGCAAGCTTTTCCCTGCAAGTGACCAAGACACAATCAATCAGTGTGTCTCTACCCCAGATTCACCAGGTATTTCTTCCTCAGATCCACGAGTTGCTTTTCACTATGTCTTGGCATTGGCACCTCCATCTTGCCTTTCCTTGACTCTTACTCCTGTCCCACTTGTTGCCTCAGTCAGACTCCCAGGAGACGAGGTGGGCTCCTAGCCTTTCATGAACTCCAGAATGACTGGGTAAGCACACACACACACAAAGGTCAGCCTCAGGAACAGCCAGGGAGAAGGTTAGTTTGTCATCTGAGTCCTCCTCCTGGCTTGCTGCCTTCAGCCAGTTTTCTCTCCTGGAGAACTCCTAATTCCCATACTCAGAATCAGCCCCTCATCATCAGCTGCCTTGTCTTTAAATGCCCCAGTGCAGAACTGACCCACCCACTTCCTGACCTTGCTCCCTGTTTCCTTCCTCAACCAACCTAGCTGTCTCCCTGGAGCAATTTCCTGCAGCTCTTCCTGCCATGCTCTCTCAACCCCACTGGGATTTGACCAGCCTGGACCCTTCTCATCCCTACCACCCACTGAAGGGAATGAAAGCCCCACAGGAGGGATGCCACACTCTTCTCCAGACTCCACAGGGCCACACAAGCAACCAGGTAACATGATATACTGACAGCCTCTAGACTGGCACTCTTCCCTGACCCATTCTCCACAGCACTCTTGGCTGCGAGATTCTGGTCTCTTCGGGATTTTTCCTGGCTCCTGGACCTCTGCCTGGTCCCTGAGTTCCCATTTCTGCCTTCCTGTCTACCTTGGAGGAGAGAAGTCCCTTGGTAATGACCAAGCTACAAAGGTTTACAGCCCCCCACTGGATGGATTGAGGTAGCAGCTAACCCCTGCTCTCAACCCTCTCACTCCTTCCTTCTTGCTTCGTCTAAAATCCAAAACCTGTCCTCTCCAAGACAGGTCCTCTCTAACCAGCCTTGAGAGAACTGAATTCAGAAACTGAAGCCAAATTGCCTCCTTGTGAGCTGTAACCTATTTCTTCTAATCTCTCAGTCTTGCTAGTTTTGTTAGTTAAATATTGTTGCTCATTAACCATCATTTCTCTTCCTGTACCCCTAAAGAACCCTCAAGTAAACCTTATTCTGTTTTGAACTTCAACTTCTCTGTTCAGTTCTTCCTGCGATGGAAGCTTTGCACTAATATATTCTGAAGGTGAGCTGCTCCATTCAAGCTCACTAATTTCCCCACACAAGCCTAAAACATAGCCAGGAGTATCTGCCAATTCCTTGGGAACAGTTCCATTAACAGTACTCATGTATGTGAACTGTGACCTCCATTTAGAAACTCGTAAAATTGGAGACATTGGGATGGTACAGTCCTCTTATGCAACTGTATCACTTCAGCTCATACATATTCGAATTTATGAAGCTGTTTGGTACTATGAGTTAGATCATTGTCTAGTCAATGGGCAGTCAGTAGCTCTCTAGGATCTCAGGCAGAGGCCTGGGCCAGCTTTGCTACATGATATACCTTTTAGCAGGAAATGGGATACATGGATACATGCTACATGAGATACCTTTTAACAGAAAATGTTGGGGGTCCCTTTAATGAACTGTCTATGGTTAAAATATTTCACCCCTAATGGTTAGCCAAAAGCAGCCCACCTACTGTCCATTATTTCTTGCCTGAGCTGTCCTAGTCCCTTGATTTCTGTAGCAGAAACAAGAGTCAGGGGGGAAAACATGTGAAAAACAGTTTCCATGCCCTGCTTTTTCAGATGCACCATGGCAGAGCTGTTGATTGAAGTGGACGGAATAGTACTCTTGGATAAGCTGTGTGAATATCTCCTCTAGCACTTTAAGTTATACCGGTGGGTCACTTTGCTCTGCAAAAGCATCCTGAGTGGCTCAAATTTTACAATTGTTGGAGTGAACAGTGAAATTATAGGTGGAAGAGAATTGTCATTTTTTGGGAGGCACAATGGATTTAGAGGAAAGGAGAGAGTGGTGGAAAATGCCTTTCTTTTCTAGCACATGCGCACAGTGTTAATCTCAGTATCAGCCACTAATAATAATACAGGTAGAGTGCTATGTTTTTACCAGCTCTGCTCCTGTACTTTTAACAGTAGTCTTATACACAGAAATTTAGAAGGTGAAGCTTTTCTTGGGATGGAAATAAATGGTGGAGAAAGCTTTGCCTGCTAATTCTCTGTGTGTCAGATTGCTATTAAGGCATAGAAGCAGAACAGTGAAAAATGTGATCACACTATAAATACTAGGCAGCCTCTCACGGCTCAGTCTTTAATGCTAATTTGTGAATTGCATGCAAAATGGCAGATCTATCACAGCTGTAATGGAAACAGAAAACAGAGGACCATGCAGAAATGGATCACTAACAGTTACCTTTCTGTTTCTGTATTCTGTAGGAAAGCAGTTTGAAAGAAAACAAGGTGGTTGATTGACTTTGTTGTCACACAACCACACAAAACAACATTGTGCAGAGGGTTGTAGCTGAAAAATGAAAGAATTTCTCAAACCTGGCAGGGCTAAATTAAAGATGTTCGGAGGCCTTGCTGACTGTCTCCCATGTTTTACAGTAATTATCTGGAAGATGTGTTCTCATTATCTGGTAGACAGGGCCAAACAGAGACTCAGCTGCAGGGGTGGTTAAAATCCTCTATCCTCACTTAAAAGGGATGCAGCCCTATCCTCACTTAAAAGGGACTTGACCAAACATTCTCAGGATTATACACCCACTGAAGAGTAAGAGAGAAAGTCATATTGAATTCAGACCTGGTCTATACATACAGCAAAATGAGCTGGGAGAGGAGAGCTGGTCCTGTGGTAGCAAGCATGACTTGTCCCCCTAGCTAAGCAGGGTCTGCCCTGGTTGCATTTTAATGGGAGACTTGATATGTGAGCACTAAAAGTTATTCCTCTCAGGGGATGGAGCTGCTGCTCTGGGAAGAGCAGAAGGTTTCAAGTTCCCTCTCTGGCTTCTCCAAGATAGGGCTGAAAGAGATTCCTGCCTGCAACCTTGGAAAAAGCCGCTGCCAGTCTGTGAAGACAATACTGAGCTAGATGGTCTGACTCAGTATATGGCAGCTTCCTATGTTTCTATGTAATCAGACAGAGTTTTGAGGTGGTGGAATGGACAGTACCACTTCAGCCTACAGCTAGGGAATATGTCTGAAATGTGGCACTGATATTTCAGCAATGCGGCTATTCAAGTTATGATCTGGTCCTATCAAGACACATACGTCAAAACCCTTGATTATCTTACATATGGAAATAAACACTATTATTGTAATGCAGTATGTGTCCGTAGAGAAGACAACCTACAGAGCAAGAATATTTCTTACCCTCGAGGCTGGCAGGAACATCTTGGTTTCTTTGCAGCTGGCATGCCTTACAATTGCACTGGCACCAGATAACTGTAAAAATTATTAATCATTATGTTGTATCATTTGTGATTACTACTAGTATTATGTTTTCTGCCTTCAAGGTCTGATAGAACTTTATCGTAATTTTGGATTTCGTCCTGTCTGTGAAATCCCTGAGTGCTCAAATACGTCCATTCCATTTCCATTTGTGGAATGAAGACTATTCATGTATTTAAACTGGTGATACCCAAATTGTGGGTTGGGATTCACCTTTGGGTTATGTTACTATTGGGTTGACACATTATCAGCAATCAGTGGGAATAATGGAGGCCCAAAGTTGACAGCCATTATCGTTGTTAATATCTGACAAACTGAGGGAAAATACTCAGAGTAAGTCCCATCAAATCTATCTATCATATTTATATACCGTCTGATATGTATATCTCTAGGCAGTATATACAATTTAAAACAGGTATATAAAACAGAGTAAAAACAATCAAGACAATTTCACAGAATAAAAAAGTTAAAACAATTTCATGAGATAAAAACAATTAAACAGTTTAAAATTAATTTCAATTAAAAGCCTAAGAAAATAGCTGTGTCTTGAGCGTCTTCCGTCAAGCAGTCAGAGGTGGAAATGCTCTTATTTTGACAGGGAGCATATTCCAAAGCCCTGGGACAGCCGCAGAGAAGGCCCAGTCCTAAGTCTTAACTTAAGACTTTTCTTGAGAGATTTTTAACTTGTCCTTTTAATTTCAAAAGTACTAGTTTGAGCAATTTTATTCAGTATGTCAGCCATTAATGACAACGATCATCATCATCATCATCATCATCATCATCATCCACATTTCAACAAAAAAGAATGAAAAGAAAATGGCCCCCTGTCTTAAAAGGACTCACAATAGAAGAAAACTCCATAATGACAGATACTAGCAACAACCACTGAAGGGATTCTGTGATGGGGCTGAAGAGGGTTACTTATTCTCCTCCTGCTAAATATAAAGAGAATCGTCATTTTGGAAGGTGTCTCTTTGCTCAGTTACCATTGTTAACAGGGATTATCATTGCAATGCAATCTCTGTATAGTAAAGTGTGCCGTCAAGTTGGTGTCAACTCCTGGCGACCACAGAGCCCTGTGGTTGTCTTTGGTAGAATACAGGAGGGGTTTACCATTGCCTCCTCCTGCACAGTTTGAGATGATGCCTTTCAGCATCTTCCTATATCGCTGCTGTCCGATATAGGTATCAGCGGGGATTTGAACCAGCAACCTCATGCTTGCTACTCAAGTTATTTCCCGCTGTGCCATTAGGTGGCATGCAATCTCTGTAGGGTTGCCATAGTCTGGCTTTCCAAATTTGGATGCCCAATTTGCATATTATGTAAATTGAAAATAATTTTACATGTGCAAATTCAGGCATTTATTTTATTTTATTTGTTTTATTTATATACCTTCTAATTTGTTTGCTTTATATACCACCCTTCCAAAAATGGCTCAGGGCAGTTTACATCAAAATAAAAACAATTAACTATTAAAATCAAAACTAAATCAATTAAACAATTAAAATCATTTAAACATTAAAATATTAGCAGCTGCACTTTCCAGTTGATTTGTATTTGCTCTGGATATTCACCAACAATAGTTGGGGAAGATATCTTTGCCTGACCATTTTCCTTTATATATTAACAGCGGCAATAGAAAAACAACAAAAAACCCACACACAAAAACACCACAGCTTTTTAATTAAGGCTGCAATTCTGTACACACTTATTTGAGAGAAGATCTGATTGAAATTAATGGTGCTTACTTCTAAGTAAGGTATTCTTCTAAACTATTTAAGAGAATGTCTGCTTTGTCTTGAACCCCACCGCCCACTGAGATAATCTGGAGAGGTCCGTCTGCATTTGCCACTCGTCTGGTGGCCACTCAGGGACGGGCCTTCTCCACTGCTGCCCCGAGGCTCTGGAATGCGCTCCCTAGTGAAATAAGAGCCTCCCCATCTCTGACAGCTTTTTAAAAGTCGTTAAAGATACATCTCTCCACCCAGGCTTTTAATTAATATTGTTTTAATGGTTTCAATGCTGTTTTAAAAATTTTAAATTGTTGTAATGTGTTAAACTTTTTGTCTTTGTTTTAACTAATGTCTTATTTTCTATTTTTATTTTGTTGTAAACCACCCACCCAAGTATAGGGCGGTATAAAAATATGTTGGTTTTTTTTAAAAGTAGGCATGCATTGAACGAACGTTAAGCCAAGAGATTCCTTAAACATTATAATACACAGCCTGGTAGGCAGGTAGCCTCTCAACTGCCCGAAAGAGATCCCCTGCTGATAACAAGCAAGGCAACATTCCTCAGGTGATTACTGTCCATGTAAAAGCGATACCCTCCCAGCTAGCATCCTGTGCTCATCCTCTCGTAATCCAAGTCCAGCGGTTGAGCAGAATAGTGACTGTACATTTTGCTCCATAACTCCGCTTCTACAAGGGCTTGAGCTTAGGAGGTTTTTTTAATGAAAGTTGAAATCCGTGCGAATCCGTGTGAGATACTTGAAATCCAGGTGAAACCCGGAATTCCGGGGGGCATGGCAACTCTAGATCTTGGGTTTGTTGCTGAGAGACAAAATGCTTTTGAATTCCTTCCCAGCTGGAATTGAACCTCATTGGCCATTGTTACCACATAACTTCAGTTCCCCATCAGTAGGATGGGCATATTAGAGATTTAATAGAGTTGTGAAGGATGGGAAATCACTTTGTACAGTATCAGAATATCAGTGCTTATAGCCATATCCATGTCCTCATTCAGGCAGAAATGAATACATGGAGTGGGAGCAGAGAAGGTGGGTTGGGTTGCATCTGCACTCTCTGCCACTGACCATCATGTAGTCAATGACAAAGCCAGATCTCTATTAGTGATGGGACAAAACAATTTTATTTATTTATTTATTTATTTATTTTTAAAAATCCGTTTGAAAGCCATGTTGTTGATACAGCTCACACTGATTGCTGTGAGTTGCATGACCAAGCCACCTAATTGGACAGGTTTTTTGTTTTTGCAAATATCCTCTCTGTTTTGGTCAATCATTGATTTTGCTTGTTTCTTGGAAACATTTTATGTCGTTGTCTCCAATCCATATTGGAAACCCCCTCTTTAAAAAATAGTGGAATGGAGTAAGTGCAGGGCAGTTGGAACCAAACTAGGATTCCCAGTGGGTAATGCAATAGTGTGCATGCACGCAACTCCATCAGTGCAGATGCATCAACATAGTGAACCAAGTGGGAATTCTCAGAAAAAAGATGCACTTTCCCTAAGAATCCTCTGTGAGACCTCACAGATACCAAGCCAGGAAATGACTTGAGTAGCAAGCCAGAGGCTGCCAGTTCGAATCCCCACTGGTATAACACCTGTATATGGCAGCAGCAATATAGGAAGATGATGAAAGGCATCATCTGGAGGCCCCGGGCAAGTTATCTTCTCTGTTGAGCTAGTTTCCCATCTGTAAAGTGGATAATAATGACTTGTATCATGTTTGTTGTAATGGCAAACACAATATTACAATGCAGATTAAAAGTATAATTTACTCAGGTGTCACAAAACAGAACCTACTTCTCTGCACTTTAGCTGGCTTGTGAGGAGGCCATTTAATGTTTAGTTTAGGCATGAATTCACTGAGGAATGTTTTGCTTTATTGTATTAAATGCATATGCCATATTTTTGCTCTATCAAAAAGGTCATTTCCCCCTCCGACTTAGTCTGTAAGACAGACATCACTAATAATCTACCACACGAGAGAGAGAGAGAGAGAGAGAGAGAGATTGTGAAGCATGTGCATATTTCATTCATTCATTCATTGCACTTCTATACCGCCTAGTATACAAATCTCTAGGCAGTATACAGATTATTAACAAGCATTATGGACATTATTAATAAAAACTGGTCATTCATCTTTAAGAACTGTTCTGGGAATATAAATATTTCTATGCAATCGCCTTCCCACCGCCCCCTATTCAGTAAGGCCATAATTCTACTAAAGTCAGTAGTGCTTAAGTCCAACTGATTATATCAATGGAGCATAAATTAGCTGAGGATTTCAATGAAACTCATGCACAGCTAACTGGAACTGGATCAGATCTAATATGCCCAGTTGCTCACTGGCTGCGTAAGTATCCTGGGCAGGAAGACTGTGACACCGTCTCCTCTCTCCCCAAAGCCACACCATTACGGGATATTTTAAATTCTTTAAATATGTATAGCTCTGCTTTTACTGACTGTATAGTGCCACCACAGTGGCACTCATCTAGCCTTATTTAAAATGGCAATATATTGCTCCACTCTGTCATTAGTATCTTTTAGAGACTGCCTATGGTGCTGTGGCAATACTCAGGGGCTTTCAGGAGATTTGTGCAAATAGACTTTTTGAAGGCATGCTTTGGAGGATCATGGGCATAAATCTTGAAACTCTCCTAGGTCTCAGGCTAGGCCTGTTTTCTCTGAGTTGCCTCTGAGCTGAGATGTGACAAATTGGAGTGCAGCCTGGGGTAAAAAGTGAAGATGGCCCCTGCCCCCACTCCCCACCTTCTTCTCTGGAGAGGTGGGGTAAATGCAAACTTCTTGCTCAGCTAGGCAGCCCCCTCTGCCTCACAATCCCAGGGACATTTATCCCGCCTGCCTTGTTCAATTACAACTGCACCCCTGCTTCTGAGCCTAGAATTCTGCTCCGTGGAAAAGGTCAGCGCAGCCATTCAGTGAGTGCTTCTCTATGAGCAACCAGCTGAAGAAGCTCAACAAAGGGTCCTTTCATGCCATATGTAAACAATATGGAGAACGGGAAGGTTGTTATTTCATAGCATCACATCTCAAACAAGCAAAGCTAAGGGTTTTGAAAATAACCAGCTACCATGAATAAATATGATAGCTCCCAATACTGGGTTCCACATCCTCCAGTATTTCACAGATGAAAATACGGACATGCTTCATTCTAACACCCCAATTCTCAGACCAAGGATCCCAGTTGAGCCCCTATTCCCCCGACTACTCTTGCACATCCCTGGAGGACCACAGCATCTGGTGGGTCACTGTGTGAAACAGGATGCTTGACTAGATCAGCCTTGGGCCTGATCCGGCAGGGCTGTTCTTCTGATGAGGCTTTTCTCTGCCTGGGAGTTATTCGCACATGGCTTCATGCTGTGGGGTAAATGTTGAGAGAATCAACATTTTGATTCTCTCAACATTTACGTTGAATCACGACATTGAGGGAAGCAGCCTGTCCCCTCTGCTCTCAGTTTTTGTTTTTGCAAGTTCACATGGCATGCTTCCGTGTTTTCCTTCTAGCCAATGGTGGGGTGGCGGGGGGAGAGAGAGATTACTAAAGAGCTATAGCTGCATTTTTAATGACAGTATCTCTCTTATCATGCTAATGATTCTACATCAGTGCCTCTCTGGCATTTTCAGAAAAAGTAGCTTAAAACCAGCATTTTAAAAACCCGGAAATACATAGAAATAAGCTAGAATTCTCCAGACAAAGCCCAATTTGTGTGACTTTGGGGTAAGTTTGGCTGGTGTGTGAATGCACACACTCTCTTCAGAAGGAGATGTGGGGTAGAAACCCTGTCTGTAAAGCCTCCTCCTGTACTCTGTCATAGCCAGTCCTCCAATGATGTTAGAAGCCAAATGGGGCCTTTGTTATTTTGATTAAAGGGGGGAAATGATGGTGTCCTGTAAGAGGTTATCAGCAATGCAGAGCATATTGCAGCAGATGCAGAAATGGCAGGCTGCACCCTGCATGGCACTTCGTGTTCACGGCACGCACATATATTTATGCCTATGGTCACTAAAAGCAAGATGTATCCATTTCTTAATCAGAGATTTATGTTCTAGAGACCTCGGGGAGAGAACTAAATTCTGAAGATAGACCATCCCAGCAATTCACACTTACACACATTTTATTTAGCAAGGCAAAAATAGGGACACTCATTTACTAGGGACAGAGATCTGAAAATATGGACAGTTTCTGGTAAATAGGGACAGATGGAGCGTGTGTTATACTGTATCTTTTCTAGAGATGAAATGCAGCAAGAAGGAAGGAGACAGCTTTAGAAACAAACATGTGCATTGCATTCGTTTTTTGAATTAGCAGAACCGAATCTGAATGGGGCCCATTCTTATCAGGTTTAATTCATTCTGAATGAAGCACTACAGAATGAATAGGGCCTTTAGATGAGGTGGTATATAAATGAAATAAATAAATGGGGGGGATTGACACCCCCCCATCTCCATTCCTTACTCTTTTTCTGGGGAGTGATGGGATAGAAATAAAACTGGTTACTGTAGCTCCCAGCAGGAACACCAGCATGCAACTGCTTCCTTATGATGCCCATTTTTATTACCCATATATGCCAGAATGCAGCAGTGTTACATGGCAGTGCCAGTTAAAAAAAAAAATGCTGCAAGGAGGTACAGTAGCTGTGCATTAGAGCTCTTGCCAGAAGCTACAGTAAAAAGATTTTAGACTTGATTTTAAACAAGGAAAATGTATGGGAATAGAATCCCCCTCAAAATAAAATGAGGGGGGAAACTGGAAAAGAAACTTGAATTAAATAAAAAAAAATGTAATCAAACATGAAAAGAACGAGGTCTTGCACACACCTGTTCGCAGGAGTCTTTGCCAAACGACACAACAAAACGTTCAGACTGGAACCTTCTTTTCAAAGTCTTTTTGCAAAATATTGTGACTTTGAAGTCAGCTGCAAAGTGCCCTGGGAAACGGAAATTTTCTCCCATGATCTCTGAGTGTTGCTGTATGTCTGAGCTGAAATGGTCCTCTACATTTCACTGTACCATTTGTGGCTGTGGTGAAAAGGTGGGGGGCATTTTGGAGATCAGGAGAAATTTCAGGGGCAGAATGAACTTATTGGATTTCTCTGAATCGAAGACTAGGTTTTTTTGAACTTTATTTATTTAACACATTTTTATACCACCCCAAACACAAGTTCTCTGGGCAGTTTACAACAAAACAATAAAAACAACCAGTAAAAAGATTAAAACATTTCAAATATTAAAATTTAAAACATTAAAACTACTAAAACACAATTAAAACAATATCTAATTAAAAGCATGGGTGAATAAATGCATCTTGACTGCCTTTTAAAAAGTTGTAAGAGATGGGGAGGCTCTTATTTCAGCAGGAAGTATGTTCCAAAGCCTCTGAGCAGCAATGGAGAAGGCCTATCCCCAAGTACCCACCAAACGAGCCGGTGGCAACTGCTGACGAACCGATACAGATGATCTCAATGGGCGGTGTGGTTCATACCAAAGAAGACATAGCAAAGAAGTACCCAGGGCCCAAGCTGTTTAGGGATATATAGGTTATAACCAAAACCTTGTACTTTGCCTGGAAACTTATCGGCAGCCATTGTATATCTTTTAAAATAGGAGTGATACGGTCTCTCCGAGATGACCCAGAGACCAATGTGCCTGCCGCATTCTGGACTAACTGCAGTTTCTGGACTACGTACAGAGGTAACCCCACATAGAGTGCACTGCAGTAGTCAAGTATGGAGGTGACCAGCAGATGTATTACTGTAATTAGGTCATTTAATGAGGTCAACTGGGCAAAGAGGCACCTTTTACCATGGTGGTTCTCTATATTTAGCAGGGGGAGAGTAACTGGCCCTATCCACCCCCAGCACAGTACTTCTAGTGACTCTTGCTGGTGTCTATCATGTTTAGGTTTAGAATGTGAGCCCTTTGGGGACAGGGAGCCATCTTATTTATTTATTATTTCTCTGTGTAAACCACCCTCAGCCATTTCTGGAAGGGCGGTATAGAAATCATCATCATCATCATCATCATCATCATCATCATCTGCCACACAATACACCAGATATAACTGTAGTCGAGAAGAAAGAAAAACAAGTCAAAATAATCGACATAGCAATACCAGGGGATAGCAGAATAGAAGAAAAAGAAATAGAAAAAATCACCAAATACAAAGATCTACAAATTGAAATTGAAAGGCTGTGGCAGAAAAAAACCTAAATAATCCCAGTGGTAATTGGCGCCCTGGGTGCACTTCCAAAAGACCTTGAAGAGCACCTCAACACCATAGGGGCCACAGAAATCACCATCAGCCAATTACAAAAAGCAGCTTTACTGGGAACAGCCTATATTCTGTGACGATATCTATAACAATTGACAATAAAATTCAGCCATCCCAGGTCCTTGGGAAGGACTCGATGTCTGGATAAAACAAACCCGTCAATAACACCTGTCTGACTGTGTAAATTAATAATAATATTACACCTGGGCTATACCTGTTATCAGATACACTGCAGATCAGTGGACCTGTAAAAAAAGAAAGTAGTACATCACCTAAATGGAAGATTAGCTTAGAAAATAACATCTCCAGACTTAGATCAGATGCTAGTCAATTGAAAGATATGAAAGACAAGAAGCTGAAGAATGAAAACACCAAACAGTATCTGATCCAAAAATACCACTTAGATTCAAGGAAAATTAGAGAAGTCCTGGAAATAATAAAGCAGCAAATAACAGCAGTGACAAAGAAGATTAGCAGATATGAAGCCAGAATTACACAACACAGGCAGAATCTCCAATTCCAGTCAAATCAGAGACGTTTCTACCAAAGCATAGAAGGTGAAACTGCAAGAAACATAGACACACCAAATAAAGAAGAAACAGTGCAATTCTGGGGGAAATTATGGGACAATCCAATAGATTATAATAAAAAAGCAGGCTGGGTGAAAGAGGTCAAAAATGTAACCAACAAATGCAAAATCTAATAATAACATCAGAATTAATAAGTGAAAGAGCAAAGAAAATTAAAAATTGGACCGCTCCAGGCAACGATGAACTGCATGGCTTTTGGCTTAAACACCTAACAAGCCTTCATAAACAACTATCAAAACAGTTCAATCACATTTTGCAAGGAGGTGATATTGAACAATGGCTAAGAACTGGGAAAACTCATCTCATCATGAAAGAGCCAGCAAAAGGTGCAATTCCAAGTAATTATAGGCTGATAACCTGTCTACCAACCATGTTCAAATTATTAACTGGAATAATAGCAGATGAAGTGATGCAACACTTATTAACTAACAAACAGCTTCCAGTTGAACAGAAAGGAAATTGCCCAAACACCAGAGGCACAAAAGACCAGCTGCTGATTGACAAAATGATTTTAGAAAATTGCAAGAGAAGAAAAACAAATCTAAGTGTTGCATGGATTGACTACAAGAAAGCCTTCGATTCATTGCCTCACACATGGATACTAAAATGTTTAGAAACAACTGGTGTCAGCAAAAACATTCAGATATTTATTTAAAAAGCAGTGAGCATGTGGAGTACACAGTTAACAAATGGTGAGACACTTGGACAGGTTAGCATTAGAAGAGGCATTTTCCAAAGGGACTCACTATCCCCTCTGTTGTTTGTAATCGCCATGACCCCACTTTCACAAATACTAAACAAAACAGGCCTTGGATACCAAACATCTAAAACATCAAGTAAAATCAACCATCTGCTGTACATGGACAATCTGAAGTTGTATGGAAAGTCCCAATCAGAAATCGAATCACTGCTAAACACTGTCCATATATTCAGTAGCGATAAAGCAATGAAGTTTGGACTAGACAAGTGTGCTGCATTAATAATGAACAGAGGGAAAATAAGAAAAACAGAAGGAATAGAACTTCCCAATGGAAGCAACATCAAGAACCTGGAAGAGAAAGAACATTACAAATACTTGGGCGTTCTCCAGGCTGATAACATCACACACACTGAAGTTAAAATAAAAATGGGAAGTGAATACATCAGGAGAGTTAGAAAAATCCTCAAGTCCAAACTCAATGGCGGGAACACCATACAAGCCATAAACACCTGGCTATACCTGTTATCAGATACACTGCAGGAATAATAGACTGGACCCACGCAGAGCTAGAGACTCTAGATTGTAAGACCAGGAAAATAATGATCATCAATCATGCTCTGCACCCCCGCAGTGATGTCGATAGGCTATACCTCCCTCGCAGCTCATGTAGAAGAGGAATGCTGCAATTCCATCAAACAGTAGAGGAAGAGAAAAGAGGCCTTGAAGAATATATAAAGGATAGTGAAGAAAATGCACTTAAAACGGTCAATAACGCGAAAGTATTCAACACCAATGAAAGAAAGCAGGCCTACAAGAAAGAACAAGTCAAGAACCAAGCAGAAAAATGGAAGAATAAGCCCCTGCATGGTCAATATTTGCACAATATAAGTGTAAAATCAGACACCACCAAGACCTGGCAATGGCTTAAGAATGGCAACTTGAAGAAAGAAACTGAGGGTTTAATACTGGCTGCACAAGAACAGGCACTAAGAACAAATGCAATAAGAGCAAAAGTCAAAAAATCAACAACAAACAGCAAGTGCCGCCTTTGTAAAGAAGCAGATGAAACCGTGGACCACCTAATCAGCTGTTGTAAAAAGATCGCACAGACTGACAACAAACAAAGGCATGACAAAGTAGCAGGGATGATACACTGGAACATCTGCAAAAAATACAAGCTACATGTAGCCAAAAACTGGTGGGACCATAAAATTGAAAAAGTTGTCGAAAATGAAGATGTAAAAATATTATGGGACTTCCGACTTCAAACAGACAAACATCTGCCACACAATACACCAGATATAACTGTATTTGAGAAGAAAGAAAAACAAGTTAAAATAATCGACATAGCAATACCAGGGGATAGCAGAATAGCAGAAAAAGAAATAGAAAAAAATCACCAAATACAAAGATCTACAAATTGAAATTGAAAGGCTGTGGCAGAAAAAGACCAAAATAATCCCAGTGGTAATTGGCATCCTGGGTGCAGTTCCAAAAGACCTTGAAGAGCACCTCAACACCATAGGGGCCACAGAAATCACCATCAGCCAATTACAAAAGGCAACTTTACTGGAACAGCCTATATTCTGCGACAATATCTATAACAACAGCAACAACATTGACAATAAAATTCAGCCATCCCAGGTCCTTGGGAAGGACTCGATGTCTGGTAAAACAAACCAGTCAATAATACCTTTCTGACTGTGTTAATAAATAATAAATAATAATATTAATAATAATAATTTATCTCAAGAAATGGACGCAGCTGGCATATCAGCCAAAGCTGATAAAATGCACCTCTGGCCATTGTCTCAACCTTGGATGCCAGGGAGAGTTTTGTGTCCAGAAGCACCCCCAGATTGTCTACCTGTTCCTTCTGGGGAAGTGTGACCCCATCCAGAACTGGCAGATCAAAATCATTTCCCGAGTTCCAACAGCACATAATAAGTACCTCCGGCTTATCTGGATTCAGCCTCAGCCTGTTACCTCTCATCCAGCCCATCACTGCCTCCAGGCAGGCATTTAGGGAGGTTATGCCTTCTCCTGGTGATGCTGACATGGTGAAAAAGATTTGGATGTCAGCATACTGATAACACACTGCACCAAATCTCCTGATGATCTCTCCCAGCAGTTTCATATAGATGTTAAACAACATCGGAGACAATATGGAGCTCTGAGGGACACCATACCGAAGTTCAGTTTTTGAAGAACAGTCCCTGAGGGACACCATCTAGAATCTGCCTAAGAGGTAAGAGTGGAACCACTGCAAAGTAGTGCCTCCCACCCCCAACCCTCTCAGATGCTCCAGAAGGATACCATGATCAATAGTATCAAAAGCCACCAAGAGGCCCAAAAGGACCAACAGAGTCACACTTCCTCTGTCAATTCCCAATTGGAAATAATCCATCAGGCTGACCAAGGCAGTCTCCACCCCATAGCCCACCCGAAAGCCAGTCTGAAATGGGTCTAGATAATCAGTTTCATCCAAGACTGCCTGGAGTTGGGAGGCCACCACCCTCTCAATTACCTTGCCCAGCCACAGAAGGTTGGAGACAGGCCTATAGTTGCTCAACTCCAAGAAATCCAAGGCAGGCTTCTTCAGAAGTGGTCTAATAATTGCCCCCTTAAGACAAGGAGGCAGGGGCGTAGCTATAATTGAATGAAAGGGTTCAAAGAACACGGGCCCCCAGCTCCAGAGGGCCCTCCAGCTGCATCCCTCCCTATTTTCTTCATTATCTCCCTCAGTCTGGGGGGCCGCCAGAAAGAGGGATGAACACAGGCCCCCTCTCCCCTAGCCACGCCCCTGCAAGGAGGCATCCTGCCCTCCCTCAGAGAAGCATTTATGATCTCTATTAGGCCTTCTACAACAACCTCCCTGCCAGATAGTATTAGCCATGTTGGGCAAGGGTCAAGAGAACAAGTGGTTCTCATATTTTTGAAATGAGAAATCAGGAGGTTATCTTAAATTCAGAGTTCTGTTCCTTTTGAGTAAATGCAGGTATACCCAGTATTTAATCTCTGCTTTCTAAGGGGGTCATATTAAATTCAGAGTCTTCACTTTGAGTAAATATGGTTTCACCAGCAATAACATAGTAACATACTGTAGAAAGCTGCTTTATACAGAATGAGACCATTGGTGCATATAATTCATTATAGTCTACACTGACTAGCAGCTCTCCAAAGTTTCAAGCAGGAGTCTTTCCCATCCCTACCTGGAGATGCAAGAGGTATTTAACCTGGTACCTTCTACATGCAAAGTAGATGCTTTGCTGAACTATGCCCCTTCCCCTGAGGGGAATATCTCACAGCAGACAGTGCTCACATGTAGTCACCCAACCCAAATGCAAAGCAAGGCAAATTCTGCTTCACAAAAGGGAACAATTCATGCTTGTTTCTCCTGAAAGCCACCATTTCCACCCCTCGGAGTGTTCCTCCAAGCCATGCCACTTCATCATGAATCTATTCTTTCTAGGCATAACACTGTAGCAGTGTCCAAAAATGTCATCTCAGATTTTTACCCTATGCACTGTGTTGTCTTCTGCATTGCATTCCAGCAACTCTGGTGGGCATGTGGAAGGTCCACTATGACTGTAACATATGCAGGAGCTGCCTCATTCTCTCCTATTTTGGAAAACACTCTGTTGGCACCATGGGGAGCCCGCAGTGAATGTCTGGACCAACCCCCAGCATAGAAGAGAAAAGGATGGTTCCCAGGCACACATACATTGCATGCAGATGTACTGCTATGAATAAAAATGCCCCAAGGGAGAAGCAGGGTGAAACATTATAGTAGTGTTGATCCTCTCTCATTTTTAGCCTCTTTGCCAAACACTTACAATAGATAAAAATGAGAGTGAAGATGACTGTTCAGATATTTTTTTAATCAACCGAGCAGTCAGGCAAGGTTGGTCGTTAGCTTTTGTGCTGTTTCTGTATCAATTAAAACTAATGGTGTTGGCTGCAGTTCCAAGTACAGTCATGCGGACTTAAGTCCTGTTGATTTCAGCAGAAAATACAGAAGTAATTGTGAACAGGGTTGCAGTGACATGGTTTCAGTGCTCCTCTAGAGTTAAGAAAACTCACACGGGGGTTGCAAGTTTTAACCAATTTAATCAATAAATCAATCAGCTAAAGCATTAGTTGAATCATTAGTGATGTCCAATTTTAAGTTTCAGTCTGTAAGAAATAAAGTTATGGGGATACTTGCTGACTTTTGAGACCATTATTGTTGTTTCATCGTTGCATTAATAGTCTTTTCCAGGTGTTCATCTCGAATAAAATGGATCTGCAAGGAGGAGTTGGCAACAGACTCTACCCTGACGTATACAAGTTCATTAGAACATAAGCATATGAATACGATTAATATTTATATACTGCTTTTCGACAAAAGTTCCCAAAGTGCTTTACATAGATATAAATAAATAAAATAAAATAAAATAAAATAAAATAAAATGGCTCCCTGTCCCCAAAGAGCCCACAATCCAAAAAAGAAACATAAGATAGTCACCAGCGACAGCCACTGGAGGGATGCTGTGCTGGATAGGATAGGGCCAGTTGCTCTGCTCCTGCTTAATGAAGAGAATCATCACTTTTAAAAGGTACCTCTTTGCTCAGCTAGCAGGGGACAGAATAAAGGTAAAGTGTGCCGTCAAGTCAGTGTCAACTCCTGGTGCCCACACAGCCCTGTGGTTGTCTTTGGTAGAATACAGGAGGGGTTTACTATTGCCTCCTCCCGCGCAGTATGAGATGATGCCTTTCAGCATCTTCCTTTACCGCTGCTGCCCGATATAGGTGTTTCCCATAGTCTGGGAAACGTACCGGCAGGGATTTGAACCAGCAACCTCTGGTTTGCTACTCAAGTCGTTTCCCTGCTGTGCCATGATGCTGTTATTCTAGCCAGAATGAGAGCATTTGAATGGAGCCCATGCATGCGCACACCCCCTATAGGCATACTCATACCACCCAGAATGAATATCTGGAGCTCTTCTAACATGGTGTCATGACCCCAGCCCCATTGGTGGCTGACATACCACCCAACTTTATGTTTATGCTGCAATGTTATGTTTGCGCAGTAATGTGTGGCTACACCCTAAAACACAGCATTTGTCACTTACTTAGCCATGGAATCTTGCCAGGTGAGCCAAAGAGCCTGAAAAGGCGGGGGGTGGGGAACCATGGAAAGTTAAAGAAAGATGAAAAGTTAGTTAATAGCAGATGGTGGGGTTGGAAAAGAATAAGAAATGTATGGAAGGGAATTCAAAGTTGAAGGATTACAGGAGTGTAGCAAGGTTGAAGTGGGCGGGCCCTGGGACAAGATGGGCCCCTGGACACACCAAAGTCATTCACATGTCCAGTCCTATGGGGATAGGACAGAGCTACCCCAAGTACGGCTGGTCATGTAGAGTGCCGGGATTGCTTCCAATCCCGCTGTTCCTCCCCTGGGTAGCCCTGGTTTGGAACCCAGATTGAAAGCCAATTTTTAAAAACATCTGAAAACCCATCTTTTCTTCCCAGCTTTTTGAAATTGTCTGTTTTAATTTTATGGTTGATGTTAAATTGTTAAATTGTTTTAACTTTTTATATGTGTTTTAATTGTTTTATGTTAACCGCCCAGAGACGAAAGTTTGGGCAGTATAGAAGTTTGATAGATAGATAGATAGATAGATGTAGGAGGACAAATGTGGACTACCTACCGCACTTTCTGGTCGTCTGGGTCCTCATGCTTGCCAGCAGATGTTCCCAGGCCACTGGCAGCCATCTTAGCCATAGAGCTAGGAGGGAGGAATGGCCCGGCAGCACAGAGCTGCTTGCATGGTGCATTGTGGGAAATCTGACAGTCCAGATTCCTCCCCGCTCCCAATTGCCACCCAGCTTACTGCAGCGCCTCTTGTGTGGGTACATGAGTGTGGAGCCCAGAAGAAGCTTTGATTGTCTGGAGAAAGCAGGTAGGATCCCTCCCCACTTTGGTCATGTGAACGACCTTACTGTTTCCCCTTTCTCTTCCTCTGCCCCATGTCTTTGCTGCAGAACTCTATGGGCATGGTGAAAAACAAAACATTCTCGGCCTGCCCTTTCTCTTGCTCCCATGCAAATAATATCACACACTCGCCACGATCCAATCAGGTGCCAGCAGCTTGCCAGTGATTCAGGGAGGTGACAGGGGGAAGCAAAGAGTGAGCTCTTTCCCAGCCAGCAGGGCCCCCTGCTCTCATGGGCCCAAGACATCTGCTGCCCCCCTGCCTTCTTTAAATGGGAGGAGAGCTGGTCTTGTGGTAGCATGAACTGCCCCCTTTGTTAATCTTGGAGAGATCACATTACTCCTTTGCTGATGGAGTTACACTGGCTGCCGATAGGTTTCCGGGCAAAATACAAAGTGCTAGTTATAACTTATAAAGCCCTAAACGGCTTAGGTCCTGGGTATTTAAGAGAGCGTCTTCTTCACTACGAACCTTACCGCCCATTGAGGTCATCTGAGGAGGTCTGTCTCCAGTTACCGCCAACTCATTTGGTGGTCACACAGAGATGGGCCTTCTCGGCTGCTGCCCCGAGATTGTGGAATGCGCTCCCTGCTGAGTTACGATCCTCCCCATCTCTGGCTATTTTTAAAAAACATTTGAAAACCCTTCTTTTTACCCAAGCCTTCTCAGGTTTTTAATTAAAAATACTGTTAATTTTATGGTTTTTAAATTATTGTATTGTTTTAACTTTTATATGTGTTATATGTTTAACTGTTTTAACTTTTTTGTGTGTTTTAATTGTTGTTAGCCACCCAGAGACGTAAGTTTGGGCAGGGTATAAATTTAATAAATAAATAAATAATCAGAGGCCGCTCTGGTTTGCATTTGAATGGCAGATGTGTGAGCACTCTGATATTCCCCTTAGGGGATGGGGTCACACTGGAAAGAGCATCAGAAGGTTCCAAATTCCTTCCCCAGCATCTCCAAGATAGGGCTGAGAGAGACCCGTCCCTGCAACCTTGGAGAAGCCACTGCCAGTCTATGTAGACAGTACTGAGCTAGATGGACCAATGGTCTGACTTGGTATAATAGGCAGCTTCCTATGTTCCTAATTATAGCTATGCCTCTGCACCTATAATGTTATAGCTGCAGGATACTGAGTCAGAGAAGAAACTGGTGGACAGGCAAGAACAGAGTCTGGCTATGTGATCCTCTCATCACAGTTCTAGGGAAGAGATATAGGTGGATATATATTTAATGTTTCGAAGATCAAATGTTTCAAAGATCTAAACCCAACTATATCTATTCATCATGTGTCTTTATTCCTTTGGTTTCTTTCTGTTCATAGAGCCTAATTAGATCCTAATCAGTTTTGGTTTGGAATGCAAAATGCCAGCCCCACACAGAAGCTTTCCCTGCAGTACAAAGTGCGGTTGCTCCTCAGCCTCTCCTCAACATTCTGTACAACTTAGGAGAGCTGTATTCATTTTATGTCAGCCTCCACTCAAGATAATGTGGATATTTTTTCCTTGGATACAGGACACACTAACCATTACAGATGAACCACAGCAATCAGCAATGAGAGAACAGGAGCCAAGCAAAGTGCATTGCACCAAACTGAATGATAGGCAATTGGGAGGCTAGTCAAAATGCAAATGAAATCACATGTGTGGACTCCTGAAATCATGGAAACTCTTGTGATAAATAGCTCGATAGCTGGATCCCCATTTACTGTAGAGCATCACAGCTTCCTATGTATTTTGTTTAATAGGGCTTACTTCCAAGTAAGAGTAGATAGAATTGCAGCCTTACAGTGCAAGCCTTTTCATGATTACTCAGAAGACCCACTATGTCCAATGGGGCTTACTCCCAGGTAGGATGCAGTGTCTAGGACTGCAGCTGTAGTCAGATGGCAAGATGCTTATTAAGACTAAAATTTTCTTTAGGAAAAAACAGCTCTTGAGTTTAAATGGTAACTTCAGAAGCTGTCACACCCTCTTGGGATGGCCTTGACAAAGTTTCAGTAGATATAAAAGGACTGTCCTGTCAAAAACAATCTGCTCACATTCTGCGGGAAGCAGAAAGCTTGTATGACTATCTTCTAGAATTTCACCAGGAATATTGGACTACATGGACTGATTGATTCAATCCATAATATCACATGCTGACACTATTGACCACCAGTAAAAATAAACATGATCATCAAGACCGCAGCCGCATTTATCCTTTATTATATTTTGCAAAGATTATCATCCATTTGGAAGTAGAGCAGCCACCCCAAAATAAAATTGCTGTTTCTATTCATTCTCTAGGGACTCTTTAGTATATGGAAGTATATACGTTTGTAAATTAGAAGACATAAAAATAAACCTGTGAACTTCCAGGACCAATGGAGTGTTGAGGGCACAGAGGTAAGAACCTACTAGAATAATGCATCACATTCTCTAGAGAGGAAACTAATGCTAAAGACAGAAACTCCTTTCTCTGCTGCTACTTTTGGTTTGGAGAGGGAGGGCACACTGCTGCCCAGTCCTGGCTATGCAAAAACCCTGGATCTCTCAACTTTGTTTTATGGGCAGTTCTGGCATGGACGGGGGGGGGGATTTTAAAAAGAGAGAATAGAGAGGAACTGGAAGTGCAAAATACTATGCGAGTCTAATATTTATTTATTTGTTTATTTATTTTATATACCGCCCTTCCAAAAATGGCTCAGTTTTCCAAAAATAAGTCTATGGTTGATGGTGGTGGAGCCATGGGATGTTGAAGAGGTCAGCTAAAAAAGAAAAGAAAAGCGGAAAATGGAGGTAGGGATAGGGGTTGCCATATTCTGGCTCTCCAAATCTGGGCATCCTCATTTGCATATTATGTAAATTGGCTTGCAAATAATTTGCATATCGTACAGATTAGCAGACACACTTTAGGAACATAGGAAGCTGCAGTATATTGAGTCAGACCATTGGTCTATCTAGCTCAGTATTGTCTACACAGACTGGCAGTGGCTTCTCCACTCAATCTCTCTCAGCCGTATCTTGGAGAAGCCAGAGAGGGAACTTGAAACCTTCTGCTCTTCCCAGAGTGGCTCCATCCCCTGAGGGGAATATCTTATGTTTCTTTTAGACTATGAGCCCTTTGGGGACAGGGATTCATCTATTTATTTATTATTTCTCTGTGTCAACCACCCTGAGCCATTTTTGGAAGGGTGGTATAGAAATCGAATAAATGAATGAATGAATGAATGAATACAATAAATAACTCTGGCCCTCTAGCTGAGTTTGGACTACAACTCCCATCATCCAGGGTTGTAGCTATAATTGAGCAGATGGGTTCGAACCCAGGCCCTCCCCCCAGCTCCTGAGGGCCCCTCAGCTCCAGCTCCACCCCTCCCTATTTTCTTCATTATCTCCCTCACTCCGAGGGGCCACCGGGGAGAGGGGCGAACACAGCCCCCCTCTCCCCTAGCTATGCTCCTGCCATCATCCCCAGGCACAGTGATCAATAGTCAGACTATAGGAGCTGCAGTTCAATATCTGCATGAGGGCCACAGTTGGGTAGCCCTGGTTTACACTGACTGGCAGGGGCTACTCCAAGGTTTCAGGCAGGAGTCTTTCACGCTGATAGTGAGAGGTCAGTGTTAGGGTTACATTCTGTTTCCACATTTCAGTAAGAGGAGACTGTAAATGAAGCTGGATTTTGTGTTTTGTTTTGGGATGCCTCTTCTTTGGGAAGAGAGCTGGTCTTGTGCTAGTAAGCATGAACTGTCCTCTTTGCTAAGCAGGGTCCACCCTGGTTTGCATTTGGATGGAAGCTTACATGTGAGCATTGTAAGATATTGCCCATAGGAGATGGGGCCGCCCTGGAAAGAACGCTTGCATGCTTGCATGCAGAAGATTCCAAGTCCCCTCTCTGGCATCCAGATAGGGCTGGGAGAAACCCTTGCCTGTATCCTTGGAGAAGCTACTGGCAGTCTGGGTAGACAATACTGAGCTAGATGGACCAATGGCCTGACTCGTATAAGGCAAGTTCCTATGTTTCCCTATGTTCACAGCAGCTCATAAGCTTCTTTCACAGTAACTCCTCTGATCCTGGATATTGGTTTTGAGCTATAAGTGGCACCTGCCAACATTTGCTGGATTTGACCTGCACTGCCTACAACCTGTTGTCAAACATCAGTTCGCCCCAGTCTTGTTACCTAAGCTACTCTTTAAAACATATAAATGACGGATTATGATTTTATGCAGAACATGAAAGTGATATGAGATGAATTCATTACAGAAGAAGCTGTGCTCTGCATATTGCATATTCATCTTGATAATTCATCCGGCCCTGGATAATTTTGCCCAGTTTTGCAAGTAATTATCTCATTGTAACTGGGGCATGGTCAGAATTAAGAATCTTAGGGATCTATGCTGAGCCATATTCTGAAAGCCAGCTTCATTAACCTCTCCTAGGACTACTCTCAGGCTCACACCACACTGGGAAAATGCTGCAATCAGAGAACATGGCCTTTCCCCATTCCCCATTCAGTCAGGCTACTGGCACATTAAATTTGGCCTCAGCTGAGTTCAAAGCAAGAAATGCTCTTCTCACATAAAAGCTACACTTATATTTCTTCTTCTCACATCAAATTCTTCTGATCTATGAGGAATGCTAAAGGGAGCAGGGTGAAAGTTGCATTAGAAAAATTCATCACAAGGACTACATTCTACTGCTCAACCTGATGGTTGGTCCAGCCTTAAATTGTGATGATCGTTTAAGAGTACGGACACAGTACAACTGGAGAATGTAAACCTTGTGCAGAATAAATCTGCATTGTTCGTATGAAATGCTTTCCCAATTTACCTCAACATCTCTTTATTCAACGCTTTCAGATGAAGCAATGTGGCATTTTTATAGTGCACAGCGATACAGTGCAAGATTTTTTAGCTCAAAGTGAATAACAACCAATTGGAGCTGCAGGGGGAGTTCATGATACCAGTTAACATTTAACTTACATGTCAGTTTCCTCCCTAATTCTATGCTCTAAAGTGTGGCTTGATTTTACGATGAGGTTTCTACTCTCATCCATTTTCCCAGCTAAGTTTTACTGCCTGTAGAGCGTATCCACTGTGTTGTTGATTTAGTGAGGAAACAGAATCCTGAACCTCCATAGGCACCCAACCTAATCCAAGTCTCTGCCTTAAGGCTCACTATATATACCAGAACACAACTGTCACATGTGCTTGCCCACTCTTATTTATTTTAATAACTATAATCACTCTATCCAGGATTCAGTGTATATGGGAATGGGGCCATAGGTCATTGGTAGAGCATCGATTTTGCATGCAGACCGTCTCAGTTTCACTCCCTGGCATCTCCAGTAGGTTTTACAGACAGGGCTTCTAGTCTGAATGTCCTTCAGAAGAGAGTGTGTGTGTTCACACACCAGCCAAACTTACCCCGAAGTCTCTTTGAGATCCTTGGACCCACTCCACACACAAAGCAGGCTTTGTCTTGCGAATTCTAGCTTATCTTGGGTTTTTAAAATGCTGGTTTTAAGCTACTTTTCCTGAAAATGCCAGAGCAAGTAGGGAGAGGTGCTGATGTAGAATCATTAGCATGATAAGAGGGATACTGTCTTTGAAATGCAGATATAATTCTTTAGGAATTTCCCCCCACCATTGGCTAAAAGGAAAACACTTAAGCATGCCATGTGAACTTGCAAAAACAAAAACCAAGAGCAGAGAGGAGGGGCTGCTTCCCTCTGTAATTTGATGTGGCTTTGCTCAACATTTACCCCGCAGCATAAAGCCGTGTGCAAATAACTCCCAGGAAGGGCTGGGAAAGATTCCTGGCTGAAACCTTGGAGAAGCTGCACCAGTCAATATATAGACAATACTGAGCCAGATGGACCAATGGTCTGACTCGGTATAAGGCAGCTTCCTATGTTCCTATCTGTGCATGTGCACAGGCATGTGAAATGTAATTCTTCCAAGGCGTTGCTGGGAGTGGTCAAGCAATCCACAAGTGTGTCTCAACCTGACACTTCCACATATATGTGTATGTTTGACTTTTTATTAGTAGCAGAATGCTGATCTGTACTGTCTATCACAGGGATTCTCAATGTTGGGTCCCCATTTATTGGACTTCAACTCCCATAATTCCTAACCAAAGGTGGCTGGGGCTGGAGATTATGGGAGTTGAAACATCTGGGGACCCAATGTTGAGAATATCCCATTTCTCCCCATTTTCTAATCAGAGCAGCTCCACACTTTATGAGGCAGTCATGCTTGCCTCAGCTACACCATGTTGCACGAGAATTTCAGGCATGTAAAGGGCGAATATGAGCCATAAGAACAGCCCTGCTGGATCAGGCCTCAGGCCCATCTAGTCCAGCATCCTTTTTCACACAGTGGCCCACCAAATGCCACTGGAAGCCTACAGCAGGAGTTGAGAGCAAGCCCTTTCTCCTGCTGTTACTCCCCTGTGGTGGTTGGGGTGTGACAGCCCCTGAATGCTCCCTCAGATTCAAGGGACCTGAGTCAGGGCAGGCAAAAGGATCCAGGAGACAACCGGGGACTCTGATGGTTCACCTGCCAGGATGGGATCAAACCTAGGAGGTGGGGCATGGCATTCCTATATAGCCAGAGGCCCAGGGAAGTTCCACAGCCAGAGGTGTGTAGGGACCAGGCAGGCAGGCAAAAGGTTTGAGGCACCAGGCAAACATTGGGGACACATAGGAGGCTGCCTTATACGGAGTCAGACCATTGGTCTATTTAGCTCAGTATTGCCTGCACTGACTGGCAGTGGTTCTCTAAGGTTTCCGGCAGGAGTCTTTGCAAGCCCTACCTGGAGATGCCAGAGGCCTGGGGAACCCAGGGCCCTCTATATGCAAGCAGATGCTCTATCACTGAGCTATGGCCCTATCTCCTAAGGGGAATATCGTACAGGGCTCACATCTAGTCACCCATCCAAATGCAAACCAAGGCAAATCCCACTTAGCAAAGGGGACAATTTATGCTTTCTACCACAAGACTGGCTCTCCACCCCCAAGAAATTGCTGCTGCTCCCTTTGTATCAACTTAAGATATTTCTCATGACATGAGTCTTCTGTACTGAATATTCTCACATAATTTAGTGTTTTTCTCGTCTTGAACTATTTACTGACTAATAGTTTGAATATTATTGTGGTCACAAAGGGGAAGCACAGTGCAACAAACATATTTCAAACATGCACAGAAGGCTGCATTGATACAGAGTTGAATGCTGAACCTATGGCTGTCTGCTGTAGATAGAGGACTTGCTGTGTTTGTGAGAAATGTTAATGATCTTTGGTGTGATGGAAGCTGGTTCTGGCTAGTTTGGGGGTCAAACAGATTTAAGCTTTATCCCTACATAAAATTAGCATAGTATTGTGCGATGCATTAATGGATTCATTGGTATGATTAATCAGCTCATTAATTAATGACATTTAAAATGTGATGGAAATCAAAGCTGTCCTCTGTGAAAGGGGATTCAGTGCCATAATGTTGCCATCAGCGATCTGCATGTCCCTTTTATTTGGCAGTGGCTGACATACTGAGGAAAATTACTCAAAGGAGTCCCATTGAAGTTAAAAGGACACGTTAAGAATTCTTAATGTGTCCTTTTTCTCCCCTCCCTCATAACACTAGAACGAGGGGTCATCCCACGAAACTGATTGCCAAGACGTTTAGAAAAGGAAGTACTTTTTCAGACAGCGTATAATTAACCTATGGGATTCTCTGCCAAGAGATGCAGTAACAGCCACCAGCCCAGATGGCTTTAAGAAGAGTTTAGAGATAAAGCCATGGAGGACAAGTCTATCAATGGCTACTAGTCTGAGGATTATAGGCCGCCACCTCCAGCCTCAGAAGTGAAATGCCTCTAAATACCAGTTGCAAGGGAGCAACAGCAGGAGAAAAGACATGCCCTCAGCTCTTGCCTGTTCCCATAGGCATCTGGTGGGCCACTGTGTGAAACAGGATGCTGGACTAGATAGGCCTTGGGCCTGATCAAGCAAGGCTGTTCTTATGTCCTTTTAATTTCAATAATTTAGCATAATTTTCAATAACTTAGCATAATAAATACTTAGCATACTTTTCTTCAGTATGTCAGGCAATATGTTTAAGCTGCAGTTCCAAATAATTCATCAACTCTTCTCCTTTAGCCAATAGAAGCTGTTTTCTTCATTATGTTTTCTCAGAGACACTCTCACATTTTTACAAGACAGGATGTGTATTATTTTTTATGAAACCCATTTGTTATTCACCTTTCCTGCACTCGGGGTGGTGCACAACAGACATAAAACCATTCAACAATGAAACGATTCAATAAAACAACATTGTACACATATTGCAGGGCAAATCTGGGATTGCCACTGATCTTGGCTCATTGATAAGAACAGCTGCATGATATCTTTATTTGCAAATAATCATGTGTTTGTCACTTTCATAGGTGTATGCTTAAAACATGTTTGAATAGCCATTACAAGTGAGAAAGTAGCATTGACTCATCGTTTCACAACCATAGTGTTGTAAGTCACCTTGTAATTGTTTAATTATCAGGTGGATTAGACTTTTTAAAAATAAACCAATTACATAAATCATGCAATACAAATTGAAGTATTAGTCAGGGAGTCAAAACATTAAAAATATTTGAGTTCAGCTCTGGTTCAGGCTCATCTATATCTATAAAGTTGTAATTCAGTACTGGTTCAGATGCTCAGCTTCCAAGAGTGGCTTCAGACACTTTGAACCAGTTTTGAACCAGTTTAGCTGCATTTCATGTGGAACAATATGAAACTCTTGGACTTGCAATGTAACTTTACAAAATGCATACAATAACTTGAGAATTTTTAAAAGTTATATCAAAACTTTATTTTTGAATTTTTAAAGGCTTTAAAAAACAAAATACATACCACAGTATTTAAAAAAAAACCCACAGGAAAACAAAATATCTATCACACAACTGAAATCTGAGAGACTGATGACTGAACCACTTGCTTTGAAACATATTTTGTGTTCAGGGGTTTGATTCCAGTTCAAGGTAACCTAAAAAAAAACTTTTCTGAACCAGTTTTTTGGTCCAGGTCCAGGTCTGTATTAATGAATAACTAGAAATCTGTAACCAAACAAGTAGCTGATTAGTTCAAATCAATAAGTGAAATTCAGCTACACGTATCCCATTGCTGCCCCTCAGGACTGCCAACTCACAATGCTACAGTAACAGAAAAAGCTACACTGGGCAACATTCCTTTATCAAGTTCTAGACTGTGGCTGGGGATGATGGGAGTTGTAGTTTAGCAGCATCTGGAGGAACCCTGGTTGGGAACCTCTGGTCTAAAATCTAAATCTAGCAAAGGTATGCCCCCTGGCTCACATTCTTCTGATCTTCCAAATTTCCCTTAGCTGCTCACTTCCTTTCTGTGGTAATAGTGGCCAATCCCAATTCTTCTTTCCAGGTTTACCCAAGGTCCACTTCTCTTTGGCTAACCCCTTTAGCTCAGCTGGAGCATTTCCAGATGGGGCATTTAACTCGGAATGGAGGGTGTGCGTTCACACATTGGCCGGATTCATGCTGAAGTCCATGTGAGATATTAGGAACATAGGAACATAGGAAACTGCCATATACTGAGTCAAACCATTGGTCTATCTAGCTCAGTATTGTCTTCACAGACTGGCAGCAGCTTCTCCAAGGTTGCAGGCAGGAATCTCTCTCAGCCCTATCTTGGAGATGCTGCCAGGGAGGGAACTTGAAACCTTCTGCTCTTCCCAGAGCGGCTCCATCCCCAGAGGGGAATATCTTACAGTGCTCACACATCAAGTCTCCCATTCAGATACAACCAGGGCAGACCCTGCTTAGCTATGGGGACAAGTCATGCTTGCTACCACAAGACCAGCTCTCCTCCTATTGGGGAGCACTTCACACATGATTTGGGTTTTTCATTGTGTGTTAGAGCCTAGCCCAATTTATTTACAGGGTATAAATATCCACTTTTTGCATCCGTTTTTTTGGGCAACAAACTTGCAGTAAAGCCTTTTCGTAAACTCAAGGTAAAGCCTACTCTCTGGGAAAGCTCCAGGCATCAAAGGCTTCGCCACCACAAGCACAAGACAGTAGAGATAAACAAAGGCCTAACATCTTACCATTCAAAACTGATAAGGAATTGTTCAGGAAACAAAATATCTCCCTTAAATGACTTCAAGTCTTCAGGTCCAGATTAATTTATGCTAAGGTACTAAAAAGAACCTGCTGATGCTGCTTTTTAGATTGTGAACCCTTTGGGGACAGGGATCCATCTTTATTTATTTTTATTTCTCTCTGTAAACCACTTTGGGAACTTTTGTTGAAAAGCGGTATATAAATATATAGCGGTATATAAAGCAGTATATTCATTGTGATGGTGGTGGTGGTGGTAGTGGTAGTGATGTACTCTCAGAGCATCTGTCATCATTGAGAAATTCTGGAGAATGGCCCAGGTGCCAGAAGACCAAAGATTGACTAATGGTCTTCATAAAGTGACCGTGAGTGGGGGAGGGGAGAAGTAGAAAACTACAGACTGGCACTCTGTGTTTACTACCAGGAAAGATACTAGAACAGATGATAAAGCAGTCAATCTGGATGCATCTTGATAACAATCCACTGGTTAATAGCAAAGACCTGAACAGCCACTAAGAACATGTCCTGCTGGATCAGGCCCAAGGCCCATCTAGTCCAGCATTCTGTTTCACACAGTGGCCCACCAGATGCCCCTGAGAAGCCCGCAGGCAAGAGCTGAGGGCATTCCTTCTGTCTTGCTGTTGCTCCTCTGCAACTGGTATTTAAGCTGAATCTTGCCTCTGAGGCTGGAGGTGGCCTGACATCCACGAATCTGTCTAAGCCCCTTTTAAAGCCATCCAAGCTAGTCGTCATAACCAAATCCCATGGTGGAGAATTCCATAAGTTAATGTCCCCTGGCTCTAGTTTTGTGAGAGAGGGGGAAAATGTCTCTCTGTCCACTCTCTCTATTCCATGCATAATTTTATACACCTCTAGCATGTCTCCCCGTCGTCACCTCTTTTCCAAATTAAAGAGCCCCAGATGCTGTAGCCTTGCCTCTTAAGGAAGCTGATCCAGGCTCCTGAGATTTGCTGGGGCCTGAAATAGGTCCCAGCAAATCTTGTTTGGGATTGAGATTGGTTGGGACTCTAGCTCTGGATTTCATGCATCAACCAGGGGATTGAACTAAATCAGGGATTCTCAGCGTTGGGTCCCCAGATGTTATTGGACTTCAATTCCCATAATCCCCAGCCCCAGTGGCCTTTGGTTGGGGATTATGGGAGTTGAAGTCCAACAACATCTGGAGACCCAAGTTTGAGAACCCCTGGACTAAATGGCCTACGAGGTACCCTCCAACTCTATTAAAAAAAAAAAAAAGGTTTAGGCAGTGGTTAATTTATAATCAAGGCAAATTCTAAATATGCTTGTGTCCTATTGCTAACATGAACAGCATACTGTCAAAGAAGTGACACTGATTTGGCAACACCTGTTACCATACTGGCAGCTATTCAAGAGCCTGAGGCCATCAGCAACAGAGACATCAAATTTGCATATCAACTGACAAACGTATTACACACAATTGACACTGCATTTTTCCATTTCTAGCACTGAATCTTTACATCATAGGAAGTAAGGAGCAAATAGTTCTGGAATTCTTGCACATGCCCATTTTAAGTGCATGATGTTAGTATTGAAATATTGATTGATTAAGTGCTGTCAAGTCAGTGTCAACTCTTAGCAACCACCGATGGAGACATAGATTCTCTCCAGGATCTCTCTCCGGGATTCTCTCCAGAAATATGTAAGTTATTTATATTTAAATCTTATATTTGAGAGGAGAGCTGGTCTTGTGGTAGCAAGCATGAATTGTCCCCTTTGTTAAGCAGAGTGCATCCCAGTTTGCATTTGAATGGGAGGCTACATGTGTGAGCACTGTAAGGTATTCCCCATGGGGGATAGGGCTATTCTGGGAAGAGCACTGGTATGCTTGCATGCAGACAGTTCCAGTTCCCTCCCTGGCATCTCTAAGATAGGGCTGAGAGAGACTCCTGCCTGCAACCTTCAATCTAGACCAGTGCTAGACTATGAATCTGACGCGTGTTTTTCTCCCAGGCATGTTCACCTTGAAGGCATTGTTCTTTTTGACACCAAAATATGCTGGGGGTCCATGACAAAAGGACCAAATAACAAGGCATTTGGGGGCAAAACTGTATTGATTCATTTTGGTAAATGGACAGAAGAAGAAATAGCTTTTCAGTGTAAGTGGGCACCCTAGATTGTAAATAGGTGGATGTATCAGAAACTAACTTCTATGTAAATGCATCACAGATGCAGCCCTGATGGGAAGCTTGAACTTTACTTTTGCTACCCCTGCTAACTGAGCAAAGAGACACCTTTTAAAGTGGTGATTCTCTTATATTTAGCGGGGGAGAGCAACTGGCCCTACCCAACCCCAGCACAGCATCCTTCTGTGGCGGATGCTGGTGTCTACCGTATGCTTCTTATTTATGTATTATTTGTTTTTCTATGTAAACCGCATTGAGATCTTTGGTTGAAGAGCAGTATATCAATTATTCATAATAAAGAACATAGGAAGCATAAAGAATCAGACCAGTGGTCCATCTAGCTCAGTATTTTCTACACAGACTGGCAATGGCTTCTCCAAGGTTACTGGCTGGAGTCTTTCCCAGTCCTACCTGTATATTGAAGATGCCAGGGAGGGAAATTGGAACCTCCTGAATGCAACATGCAGATGCTCTCCCCAGAGTAGCCCCATCCCCTATGGGAAATACCATACAGTGCTCACATGTAGTCTCCCATTCAAATACAAACCAAGGCAGACCTTGCTTAGCAAGGGGGATAATTCATGCTTGCTACCACAAGGCCACCTCTCCTCCCTAGCAACCAGTACTGCTTGCACAAAACAAAAATACTCTGTCCATGACTGACTGTGTCACCCAAGAGCTGAACAGATGTATGGAAGTTGTGAAAAAGATGGCAGTCCAAATCTATGAAGCCCAACACTCTGTGGCTTCAGGAGGAAGTTGGAATTTATAAATGTGTTCAGCATGTTTTAATTTTGATTTTTGTGAGCCACCATGAGCTTTAGGAAGGCAGCATAGAAATGTTCTCAGTAAACGAAAAAGTCCCTCTCCTTCAGCTAACATAACTATCAATCAATCAGTCAATCAATCTTTATTTCGGTCTTTGACCAGCATAAGATAAAGCATAAAAACAGTGCTGTTAAGAACAGTCTGTGCCTGAGGAAAAAGGTAACTGTAAAGTTTGTACTAAGAACTATAGAATGTTATAAAATTAATTAATATATCTTAAAATAAATACAAAAAGGCAAATAAGTTTAAAAACTGTGAGCATGAAACTATTAAAAAAGTTAAGATTAGAATTAACATTTGATTAAAATATGATAAAATGAGAACTGGGTAGGAGAGGCTGTGAAGGTATGAACTATGTCAGGCCTAATTAGTTCTTTCTGTCGGTCAGATCCTGGCGAATTTTGCATGCTGCCTGCCGCACAACACTTGGCAATACCGTGTGTGGTTGCAGTCGGAGAATAGTAGGGAAGACTTAGAACTGACTTGTGGGCCTAGTAACATTTTATAGAGACATCTGCAATACCCTCATAGTAACATAGGAAGCTGCCATATACCGAGTCAGACTATTGGTCTATCTAGCTCAGTATTGTCTTCACAGACTGGCAGCGGTTTCTCCAAGGTTGCAGGCAGGAATCTCTCCCAGCCCTATCTTGGAGATGCTGCCAGGGAGGGAACTTGAAATCTTCTGCTCTTCCCAGAGCGGCTCCATCCCCGGAGGGGAATATCTTACAGTGCTCACACTTCTAGTCTCCCATTCATATGCAACCAGGGCAGACCCTGCTTAGCTATGGGGACAAGTCATGCTTGCTACCACAAGATCAGCTCTCAGATGTCTCTATAAAATGGACAGTGTAAGAGGACGTGCTCAATGGTTTCAATGTGCCCAATGTCACAGGGGCACAGACATTCCGGGATAGGGATCTTCTTGTATCTTCCATCTAACACAGGTGAAGGGAGGGTACTGCAGCAAGCCAAGATGAAGGCTCTTCTGTGGTTAGGGGCCTCTAGCGCCTTTAGAGATGCAGCAGGGTGCCACTATATACCTTAGGGCAGGGTTTCTTAACCTGTTGGGCCCCCAGATGTTTTTGGACTACAACTCCCATCATCCTCAGCCACAAAGGCCATATCTGGGGATGATGGGAGTTGGAGTCCAACAACATATGGGGGCCCAAGGTTAAGAAACCCTGCCTTAGGCTTTCAGAGATAGGGAGGTTTGGCGCCCTGCCTTGCTCAGTTTGGCACTCTGCGTCCATCACACGCTGTTTGAGGAGTGTCCTGGCCGCCTGCTCATAACCCAGGGGAAGTAGTTGGGGTGGGGGTGGGGAAGAGCCTGAGTGATGTTAGTTTCTGCCGCAGGGTTCGGATTGGTACCCATCCTCCAGCATTAAGGGGACTAGGCCCATTGGGAAGAAGGACAGTCTTAGCCAGAAATTGAATATGGACAGCCATACTCTGGCCTCCACCTTCACCAGGCCTGCCTCTGGTTATAAACCAGCATTAGAGACACAGTGGGGTACCTGGAATACTGAGCTTAGGAATTTGGAGTGGATGAGCTCCAGAGCAGCAATGCTGGAGCGAACATAATTCTAATAAGCTTCAAAAGCCAAACTTGGGCAATACTATCATGTAGCAGTTGGGGCGGGAATCGAAGGTTGGGTAATACCTTTTGGCTAACTTTTTTGGTGATAGTTTAGGGGTTTTCAACCTTGTTTGTTTTTGCAAATACCACTGTCTCCAGGAATTGCTGCTATGTGCAGAAGCGGGCCACTCAGCCTACAACTGTCCATGCAGAGACAGGGAGAGGGTTCTCCAGCTGCTGTTGGTTCCTGTTCTTTCTTCCACTCTGTGCTCTTTTTTGGAGGGTGGGTCCAGGATATTGCACTTGGCCAGTGCACTGCCATGCTAGCCACCTCCGCTTATAGTGGAGGCAGGCCAGGCAGAGCGTGCCTTCTTGGGATCTCTGTGGCAGCAGCAGCTCTTCACACACACAGAGAAAATAATCTACATACTCAAGTACTAGACTGTCTGCTTTACAAATACCAGCAGCGGTATTTGTACCACAGTCCAAAAAGCATTGGTTTAGAGATGAACCTAATAAAAGTATTACCCTACTTTTGCTTGTTGTTCTTTTTTCTAATAGAGCAATATGGCCACCTGTGACTTTGGGGTGTTCTGCAATCCTAAAAAGACTTTATCCTGTTCAGACATTACACTCTATGTGCATACAGGCATCTGTACACATGTGCACGTTTGTGTGAATGAAAGACGAAGAAAGCTGGTCTTATGGTAGCAAGCATGAATGGGCCCCCTTGCTAAGCTGGATCCATCCGCCTTTGAATGGGAGACTACATGTGAGCACTTGAAGATATTCCCCTTAGGCAATAGGGCCACTCTGGGAAGAGTATCAGCATGCTTGCATGCAGAAGGTTCCAAGTTCCCTCCTTGGCATCTCCAAGATAGGGCTGAGAGAGACTCCTGCCTGCAACCTTGGAGACGCTGCTGCCAGTCTGTGAAGACAATACTGAGCTAGATAGACCAATGGTTTGACCCAGTATATGGCAGCTTCCTATGTTCCTATGACTATACATACATTCATTTAAAAAGTGAACCTGGGTACAGGCCTCATCAAATGCAGGGTTCAGATAGGAACTGTACTACTTCAGTGCATTGAACATGTGTGAATTAATGTGTGTATAGATCTGTACATGCATACACTGTACATTGACTGTACATGTGTTGAACATACAATGTGTGAACTGGACTAATATGTAATATAGTATGTATTGAAGTAATGCAATCCAAGTGATGTGTCCAAGTGGATGCAAATGCTGTGGAACTCTGACCTAGCTCTAACCCTAACCCATATGCCTCTGCCCACTAATTTTCTAAAAACTAGGATTTTTTGTTTATTTCCTTGGTGCTTTTTTGCTTTTTAAAAGCTGCTTTTTCTTTCCTGCCCTGTATGTGTGTGTGTGTGTGTGTGTTTTAATGGTATTTCCTTTCTTGCCCTTATAAGGATCTTGTTGCTGTGCTGCTTTTTGCAGTTTGTTTTGTCTTTTATTGCCAGTTGGTTTAGACTACATTATTTTCTGGATACCTTTTCGTTTGTCAGCCTCTTGTGAAATTAATATGAAAAAGGGATACATAAAAGCCTGTATCATCATAAATATAAATGAATAATAATAAAAACCTGCAAAGCCATGCATGTGCTGAAGAGTGCAAGCGAACACGATATTTTATGGTTCTACAGCACACTCCCTCAAGATGCGTAGCACAAAACAAAAATCGAAATCTCCGTCTATGATACCGCACCACATACCCCTTTATACCGTAGTAACTGGGCTCTCTCTCTCTGTGTGATTTTGGGCGCGCCCGTGCGTTTACCTTAATTCACGGAACAATGAGAAAGGGAGTTGCCGGGGGGTGGGGTTAGGAGATTTGCATCTCTCTGACTGGCAGAGAGCAGGGAGGCTGGAAGCAGTCATGGTTAGCCCGGAATCGGATTAAAATCCGACACACTGTCCCCTCCCCGCTCCACACCTGGGATGATGGAAAGGACTTGACTTGGGCTATTCCGGATGCCTTTTTGCAGGTGTAGGGCGAGTTCGAATCCTCTGTGGTTCCCTGAGATTGCTTGCCGACGCCTTGCAGCCCTGGGGACGCAGAAGCCGCTGCTTGGAGTCCTTGCAAAGGCCGTTTCATTCCATAGATGATATTTTCTCCTTCCACCCCCCGCCCGCCTTTCCCTCGGTTGGTTCAGTTGCTCATGACGTGCCTCCCTCGCTGAGCCCTCAGCCCTCCCGCTTTCCAGCTCACTCATTCCTGCCTCCTGCTGCAGCTGCCTTGCATTATTTTTCCCTCCCTACCGCCGCTCTCCCAAGACAGCCTGATTCATTTTTCTTGCTGCTGCTGCTGCTCAAAGGAGAAGGAAGACAGACGACGGCGAAAGCAGCGAGGGAAGTGACTGCCTCTCTATTTTTTTTAAACCTTCCCTCCTCATCTGATCTATTTTCTGTTTGCATCATCTGTATTTTTTAATTACAAGGAGGCTGGGAGCCTTTGCTTCTCCTCGCCCGATGAACGTCTCTTTGGACAGTTGGACATCTTGACTCCGGATTACTCGGAGGAGCAAGAAAGGTTAGCGATAGCGACGATTTCCATCAGCACACCACCATCTTTCCTCCTCCATCGTTCTGCTTTGGCTTCGCAGGAGGACAGTAGTGCCGGCTGTTGGCCGATCCGGTCGGGGCAGGGAGGCAGACGCCCCAGCGGCGTGTGGCCATAGCTATGCAAAGCCAGGCGGGCAGCGAGATCACGTGGAGGGCTCTCTAGAGTTCAGCGCTCGCAGCTGGCGACGGGGGCAGGAACGGGCGGGGAGAGGTCTGCTCACGCGTGTGCGTTACTCGCAAGATTATAGAACCCACATTTCCCCTTCTCCTTTGGCTTCCCGTCCGTCATCGTCGGCGCCGCGGTCTCCGAAGCGGCCGTGTCCAGGTGACGCTCCCCTCTCCCCATTTGTGCATGCTTCTTGATCGCCATCCCACGCCGCCTTTCGCTTGTGCAGCGCCCCCATGATATCCCCCCCTTCCCGAAGAGAGGGGTGTGTTCCTTTCTTCCCCCTCTACGGCGAATCAGCGCCTTCCCCTTCGTGTCCCCTGCCTTCATTTGCTGTTGCATGTTAGAAACAGGGGTGGGATGGCAGAGAGAAGCCAAGCCAGGCGTTCAGGTGTGCTTGTGCCCTGTTGATCTCTTTGGTTTTCGACTCTTTAAACCCCTTGCCATTCCCTTTCCGTAGGGTTGGCCCCAGCCTCTGACAGGTTGCAGACCTGCAATTCTTTCATGCTTTTACGCATGGAAAGCGTGAAGGTTGAATGGACGGGGTGTGTGTATCGCGTATTGTGTGTGTGTGTGTATATATATATTATAATTTTTTTTTTTTAGCGCTTTGCTTGTTCTATGACTTCCCCACGCTAGCTTAGAAAGTCGATCAAAAGGCGAAGCTTGTTGTCCCGTAACAGCGTCTAGGTGTCCTCAGCTCCTGGGCGGGTGGAGCTATGTATAGGTTGCATTAAAAAAACCCCCCACAAAGAACCAAAAAAAATAGTCTGGTATTGTGAAAGACGGCCTTAACCCATGGAACTCCGCGGAGCAAGGAAGCGTGGCTCTGTATGGAGAGTCTTGCTTACAGTGTGTTGTGCTAAAGATCTACTCTGGCCAGATCTGACTGACCCAGTCCGGCTGCCTGTTAGTCGAAGAAAGGGAGAGTTCAGGGTTGCCTCAATGGGAGGAATAATCGCTTTAGCTAGGCAGTGCTCTCCCCCTTGTTTCCATACATTTGGGGCAGGTATCCTGCTGAGACATCCCTTGCAAGGTCAGATGTCCCCTCAAGTGCATTTCCTTTTCTTGGTAGCTGAACGACACTGGGTATTCTTGGTTTGGTTGCCACGCCCAAATCTCCACTTGTGTAGTGGCTGTGATTGGAAGCTTTGAACTCTACATCGTCTTCAAGCTCCCTTCTAGATTAAGCATCACCTTCAAAGAAACACTCCCCCCGCCCCCCAAGGCTATACAGTCTGGGAGTGGAGAGGGATGGATTATTGCTTTGCTTTGTATAGATAGTCATCATAACTGACATCATCTTGGGGCTTTTCTCAATGCCTAAACAAAAACTATTATTTAATTTACATAATGTATGTTATAACCACCTAGAGCCTTTGGAGCCAGGCAGTATATAAATTAAATAATAAATAAGGTTTGTGGTTGACAGTCCAACAACCCTAAAGCATTTTCATATGCTTGCGGATATGAGTATTTGAGGATGAGAAATGACCCAATCAGTTTGCAGAGAACTGCAGCCTGAGGCAAGGAATATTAAATACAGTGGTTCACATCCGGACTAAATTCACTTGAGAAAGTCCCTTTGAAATTAAAAGGGCAAGCTAGCATCTCAGTGGGACTTTCTTGAGTAAATTTAGTCAGCATGTCAGCCAGTGGGATTTACATCTAGTCGACATGCATAGGATTGGGCTGCATTAATTTTTTTTAAAAAAACAACACCTCGTTCATGTGCTATGCTGGAGAAAGGCATCATGGTTATTGTTAGAAACCCTGTGGGATTTCTTTAGTGCTCATATGGTGATGTTGTAGTAGTTCAAGGTATTGTGATTGATTGAAACTCCTCATTGGGGAGTGGCAAATGTGGCAGTTCATGCGTTTGCCATTCATTGAAGGGGAAACTGCTGACTAGTGGTGAGATGTATGTTACTATATTGAATGTTGCTTGATAATGATTGCTGTATAATCAGGGTTAGCTAATCATGAATGTTCATGTATAATGTGCAAACCATGTTGGAATGCTGAAGGCTGTATGTACTCTAGGAACTTGCCCAGCCCAGAAAAAAAAAAGAGTGTGGTTACTTGTGTAAGCAAATTGCAGTTCATGATCCTTGCCTCCTGTTGCATTTTGTCATTTGAAACACCAGGGGCTCCATCTTGTGTCTTGGAGCTCACTGAACATTTTGCCAAGGGCTTCATTGGGATTTGTGTTTGTTTCCTTGTGCAGATAGAACTGCAAGCCTTTTGGGTGGGAACTAGATCATGTCTGTGCTCCGCATAGCATTGCGCGTGTGGTTGTTGTAAAATGCATGTTAATGAACAACAGTAGAATTTCTCCTGTGTAAATGTTTAATTTTGCTGCTGATCTGTAAGATCTTCCTTAAGGCTTTCTTTGCTTAAAAAGATGTTGATGTGATTTCTAATACTGAGGAATGCCTAGAGAGGAATTAAAGCTATATATCAGCTAAGGAGTTGTGTGGCTGGCATCCTCTGCCATGCCATATAACTCAAAGTGACTATGTAGAAAATGCTTGTGACTTCTGGATTCTGTGCTGCAGGCAAACTGGGGAATATGCAAATATACTGGGGCAGCAGTCTAGATCAGAAGCATTATTGTGGCTGTGGGCAGGGGGAATCGACCATTTGGTATTCCTGTTGAACTGGTTTTCATGCCCTTGATAAAGCAGAAACATAAGCCTCCTTATTTCAGAAAAGTAGCATGTATTAAAAGATTAGTATACAAGGAGCCGAGAATAACTTGGAATAGGTTCTTTCATACTTCTATTTCTTTTGCTTATATTATCATTTGGGAAGAAGTAGGCTCTGATTATGGGCATTTCCTTAACTGAATAGATGGATGGGTGAATGGTTGGTTGGTTAGTCAAAGGTATGGGTATTAGACATTTTAAAAATTCCCCTTGTAACATTTCTGCTATAAGGAATACATTCTTTAGAGTAGGGTTTTCACTGTGGCATTTTTGCATCTCTTTCTTGTCATATAACATGATCTCTCTGTGAGTAGAAGGCTGAAGGCATGCTGCATGTCACGGAAGATAAGAGTTGGAGAAGGCTTATTAGGTCACTTGAATTGTACCATATCCTATAAAACTTCATGCATCTGAGGAAATGAAGTGTTGTCCATGAACTATAGTAAATTAGTCAGGCTTTCAGGTGTCATCATTAATTGTTGTCTACTTTTTCCATTCAGCCTTTCCTCTTTGTTTTAAGCTTCTCTACAAGTGTGGCTTTCACACCTTCCTCGAAGATAGCCACTTTTACAATCAATCTTGCTCTCAAGGATCTTCAGGCCAGCCTTCTTGTCTGTCACTACTTTTCCTTGTAACAATTTGATGGTTTTTATCTTCCATTCTGTGGCAGAGACACAACATATTTCAGTATTCCAGGTTACTGACCTAGGGTTGTGCGTTTTGTTCTTTCTCCTGTTTTGTTTTTGGCCCGAATCCGAAACACCCCCGTTTTGTTCTTTGTTCGAAACCAGCCAATCCGAAACACCCCAATTTTGTTCTGTTGTTTCTGAGATGTTTTGAGTGTAGATTCAGATTCTCTGGTAGCATATGAGAGTGGATTCATGGTTTGTCATTGAAAATCTCATATGCTACCAGAGAATCTACACTCAGAACACCTCAGAAACAGAAGAACCCAGCACCCCATGGGTTAGCAACCCATGGGGGTGTTTGGCACCCAATGTGGTCTACACCACCACTCGCTCCGGGCCACCCCAGTGCCCCCCAGGTGGAGTTATGGGTCTGTTGAAACCTCCATTATTCCGGTGGGGGGGGACCTTAAAGAAGCGTAAACTTCCAACAATTCCTAAGAAATCAGCCCTTTGCCTTATTCCTTTGGAATCTGGGTTGTGGCAGGCACCCCTTGGGGCACTGCCACCCAACCCACTATTTTGCCCCTCAGGCCCCCTTTCTGCCCCGAATCTGCCCCAAAGACATTTCAACTTCAGAATTTTTTAAAAAATCAGCCCCTTTCCCATTTCCTTTGGAATCTGGGTGGCAGCAGGCACCCATTGGGGCACTACCACCTGAACCACTCTTCTGCCCCTAAAGCCCCCTTTCTGCCCCCATTCCACCCCAAATAACATCAACATCACACATCAACAACAGCAGAGCTTTGAAAAAAATCAGGCAGATTTCCAAAGGTCATGCACATCCACATCCCCCCCCCGCCTGAAATGCAATTGATCTACACACAACAGTGTGAAACAACAACAATGAAATGTACACCGCCCAAACGGGCCAATGAGGGTAAATTTTACCCTTAAATTTGCTGAAAAGGAATAAGGAGGCAATTGCCAGCAGATCAGCCCATGCTTTCGCTGGCCAATCTGTGGGCTGCAAGGGCTGGAAATTCAAACAGATGTCAAAACTCAAAATGGAGACTGAAGGAGAAAGACTTTTTGCGATTGCAAAATGGAGTTCCAAAACAGCCGAAACAAGAAAATATTTTGTATCCGAAACAAGGATGTTTTGTTTTGGGTACAAAATTTTCTGTTTTGAGCATTGGGTGTTTTGTTTTGGCTACAAAACAGCCGAAATGGCCTGTTTTGTGCACAAAACATTTTGTATCCGAAACAAAACGCACATCCCTATACTGACCACTTAAAGAACAAATTCTGTCAACTCCACTTCCCTATCTTCCATTTTGTCAAATCATACTTAAGGGATCCCTGTGTCACTCAGCTGTATGAAAGGGTTAGACTTATTATACGTGTGGTTATTATGCTTTAGACAAGCAGATCTTCCATGAAACAATAGCAATAAGTAGATTATGTTGTGGGCCTAATTAAATAATAGGGTTGGAGAATTCACTGATTCACCATACATGGAAATTCTGTTCATTGAATTTGTTTCATGTTACTGAAATAGTTAAGAAGATTTCTGTGTCTGTTTCCCTATATTGTTATCTATCTATATTATTAATCCCCGTAGACGTGCCTCTGTGGGGATGTGTCCCAGCAACCCAGCGGATTGGGTGGGAAGCCGAGGCGCCGGATTGGTTGAGTGGTGGAGCTCACGCGCGGCAGGATTCATGAGACTGTTGAGCTGCTGCCCAGGGAAATGGCGGACGGGTGGGTGGACGGCGGCGGGACCAGCCATGGCGGGCACTGCGCACCACCAGTGTGAGGAAGTGGAAGCAGGAGCAAATGGGCCAGCAAGCCGGTCAGAAACCACAAGCGGGGGGGGGCGAGAGAAGCGAGAGGGTGGGCGGTGGTTAGAGACACCTGGGGGAAGAGTTAGGGAGAAGGGGCTGAAGGGGGGGGTAGCCAGGGAGAACTAGGGGCTCAGATGCTATGCACCCGGTCAACTAGTATATTTAATTTTCTTATGCCGACCTGGTAGAGAACTCCGTGGGGATGTCAAGATGCATCTGGATGCCTGCTGGAACTCTCATGAGGTCCTGTGAGAGTTCCAACCATTGCCTTAGGAAGGATCGGGCAGGAGCAGGAACATTGCCTGGGGCGGGAGGGGAACGGCCGGCGAGACAAAAAAAAAAGCGAGGGCATAGAGGAGTTGTGGGTGCCGCTGAGAGGATTCTGGCTGGGCAGGTGGCGGCAGGGGCGGGCTCCTGGAAATGGTCAGAAAGAGGCTGGCGGAGCAACTGGAGTTGTTGTGGCGGGCATGGGGGCTGGGAGGGGGGAGAACAATGGAGGAGAGAATGGGGAATAGACTGGGGCAGAAGGGAGTGGGGAAGCGGCGCAGATGCTGTGTGCCGGGTCTGCTAGTTACTCTTTAAACATTAAGTTGAAAAAACCTGTAGCCAAGGTTAAGGGCACAAGCGTTCCCTTAATCTGGCTGCTGGGATCATGTGTCAGTGCGAGCTACTTGCAGCTCGCTCTGACACAGAGGCTACTCGCTCTGACACGGAGGCTAGAGTGCCTGTCTCCTGGAGTGAATCCCCCAGTGCACTGCGCTCAGTGTGCTGTGGGATACCCAGAGGACATAACGAGTCCCGGCCTCGGAGCTATCTGCACTGCGGGGATTGTGTGAGAGTGTGCTCCGCACTCCCACCAAGGTCAGGATGCTCGTCTGGGGGGAAAACAAGGTTTGTGAAGCCTTTCCCACCCACCAGGTAGGTCATGTGAATGGCCCCATTATGTTCAATAGTTGTACAACACATGTGCAGTGTTCACAGGTACAGCTCTGTACACACAGATACAGTTATCCACCTGTTGAACACAGTTGCAATAGTACACTCCCTGTCTGTGCCTTGCATTTGAGGGGCTTGTGTTCAGGTTCACTTTTAAAATGAATGCAGGTACAGTTTTTCAAACAAAAATGTACAGAAATCTGTACATTCCTACAATGTAATTTCTGAACAGGGCTTCGGAACACCTTTATGCTTCCTGCCATCTGTTTGTGATACACTCTCATTTACATTCTTATTCCTTTGTATTCTTTTTGATTGAGTCAATCTGTTTGGGATGTGTTGTGTATGGTCTGATGGCCTTTGAGGCACCTGCTGGGTTTGTCTTAAATTCTCATCCCTCTTTGTAGCTATAAACTTATTTCAAATATTGTAGGAGTCTTTTGTGGAGGAGGGAAGAATTCTGTGGAATGTGAGTCCTCCTGTTAATGACCATGTACTGTGGTCTCCAGGAGTCGACACTGACTCGACGGCACACTTAGCCTTTACCCTGCTTCTAAATATGTGTGCATGCATCTACTGCCTTGCTAGAGATGTTACTATGTAGATTGAGCACATGGCACAGTCCTTTCCCCTCCTTTGTGGTTACAAGGAAAGGAAATCTGTTGAAGACCATTTTTTGCTACCTTTGCCTACTGTGGATGTGTACTAATGCAGCCCTGCAAGTAGGGATATATCTTAGCAGCATCAGCAGCATTCCCTTTTGTCAACTTGAAACAAGTTAAGGCTTAGCAATTTGAGCCAAAGGAGAAGTTAGAGCTCTGTGTGGGATGTTTCTCTTTCAGTAAAGCAGGCATCTTGCAACCTCCCTTTTTTGCAGTCGTTTGGGTTGGACCCAGTTGTTTATATAGGTAACTCTTTGTTATGAGTATCAGTTCTTTTCAGGTTTTATCGAACAACAGGAGCTCTTGAAGAAGGAGCTCTTGGTGCTGGCTTTGGATTGTAAAGGCATATGTTAGAACTACCACTCATGCTTCCTCCTCTCATTTGGACAGCATGAAAACATCTGTCTCCATGTAAAAACCACTTCTGACATTCCATCATGCACTAATATCAAGAAGCAACGGAACCTAGATAGGAACATAGGAAGCTGCCATATACTGAGTCAGACCAAAGGTCCATCTGACTCTAGTATTGTCTAGACTGGCAGTGGCTTCTCCAGGGTTGCAGGCAGGAATCTCTCTCAGCCCTATCTTGGAGGTGCCAGGGAGGGAACTTTGAACCTTCTGCTCTTCCCAGAGCGGCTCCATCCCCTAAGGGGAATATCTTACACATCAAGTCTCCCATTCTTATGTAACCAAGGTGGACCCTGCTTAGCTAAGGGGACAAGTCATGCTTGCTACCACAAGACCAGCTATCCTCTCCAACCTAGGAAGTGGCCAAGTTTACAGATGTTGCCGAACTATTCAGGGTGGTGAAAAACCAAAGGGGATTCCAAAGAATGTCAAGAAGCTCTCTCTAAACTGAGTGAACAGACAACAAAATGGCAAATGCCCTTCAGTGCAAATACATGTAAAGTGATGCACACTGTAGCTATATAGATATTCCCCCATCCCAATGTCATATATTAACTGATTGGCTGAATTGTTGTGGAAATAAATCTTGATGATGTGTTGAAAATATTGACTGGTTTGTAGCACCTGTAGGAGGGGAGAGGGAAAGGAAAGTGCCATTCTAGGGATCATTAGGAAAGGGGCTGAAATACTATAATGCCTATATAAATCTACAGGCAGTCACAATACTATTTACAGTTCTGGTTGCTGCATTAAAAACTGTTATAATAAAGCTGGAAAGGATGAAAAAGAGGGCAGCTAAGATAACCAGCGGGCTGGAATACCTTCCTTACGAGGCAATGCTACAACATTTGGGGCATTTCAGGTGAGAAAATGGGTAACTAGTGGGAGAGATGATCGTGGCTTATAAAATCACGCATGGTGTGGAGAGAGCAAATAGCAGGTGTTTCTCTCTCTCTCTCATAGAACACTAGAACCAAGTGTCAACTCATGAGAACTGATTTAAAGGAAGTACTTCTTCATTCTATTCATAAGAAAAGCCCTGCTGGATCAGGCCCAAGTACTATCTAGTCCAGCATCCTATTTCACACAGTGGCCCAACCAGATGCCTCTGTGGACATCTCTCCTTTTGTTGCTCCCCAGCAACTGGTATTTAGAGACACCTTGCCTCTGAGGCTGGAGGTGGCCTATAGCCCTCAGACTGGTAGCCACTGTCCTCCATGAATTTATCTAAACCCCTCTTAAAGCCATCCAGGGTGACTACTTGGAACGCCACAAACAATTGTGGAGTTCCAAGTAGTCGCCCTGGATGGCTTTAAGAGGGGTTTAGATAAACTCATGGAGGACAGGTCTATAGAAATTGCTGCAACAAGACGTGGTGATGCCCACCAACTTGGATAGCCTTAAAAGGGGATTAGAGTGATAAAAAGCAAGTCTGTCAATGGCCACTGGTCTCCTCCTTCTTGCCTCCTGCTTTTGGGCATTCAAGAGGCATCTTATTGGCCTTTATGGGGAAACAAGATAGTTCCTAGACCAGATAAACTTAGCTGGATTTGGCAGGGCTGCTCTGAGTCTATGCAGATGGGAGCAAGCTTGATCCTTGTGGGAGTCCGTGTGGTGTAGCGGAGTGTGGATTTGGACCAGGGAGATCTCTGTCCAGCCATGAACCTTACTAGTTGAGTTTGAGCCTGTCTCCTCACAGGGTTGTTATGTGGATGAAATTGGGGAGGGGACAGCTTTTTATGCTGATTAGATTGAATGAATGGATAAGTGGCTTGGATGACATGGGGTACATTGGGACAAAGGAAGTTGCCTTCTACGGAGTACAACAGTTGGTCCATCTAGCTCAGTACTGCCTCCGTTGATTGGCAGAAACTCTCCAAGGATTCAGGCATAAGTCTCTCCCAGCCCTATCTGGACATGGCAGGGAGTGAACCTGGGCCTTCTGCATGAAATCATGGAGATTGGGGGTGCACAACTCAAATGCCCCCGTGGGCTGGAACCAACCATGACTTGCTGCATGGGGCCGAGGTCAATTTAATGCATGTTAATTACTACATTAAAATTAATTATTTAAAACATTAATAAAAGTGAGGGGGCAGATGGTTGGAGTCTGGGGGAAAGGCAAGGGGAAAGAAGGATAGTGTCAGTAGGCTTCACTTAGGGGGCAAGGGGCATCTGGTCTCAAGCAGCTGACTGCATTGAGCTGCTGCCGCTCATCAGTGGGAAAGGCCAAGAGATGCTCTACAACAGGGCTGTGGCCCCATCCCCTTGCAGTGCTTACATATAGTCACCCAACCAAACGTGAACCAAGGTGGACCCTCTCTAGCAAAGGGGACAACTCATGTGTGATACCACAAGACCTGTTCTCTTCCCACCCCAGTTGTGTCTCTGAGTGCACACTTGTCTCATGTGTGGGTGCAATTTGTCATTTGTATGCAGAGTGCAAATGGAATGCATTGCATCTCCCAGGAATCCTTGCAAAGTATGTGCCCCACCCCCCACCCCCACTACCCATCATAATGACAAGAATTTGCTGGTGAATATATATGCACATACACAGCTGCCTTCATACCTGGTAGCTTTGTCTGAGCTGAATGACGAATGTGAGTGAATGCAGGAAGCATTATGCTTCCTCTGTCCTGACCACTTATCTCTGTGCCTGGTAGTATGTACCTCCCTTGTGCCCTCTCTGTCACTGGAACCATTGACGGTGGTGAAATATTTTGCTCTTCCTTCTGTAATTGCTGTGTTGCATTTATTGCTTTAACAGCAACTTTGGTAGTAATAGGGGCCGTAAATCAGACATTTCTATAAATAGCACGAAAACATTTGCAATCATTAGCATTGCAGTGGGAGTGCATCTCTCTTGAGAAAGATGTAGTTTGACATTGTGAGGCTGTATAGGCTGGCTGCCGTGCAGATAGCTGGCTGATGAACTCTTGGCTGTGAGGGGTGAGAACCAGTGTGTGTTTTCTATTGCTGTAGAGCAACAAAGATTTGTGTATCTTGCCTTACTGACCTCTCGGTTTCCTAGTGAGGGGCGTTGCATACCAAGGACCTTCCCTAATGAAAAAGGTGAATTTTGCATCATTGTGGGACTAGATTTCCATTTGTAAATGTCGCATTTGAGCCACTGGCGACAAAGGTAGGAGTTGGCTGTTGCAATACAAAATCAGTTGAATACTAATTCTGATTCCTGCCTTCAGGACAAGGGGTGTATGGAACTTGGCCATGGTTGGAGGACAAAGTCCTCCAGTGGCTCCCCACTCTGTAGGCTTTACCATAACCGACATTTTGCATGTGCATGCCCCAAGAATCCTGGAATGATCCTGGAAGACTTTGGAATGCTCTTCCAGTGGCCATTCGCTTCTCGGACTCCATCACTGTTTCTAGAAAGCTTGTTAAATCTTGGCTTTTCATCCAGGTCTTTGCATGATTGTTTCTATTGCTGCTTCTGTGTGTTTTATCCGTGTATAGGTTTTTATGTTTGTGTATTATATATTTTAAATCGGATTTGTTTCATATTTTTAGCGTAATTTTTTTTAATTGTATGATTTTTAACTTTTGTAAACTGCCTTGGGATTGTTTTTAATGAAAGGTGGTATATAAATTTAAAAATAATAAATAAATAAATGTCCCCTCTGACTGATGTCAGATGCAAGTGGGGGGGGGGCAGTGCTGAGAACGGGGCTTATCAGCCCCTGCAGAGCTTTCCTTCCCCAGTCAGCAATTCCATGAACTACTGACTGGTGAAGGGAAGCTCTGACGGTTCCCATTCTGGGCATTGGCCCCGCCCCTTGCATCTGACATCAGAGGAAGGGGCAGGGCCAACACCTGGGAGAGGGTCCATCCAGACCCTCTCCCATCACTCCCCAGTCAGCATTTCATTGAAACGCTGGCTGGGCTCGCCTCACCCTCCACCAGCACAGCCAGCATTTCGGTGAAACATTGGTTGGAGAGTAGAGGGGTGTACCCCATGCTCCCAGCTTGTGAATGCTTCATTGACTGGGAGTGGGAGAGGGCAAGGCGGGGCCCTGGCTCCCCCAGATCCTGGCAGCAGGGGACAATCGTCCCCTTTTACTGCATGCTCCCTGTGCCCCTGTTTAGGACTGGGTTTATGATCTGCTTGAATTCGCACATGAAAAATGGTCCCTTGTCAAAGGAAACACATCAGATACATGGTTAGAAGTTTGGGATAACTTCCTTGAGCTATACATACAATAAGACCCTTTAAAAACGTATATCCATAGATACAAAGGTACTGTGTGTCCCTTTCCCTTGCTGGCATGGGGAGAGAAGGCAGGTTTGGGGTGGGGAGGCTTGGCACAGGGTGGGTATGGGGAGGGGTTACTGTGTGGGGGTGGAATGGCCAATTGGTAAATCTCATAATGTCTTGTAATAAAAATTGTTAAAAAAAGAAAGGTTCCCTTGATATGGTCAGTTCTTGGAGAGCTGGAAGGTCTAATGCTAAAAGTATTGGCTTGGAGATCTTATTTTTTTCTCACATTCTTTCTAGAATCCTTTTTTGGCACGGTTCATGTCAGTGCTCCTGTTTTGAAAGTGGGATTGTTGTTGTTACCTGCAAAATAATTGTATTGCTTGATAGGACTCTGATGAAATGCTGGTATGTGGTGTGGGGCGTCAGAGATGCCCGGGGGAAGAGTTAGAGAGAAGGGGCTGAAGCAGGGGGGAATAGTCAGGGGCGCAGATGCTGTGTGCCTGGTGAACTAGGTACATTGAATAGGTCATCCCTTTCAAGTACAGTGCTCCAAGAATGGTGTAGGAGAATAATGAATGCAGAGGTCTCTGTACTGGGGTGGTTTTTGTTTTTAGGTCATGGTTTCAAATGGAGACAAAGCAGAAATAAACCCTCAACCTGGTTGTATCGTCGGAAATGTATGGCACACAATGTGTGATTTGAAATGTGCTACTCTGTATTTTTTAATTATTTTTAAAAATGCATGAAAGCACACTTGCCTAGTGAATCCAACGGATTTAGCTGAGCTGCCTATTGTTCTCATTGAAGCAGTCAGATGCCTCTGAGTCAGCGGGTTTCCACTGTACTTGCAAAATAAAGAAAATCCCCACCCAAATCAGTGTCAGATTTTCTCTCTCCCCCTAATCCTTACTTAAATGCTTACTTGCAGGAATTGGCTACTGGGCATTGGCCAGGCCTGACTGCGAACTGCAGGGGAAAGTGTTGGCCATGCTCTTCTATTAAAGGCAATGGGGGAAAGGCCCTACCTTTGGAAGCAAACCCTAAACACCTTGGTTAGGACATTGTTTGCGTAGAAGAATGTTCTGCTCATCAAGGTGCCCAGCCTGGATTGCAAGGCGCAAGGTTTCGTTTCTGTGGCTTTTTGCAAGTCCTCTAAATAACCAATTAGTCCACCTGTAAAGCCTTTCAGTAGGCTTTGGCAATAGTCTGAACATAGATTTGAACTCCTACTAGGGTGGTCAAAGTCCCTCAGTAAGTAGGCATCTACAAATGCCCTTTCCAGTTTGCTGGTGGTGAGTGCCTCCAACCCTCTGAACAGGACACCCAGCACCACACTAGTCTCCTCACCAGAGGTCTGACCTCACTGCCATTTTTGAGAAGATAAGAAACAGCAGGAATCCTTTTTGAGCAGGAGGGGAGGGCTCCCACTGTTTCTTACCATTTCCATATCCTAGTGCAAATGACAGACTATTTCCCTGATAACTATGGAAAGATGCACCTTCTTAAAGTGGTGATTCTCTTTATTTAGCAGTGGGAGAGCAACTGGCCCTATCCACCCCCAGCACAGTACCTCCAGTGACTGTTGCTGGTGTCTCTCTTGCATGCCTTTTTAGATTGTGAGTCCTTTTGGGACAGGGATCCATCTTATTTTTTTATTTCTCTATGTAAACGGCATTGGACACTTTTGTTAAAAAGCAGTATATAAATATTTGTTTTCTCTTGCTTGTGTGCCGGAAAAGGATCTGAGAGGATTGGTGGCAACCATAAATCATGGCTGGCTAATGAGCCAAGTCTCAATTTGTGGATCCCTGCCAGTAAGTATTCAACATGATTAGCAATGGCGGAAGTTGTGGTGCTTACACATTACTATAATATTAAACTCTTATGCAACCAGTTGGCTTTATTTACTTCTGTAACTGCATTTCCTCTAGGGATGTGCAAAACGTTTTGATCTTGAAATGGGCCATTTTGAGTGTTGAGTTCGAAATACAATGCCCTTTAAATAAAGGGCCTGTTTCAGGCACAGAACAAAACAACCCCGTTGTGATTCAAAACGTTTTGAATGACATCTTGGAGGCATGTTTTTGCCCTTGCTGATTGGTTTTGCTGGCACTGGCTTCTGATTGGCTTGTGATCTCCTTGCTGCTTGTTTGTCAAGAAGCAAGGAGATCACATTATTTATCATACACATTATTTGAGGAGATCACATTATTTGTTATCATACAAATAATGTGTTGACATGGGCAACTGTGCCCTCACTGGCTGTGGGGAAGGGACGGGGGGAGGCCAAAGAAGGGAGTTTCTGTGGCAGGCAGGCAGGATGGAAGGAAGGTTTTGATTTTGTGGCTTTTCTAAGCACTGAGTATAATATTGTGCTGTTGCTGCTACTGGAGGGGGCAAGATGGGAGGCTTTGACTTTGCCAGCTCATCTCGCTTGCTTGGACTGGGAGACTTATCGTAGCCTTTCAGCTCTCTTGCACGGCCCGGACAGCTTGACAATCAGCTCTGCTTGGCTCTCGCTCTGCTGCCTGTTGGATCTGTGGCCTTCCTTTCCTGAGTGCCTGATAAGGGACACCTTTGGGCATTAATTACACCCACCTGAGACTCTGGGTTTCTGGGGCTTATAGGGAAGGTGGCTGTGCTGGTGGCGTGGCTGGCTGGCTTACAGGCAGCCGCCAAAGGCCTTTGGTGCTGGGCTTTTGTTGTGGGACTGAGGGTTGGGACAGAGTTATTCTTTTATGCCTGTTCTAGTTAGTTTTTATTAAGTTTTGGGTGAAGTTAGTGTCTAGGTTTGTCTGGAGAAGGGTGGTGTCCAGAGGACGTAGGCGGGGAAGCGGAGTGGCTGTGGACTATAAAAATAAGGATCCTGTCAAAGTGTCTGATCATATTGAATGTGTTTACTTAAGGTTGGGGACCTGAGATGGTTTGGGTCTTCTGTTGGTGTACCCATCACCCCGCTGCCCAACAAAGTCCCTAACTGATCTGATGGACTTGGGCTTGGCATTGGAGTCTCCCAGGCTTATGGTGGTGGGTGACTTCAATGTTCACTTTGGGGTGACTTTGTCTGGGGCAGCGTAAGGGTTCATAGTGGCCATGGCAACTATAGGTCTATCCCAAGTGGTTTCAGGACCCACACATGTTGCTGGTCACATGCTTGATCTGGTCTTTTACACTGATGAGAGTGGTGTTCCATGTGTGGGGACCAGTGTTCGCTCTAAGGCGTGCACACAATGTCCGCTCAGTTTTTCTATGTCTGCTCAGTTAATTTTAGATCCCGCTCAGATTGAATCAGGAAGGTCCCACTCTGAATATATGTGTGTGCACACACACTGCCTTGATACTGCTGCCCAGAACAAAAATAATCCTGCTCAGAGATATTAAAAAATGAGAGAGTGGGGACTCCTGTGATTTCCCCATTGTCATGGACGGGCCACCATCTGGTTAAGGTTGGACTCACAATCGTATCTCACCTCTGCAGGGGTGAGGGGCACCCTGAAGATCCAATATTATGATGATCCACCTGAGAAGGTTATTAGCTTCAATAGAATTCCAAGAAATCTTGGAGGGATTTAGTGTCTGCTCTGCCTGTGATTCCGTTGATGCCCTGGTGGAGAATTGAAATGGCAAGCTCACTAGGGCAGTAGACATGATCGCTCCTAAGCATCCTCTCCAACCTGCTTTGAAATTGGCTTCTTGGTGTATGGAAGAACTATGGTAGCTGAAGCGGCAAGGTAGACAAATGGAGCACAAGTGGAGAAAGACTTGACTCTAATCCAACAGATTACAACATAGAATGCATACATGTGACAAAGAAATGCCCATATTGCATCTGCAAGCTCACATGAAGTAGTGGAGTTTAAGGTTATGAGAAGGCTAGTATATGCTCCTCCCTTGAATCTGAATTTGGAACCATCAGGTACCTGTTGTGATGTTTTAAAATTATTTTGTGTGTGGATAAAATCTCTCATATCCAGGCCAATTTAGACTCTGATCCCACAATTATTGCAGAGTCTAATATGGAGGTGTCCAGCAACTCCTCTTATGTGGTTATGCTGGATCAGTTTAATCTTATAACTCCTGATGATGTGGATGAGTTGCTTGGAGTGGTGCGGCCTATCACCTGTTCTTTTGACTCTTGTCTGACATGGTTTATACTATCTGGCAGGGAGGTTGTTGTAGGGGGCCTAATAGATATTATAAATGCTTCTCTGAGGGAGAAGGTGCCTTTCTGTCTTAAGGAGGCAATTATTAGACCTATTCTGAAGAAGCCTACATTGGATCTCTTAGAGTTAAGCAACTATAGGCCCATCTCTAACCTCCCATGGCTGGGCAAGGTAATTGAGAGGGTGGTGGCCTCTCAGCTCCATACAGTCTTGGAGGAAATGGATTATCTAGACCGATTTCAAACTGGTTTTCGGGCAGGGTATGGGGTGAAGACTGCCTTGGTTGGCCTGATGGATGATCTCCAATAGGAAATTGACAGAGGGAGTGTGACTCTGTTGGTCCTTTTGAATCTCTCAGTGGCTTTCAAGACAGTCTACCATAGTATCCTTCTGGAGTGTCGGAGGGGGTTGGAGTAGGAGGCACTGCTTTGCCGTGGTTTTGCTCCTACCTCTCGGGCGATTCCAGATTATGTTGCTTGGAGATTGTTGCTCTTCAAAATGTGAACTTTTATATGGCATCCCCCGGGGCTCAAATGCTCTTTAACATCTACATGAAACTGCTGGGAGAGATCATCAGGTGATTTGGTGCAGGGTGTTACCAGTATGCTGATGATACCCAAATCTATTTTTCTATGTCAACATCAGAAGAAGGCATAACCTCCCTAGATGCCTGCCTGGAGGCAGTGATTGGCTGGATGAGAGATAACCAACAGAGACTGAATCCAGATAAGATGGAGGTACTTATTCTTTGGGGCTGGAGCTTGGGAGACAATTTTGAACTGCTGGTTCTGGATGGGGTTACACTTCCTCAGAAGGAACAGGTAAACAGTTTGAGAGTGCTTCTGGATCAACACCGTACATAGTCCAGTAACTGCAGTTGGTACAGAATGTGGCAGCTAGTTGGTCTCTAGGTCATCTCAGAGAGACCATATTACTCCTGTACTGAAAGAGCTACACTGGCTGCTGGTAAGTTTCTGGGCAAAATACAAGGTGCTGGTTATAATCTATAAAGCCCTATACAGTTTAGGCACTGCGTATTAGAGAGAATATCTTCTTCACCATGAGCCCCGTCACCCTGGTTTTGCTGGATCACAAAGACAGATCTTGGGTGCCCGTTTTCCTTGAGTTGTGGTTTGGTTTGGTTGTGAGATAGTTTTGTGGTGAGAAATAGACAGTGGCAGTGGTTCTGAAACTAACTTGTGCTTCATCCACTGCGCTGGTCTGCTCTGCAATCTACATTTCAAGGTGTACGTAGTCAAAATGTGACTGAAGTTGCTCTAGGTAAGCTTAAGGCTATATTTGCTGCTAAGTAAGGGTGCTGCTGTGCCTGTTGTTGCAATACTAGGAAGTAAGGATCCCCTGCTAAAAGAGCAAAGAGACATCTTTTTAAAGTGGCGATTCTCTTTATTTAGCAGGGGGAGAGCAACTGGCCCTATCCATCCAACTGCTCTGGGGACTTTTGTTGAAAAGCGGTATATAAATATTCATTGTATAGTTGTGTGTGAGAGAGAGCAACTTGTTCTAATGATATTACTGCAGTGCAGGCGCTGTGGCTGGCAGTGGATTCTGGATCAGTCATTCTTTTTTGGCCATCTTTGCACTGTGTTTGAAATGCATGTTCTGTGTTGGGAGGGACAGATTCCCTTTTACTGTGTGTTTCTGCAGTGTTTTTCAAGGCAGGGTTGTATTGCAAATAGCAATACAAAACGTGTGAACCCCCAGGATCCTATGAGAGGTTTGGGGAAAGGTTAAAAATTGGTTTAAAACCACCCGCTTACCCACTTCTTTTGTGGGTTGGGTGGTAGGTATAACCCAATATGCCCTACCACCCAACCTACTTGGGTGTCTCTAGGTGTCTCTAGGGAACAATAGGGTTTTTCAAGTTTCCCCATGGCCAAAACACTCGTGGCCAATCGGTTCAGCTGCTGTTTCGATGGAACGTTTCAGCCATCTGTGTTTTTGGTTTGAGCTTGAAACAAAGCACAAAATGCACATCCTTGATTTCCACTGTACAGAATGCCACGGGTGCTGCCTCCACTCAGATATGAATGGACATTTCTGAAAAAGAGACCAGATCCAATTCTAAACACTGTTAGACACGATCAAATGTACCTTTTCTTTATTCCAACCCCTCTATTGTTGACCGGATGGTCCCTTCTTCCTTGCTTCTGATGCACCTATAAAGGGAGATCTGAGATGCATTTTCTATAGCAGTATCTGCTATGTTTTAGATGAGAATGCAGATAAATAGGGTGGAGCAGTCTCCTGCTTCACAAGGGAAGTGTTGTTTTCTCCCCCTGCCCCTTTCCTTTTAAAAATTTGAATTAAGTGGGGGAGAGATCAAAGGCTGCTTTGAAGCTTCATTAGGGGCTCATAATAAATTCATGACCCTACCCACCCTGCCTCGCACCATTCCTGTCTCTGACATGACACCTTTCAGTGATATTTTTAGTTTTGATTTTTCTTCCCTTGTGCTAGATGTTGAAGAGAGATGCATCTTGGCAAACAGTAAGCAATTCCAGGAGATGCTTTGCTACAAACAGGGAAGAAAGCAAGAGGAAAAAGGCCAAGAAGACCCCCATTGTGCATCTTAATGATACCTCTCTTTGTAATAATAGACTAATCTTGTTTGTTGCCATTGGCATTGATAGAAAATGTGATTGGCTTAGACACAGGCAGCTAGGTATGAACTTGTCACGCCTGCTGTTTATAGGGAAGCATCTGAAATTGGAAGGATGTGTGCTTTAAAAGGTGGAGGGGGAAACTGTCTGCCAACTCCCCTCCTTTTTCTGATGGAGGTCTAAAATGTAGACTCTTAGGTATCGGGTTGATGCAAATGGGAAGAGACTGAGAAGAGGATGCTGAAAGGGCGTTGTTGGTTATTTCTGATGCTACAGTTGGGGAAGATGGATCTGGATGAACAATGGAAGCAATTAAACTGCTCTAATTAGATGCACTATTGATCTGGCACCATTTCTACTGGCAAGAGTTTCTGTCGATATTGGATAGCATGGTATGATGTTGTATAGTCTAGGCTTCTGCTCTGTGTATGTATGTTTTGGAGGGGATCTTATTAATAATAATAAGTACTAGTCTTTTAAAATGAGGGTTCTATCATATTGTAGTTTTGGATCAGCACATTTATTTATTTATTGATATATGATTTTTTATTTTAAGGACTGTTGGAAGGCTGCCATTTTCATTTTCTCTACCTGAAGCCAAGCTCAGTCTCAGGTGGTGGTAGGAAAGCTGCAATAGTAAGCACACCTGTTGGGATGCAAGCCCTCTTGGACTGTGGAGAACTGGATGAGACGGAGGCTTATGACTCTTCTTGATCAACTAGATGTGCTAGTAGTCAATGTGCATGGGTTGTCCTTGAAGAGTGTGAGAGAGAAGGTGTTTGTTTGGCGAGCAGGGCCAGGCATTAGAGTGCATGAATATGTAAGCTGTGGCTGTACTGACTCCCTATTAGCTTTAGGTCTCAATTTTGGAGTGAGGGTTTCAACTTGTAAAGCCCTTGCCTGGATCCTGCATATCTTAGAGCCATATGATTCTGCCCACACATCAAGATCTTTATAAGAGGTCCCACTTAATGTACCACCATTTGTGGCTCACTGCAAGTTGTAGCAGTGTGTGCAGCAGGGCCTTTTATGGGGTGGCCACTATTCATGGATCCTGAAAGATGTATAATGTAAGACTCAAACTGGCCTCTGTAGTGTGAGAATTCTAGTGATCTCTAATAGTGCTGATAGCACTAGTTTTCTTTTTCTAAAACGTTTGTTGCATGGATTTCTGTGCTATAGACTGTTGTGGATGAATTTTGCAATAAGGCAGAAGCAAACATTTAACACGAATAAGCCCTAGGATTATGTTGGCATGGCTGAACTAGTTCAGGGATGCACAACTCTACTACTGCTATTTAAACACTGATTTTGAACAAAAGTTTCCAAAGCGGTTTGCCTTGGTGAGCCCAAACCAAACATGACTTGGTTTGAGGGCCAAGGTCATTTCCAGTACATTAATTATTACGTTACAATTAATTATTAAAAATATTAAGGAAAGTGAGAGGGGCAGAATATTGGAGCTAAGGGGAAAGGTGAGAGGAACGGGGTCGGTGGGACCTGGCCCAAGGGCAGGGAACATTTGGTCTCACGTGGCCAACTGCATTGAGGCGCTGCTGCTCGTCAGCAGGATAGGCCAGGAGCTTTTCATGACTGTTGCTGCAGGATATGCCTACCTGTAGGCCAGCAGAGAAGTCCCTGTGGGCTGGATCCCGCCTCCAGGTCTTGGGTTGTGCAGGCCTGAAATGGGTAAGGTGTGCATATGGAGTGTATGCCTGGCGGTTACACTTCAGACGTTTGCCTAAAGCTGTTCATTCGACTGGCCCCTAAACACATGCTCCAAAGCCCTGTTTCACTTATTTCCAGTGGGCATACTCTTGTGTACTGCAAACTTTGGCAACACAGTGCTGATGTACTCTTGTGCAGTGTCGGCCACCTCTTGAAGTTCCAGACACAAAATATGGTGTGTTTTCTTTGAGCATCTCTTCCCGCTACAGTATCCTCATAAATGCAAATGGTGGCACCACATATAGTGTGGTGTAGCTCTGTGCTTCTACCCCTCTTTATTTATTTATTTTTTATTTTATTTATTGTTAAATTTATACCCCACCTTTCATTAAGAAAATCCCAAGGCGGCTCACAATAAAATTTAAAAACAAGGTTATAAAAAAGACACATTAACACATTGAGCTAAAAAACATAAAAACAAATCTGATTTAAAAAAATTAAAAAAATAAAAACACAAGCATAAAAACAATACAAAATACAATAAGCAGCAGTAGAGACAATAATATAAAAGCCTGGGTAATAAGCCACGATTTGACATGCTTTCTAAAAACTGTGATGGAGACTGAGGAGCGGATACCCACTGGGAGAGCATTCCAGAGTCTGGGGGCAGCAACAGAGAAGGTCCTGTCCCGAGTGCACAGCAAGCTAGCCTCCCTCATTGTTGGCACCCAGAGCAGAGCCCCCTCAGATGACCTCGTAAGGCGGGCAGCAACCCTTGGGAGCAGGCGGTCCCTTAAGTATCCCGGGCCCAAACCGTTAAGGGCTTTAAAGGTCAAAACCAGCACTTTGAATTGGCCCTGGAAACGAACTGGCAGCCAGTGCAGCTCTTTCAAAATGGGTGTGATGTGCTCCCACCAAGCAGCTCCAGCTACAACCCTAGCTGCCGCATTTTGCACTAGCTGTAGTTTCTGGATAGTTCAAAGTAGTACGTCAAGGGCAGCCCCACGTAGAGCATGTTACAGTAATTCAGCCATGACGTGACTAAGGCATGGGTAACTGTGGCCAAATCTGCCTTCTCGAGAAAGGGACGCAGCTGGCGCACTAGCTGAAGCCGTGCAAAGGCACCCCCTGGCCACCGCCTCCACCTGAGCTTCCAAAAGCAGAGCCGGGTCCAGTAGTACCCCCAAGCTGCGTACTTGCTCTTTCAAGGGGAGTGCAACCCCATCCAGAACCGGTAAAATCTCCTCATCCCGATTGGCTCTCCTACTGACCAACAGTACCTCCGTCTTGTCCAGATTCAACTTCAGCTTATTAGCCCACATCCACCCCATCACGGCCTCCAGCCCCCGATTCAGGACATCCATCACCTCCCTAGAATCAGGTGACAAGGAGAGATAGAGCTGAGTGTCATCCGCATATTGCTGACAACTCAGTCCAAGTCGCCGGATGACCTCTCCCAGCTGTTTCATGTAGATGTTAAACAGCATGGGGGACAAGACCGAACCCTGCGGGACCCCACAGGCCAACGGCCACGGAGCCAAGCAGTAGTCCCCCAGCACCACCTTCTGGACCATCCCCCCAAGAAAGGACCAGAACCACTGCTACTCAGTACCTCCAATTCCCATACTCAAGAGGCAGCCCAGAAGGATACCCTGGTCGATGGTATCGAACGCCGCCGAGAGGTCCAGTAGAACCAACAGGGACGCACTCCCCCTGTCTAGTTCCCGGCGTAGGTCATCCACTAGAGCAGGCCTGCTCAATTTAGGCCCCCCAGCTGTTTTTGGACTACAACTCCCATAATCCCCAGCCACAGTGGCCAATAGCCAGGGGTTATGGGAATTGTAGGCCAACATCTGCAGGAGGGCCGAAGTTGAGCAGGCCTGCACTAGAGCGACCAAGGCAGTCTCAGTCCCATATCCAGGGCGGAAGCCAGATTGAGAAGGGCCCAGATAATCTGTATCATCCAAGACCCTCTGCAGCTGGGACGCCACCACACACTCTATCACCTTGCCTAAAAAGGGCAGTTTAGAGACCGGTCTATAGTTGTCCGTGTTGGAGGGATCAAGGGAGGGCTTTTTTAATAATGCTCTTACCACCGCCTCCTTGAGGCACAATGGCATCCTGCCCTCGCTTAATAATAATCACCTCCATGTGTCTCGTTCAGTGCAGTCGTGTGGTTTACTATGACATGCAGTCATGCAAAATCTATTTTACGAACATGGGAACCTGCCTTCTACTGAGTCAGACCATTGGTTCATCTGGCTCAGTATTGTTACACAGACTGGCAGCAGCTTCTCTGGGCCAAGCCCACCTAACCTAACCCTGCTGTTCTTGGTATTACTGACCAGGGAATGCGAAAGACCAAGCGAGGCACTTGTTCCAGGGAGGAAATGTTGCTACCTGGGGTTAGTGGGAGTAAAGTGGGCTGATGTCCTCAAAGCTTTTCACACCCGGCTTTTAGTTTGCATCTCTTCTGGAATGGAGGTGTGCATTCACATATTGGACAAATTTACCCCGAAGTCCCTGCGAGCTATCAGTGAGCACTTCACACATGATTTGAGTTTTTCATTGTGTATAGTTTGGGTTTTCATTGTGTGTAGCCCAATTTATATCTGAGTTTTAAAAATCCACTTTTTGCATTGGGGCTTTTTTGGGGAGGGGGGCAACTTTGTACTTGCAGTTAATGCACAGTAAAGCCTGCTGTCTGGGAATGTTCCTTGTGTTGTGAACCTTGTTGGCAAATAATTAAATGATGATGATTTTAATATCTTAAATAGGTATATCTAAAAAATATTTACATCTATAGATACATCCATGTGGCAGTTTGCCTGGTTAGCTATAGCAAGGTAAATATTAATTGTCACTATATGAAAGTAATTTAGCAATATGTTTCCTTAATGAAAGTGAAATTGGTAATGCTAAAAATTGTTCCGTAGTACTTTTCGGCATTAAAAAAAAAATCAACGTGTGAATCAGAGCTTGATGAGGGTTTCAGACGGGGATTGAATGTTGGACCTCCTTCATGCAGAGCATGTCTAATGCTGAGTGTAGAGCGTCTTCTTCTTCTTTTTAATTGCCAATGATAACATTTCATTCATTCATTCATTCATTCATTCATTCATTTATTTAACATATTTTTATACTGCTCCAAACTTATGTCTCTCATAACATGGCCTAAGCAAAAAGTGAATCCCATATAGACTTATTTTCAGGGCATAGTGAATTGACTCCCAAATGGTGCAAAACTAGACAAAATTGAGACTGTGTGGAAACCCAGCGTAGCTGGAAGGTTTGGCTTGGATGGCAACTTGCTATGCAGTGGCTTGGCCATGTTTGACAGCCAGCTGCCTTTGTGTACTTAGAAACCTCCGTTGATCCTTCTGAGCAGCCACCACTCATTAAGTGGCCACCCAGTTTTGATGAGTGACCTAAGCCAGGGGTTTCATAGGAACATGGGAAGCTGCCATATACTGAGTCAGACCATAGTTCTGTCTAGCTCAGTATTGTCTACACAGACTGGCAGTGGCTTCTCCAAGGCTGCAGACAGGAATCTCTCTCAGCTCTGTCTTGGAGATGCCAGGGAGGGAACTTGGAACCTTATGCTCTTCCCAGAGCAGCTCCATCCTCTGAGGGGAATATCTTGCAGTGCTCACACATCAAGTCTCCCATTCATATGCAACCAAGGTGGACCCTGCTTAGCTAAGGGGACAAGTCATGTTTGCTACCACAAGACCAGCTCTCCAGATGTGTTGGAACTACAATTCCTGATGTCCCCAGCTAGTTATTGTTGCTGGGGATGATGGGATTGTAGTTCAGCATCATCTGGAGTACCACAGGTTGGGGATCCCTGACCTAAGCAAAGGGTCTTCAGGGATGTCAAACTGCGGCCCTCCAGCTGTTGTTGGCCTACAGCTCTCATCACCTCCGGCTACTGGCCACTGGGACTGGGGATCATGGGACTTGTAGGCCAACAACTGCTGGAGGGCCACAATTCAACATCTGTGGATGTGAATATATCTTGGGATTATCCAGCTGCATAAGCATAGTGCTTGACATACTGCACAACAGTACATCAGCATAGTTACTTTGTATACATGCAAGTTGCACAATATGCAACTTATTATGTTGCATGAGTAAGTGCACTATTTCCAGTAGGCTTACTCCTGTGTAATTGTGCAGATCTTGCATTTTTGTGCAACTTGCGTGCATGTGAAGTTACTATTTATTTATTTAAGATACCTTTATTTAAGGTATACTATTTGTATACCACCTGAATTGCAAGTTACTAGACTGACGTATAGTATATCAGCTGCCCAGCATAGTTGAATATGGGTAAAAACGATTGAATTGACCCATATTATTAGCTTGGAGTGCCCAAATTGTGTCAGTAAGTCTTACATGGCTGCTTTGGAGTGATGGTGTCAATGTTAGCATAAATTACTTTTATATCTATAAAACAGTCAGTTAATACCCCATGAGAAATCTCCTGTCCTTCCTACTCCCCCTTCTAGTACACTGACCAGGGATAGACTTTACAGTCCACATTTATTTGATTTTATGTGAAGCAGACAGAGAAGCCATGTCTTCTCTGCTGGACCTCTCTGGAAATCTGGTTTAATGGCATGAGGCTGTATTTGATATGCACTCCCTTTAATTTTTTTTCATGCTTTCGTGGATAATGCTGATGTGTCCATCTGTCATCTGGCCTGTAAATGCTTTTTGCAAACTGAAGTAAAATGAGTACCCAACATCACAATATTGTTCACTGCTGTGTTGTAAATCAGTATTTCCCCCATAGGCCATGAGAATGCTCACCCGTTCAGCACTGATGGCAGGACCAGAGTAGACCATGGAAGTACACACCAGCTCTTGATCCCTAAATTGTGCCCCGTCATCACCCAAATAGCAGACCAAGTATCCAAACTGCTGCTTTGATCATTCTTTGGAGCAGAACCATACAGTTTGTGACTTAGCCCAGCAGACACCAGGGGCTTAGTAACTACCAACATACACACCTCACTCCTAGTATCTGCAGTCCTAGACAGATGGTGGAACCAAGGAAGGTTCTCAAGTGTCTGACTAGCCACAGCTTTATTGCTGGCTTCCTGGCAGTGAATCATAAGCTGTGCTGACCTGCTTTGTGGAGAAGTTCACCAGAGTGTATGAGAGGACCCCCGCTCCTCCCCCCATCCTCTCTCTCTCTTAGTCCTCTCCAGTGGAATTGTCAAAATGGGCAGTTACAGTAGAGATGATGGGAGACCTGTCTTTGGTGACCTTTTTATTCTCGCTGTTGCTTTATCTTCTTTGGTCTCTTTATCCTCCCTCCCCCCTTCCACAACTCATATACATCTTTGATTCTGTACTGTTCAGCTTGTGTGTAAAGGTGGAGGCTGCAATGAACGCATAAGCTCTGAAGGAGAGGCTCACTAACTTTTTTTTGAATCTCCTCCTCCTCCTCCTCCTCGGTAATTCATCATTCCCTTGGCCTTGTTTGAGGTGATTATAGCAGACTGGTTCCTCCAGTTGAGACAATACATTTCCCTCAAAGAGCATAAAGAAAGGAAGAGGTGGCTGAGGGGAGATGTTCTCGCTGAAGCACAGCAGAGTGGGAAGATTATCTAGTGCAGTCTTAATTGCAAGTGTATGTCATGGAGGACTGGTTCATTCTTCCACTTACTTTTAATGAGCTGGGAAGTGGTGATAGGAAGAGGCTTTAATCTCCCTCACGGGGCAGTCAAGACATTCTGCTGCTTGAGATGGACGATAGAATACCTACCCCCTTCTGTAGGTGGGTGTTCTGCATTCTCAGGGCATGCGGCCAAAACAGTGGCATGGGAGCACTCAAATTATGCCTCCAAGCCAGGCAGTGATGTTGGGGGTGCTCCTAGCTCAAGGTGGTGGGAGGGAAGAAAAGGTATGCCCCACAGACCGAGGAGGGCAAAATGAATAGCATGTTCCAGTGGGGCAGGGAGGACCAATAGTGGGATGCCGCCCTTGGTGCTGCCACCCCGTGTCCTTCTCACACTCACCCCTGAGGCAACTGCCTCACTCTGCCTCATGGAAGTACTGCCCCTTCCTTCTCATTCATCATTGGGGGGCGGGAGGAATAGGCTGTTGTGTGCACTGTATGCATCTGTTTTCCTACTTGGCTGTTGTTTCTAAGTAGGAAAAATGACCTGTGATCCAGCCATGAGTGCATATGGGAAGGTAGGGGTGTGTGTGTCTGTGTGTGTGTGTGTGTGTGTGTGTATTGTTGGAAGGCTTCTCTTCCTCTTTGGCAGTAATTTGACTTGTGCATTGCAAGGCGGTGCTATACAGTGTTGAACTGGGGTGGGTGTGCAAGTGTGGGGTTGCACACTTTCATAGTCCTTGTGATGTTTCCTAGTTATGATGTAGTAGGCTTTCACCTTCCCTTCTTTCCATAGCCCTTTGCCCTTCCTGAATGAGAAGGGTATTCCATCCCGAACTCCTTACATGTAACAGGTAGCTTGGCAGACTCCTGTCTTGGCACGGTTGGCTCTGGTGCTATTTGTGTACCTGTGTGGAAATTCCAGAGAGGAAACAAGTGTGTCCTAGTGAGCCTCCCTCCGACACATTTTTCCAACCAGCCTAAGCCTAAACCAAACCCACTCAAAGGAAGATTTCCCTGCTGTGCTCTGTACTTTGGCCTACTACTGATAGGCATGTGGCTTGAGAAGTTGAAAGGCAGGAATAACTGGATTTCTTAGCAGCTCAGTACAATTTTAAACAGGCTATTTTTAGGAGCTTCCACCTGGGCAGCTGCTCAGCGCTTTGACTTATAAAGAAACTGAGCAGACCAGGACTGGGGTGTCCCCCCACTTTAGAAAAAGGCTTAAACTTGCTCACAGCACTAGCCTTTCCTTGCCAACTTCCAGTAGCATCAGGTGCTGCACTTAATGGAGAGTAATGGAGAATAAGCATATCATTTTGAACAAGGGTTACTTTCCATTGGACGTCTTCTTGTACCTTTAAAACATTCATGATTGCAAGGCTCTGAGTTCAGTTCAGTAGGGAAAAAGCATCCATGAGGACTAATGTATTTTCAGCCAATTTATTTGGAAAAAAAGACTTTTGTAGCTCTTCCAAGTATGAATTCAGAGTATTCCTCATTGTGGGTGTGGGGGGTGGGTGTGGGTGTGGGCAGGCTAAATCCTTTTGTATTAAAAACAATTCACCTTGGTGACTGATTATATTGTGCTTGGCTCATGCATACATTGTGCCAGGGTTCAGATGTAATGTGAAACCATAGTTTGTGTAAACCACAGTTAAGAACCTTAGCCATGATTCTTGTCCACTTTTTTTGTTCTTCCATTTTAGGGTTGCCATTTTCTGGCTTTCCAAATCCGGGTGCCTAACCTGCATATTATGTTAATTGGCTTGAAAATATTTTTTGAGCAGAATAGTGACTGCACGTTTTGCTCTATAACTCTGCTTCTTCAAGGGGTAGAGCTTAGCTTAAAAAAAATAATCTGGGTGAAATGGAATTTTGGGGGGCATGGCAACTCTATATCCATATCCATTTGCTCTGGATGTGGTTTCATGAGGGTTACTGATGGTCTGTGAACTCAGACATCATGTGAAACCACGGCTAGCACTAATTGTGGTTTGCAAACCAGCTTCAAATAGTGGTTTGGGATCCTGATTTGCTGGCCCCAAACAGACCGCAGTTCATCCTTGGGCTGTGGTTCAGATCTGACACAAAACCATGGTTAGCTGAACAAATCATACTTTCCCAAAGAATGAAGCTGCAAAAGATTACAATGGAACTAATTTGTGGACCACAAATCTGCATATTGGCTATATTGCAGTTCCCCACTGCTGCAAAGTGACCCCTCTCACCTCTCCTGTATGCTGCATGGCAGTTGCACAGTACTGCTCAGCAGAATTGTGAGGTGCAGACTGTAGAGGCTGCTGTGTTGGCATCTGTACTGGGGAAGAGTCCTCTTGCACCATGCCATCCTGCTTCACGGGGTAAAGTACCCAGAGAGTCCTCGTGTTGCTTCCTGTTGCTTTAGAGCCATTAGAGCAGGAAGTACAGACACAGATGCAAGGGCAGGTAATTGATCTTTTAAATAGTGGTCACTGAAATAAACATGAAATATGCATTCCTGATTGCTAGATTGAACCAATGGTTGGTGCAGTAACTATCTTGCTAAAATCCTGAATACAACACACACACACACACACACACACACACACACCCGGCCGCCATTTATTTCCCAAACTGAAGGATTAGTTTTTTATTAGGAACATAGGAAGCTGCCATATACTGAGTCAGACCATTGGTCCATCTAGCTCAGTATTGTCTTCACAGACTGGCAGCGGCTTCTCCAAGGTTGCAGGCAGGAATCTCTCTCAGCCCTATCTTGGAGAAGCCAGGGAGGGAACTTGAAACCTTCTGCTCTTCCCAGAGTGGCTTCATCCCCTGAGGGGAATATCTTGCAGTGCTCACACATCAAGTCTCCCATTCATATACAACCAGGGCAGACCCTGCTTAGCTATGGGGACAAGTCATGCTTGCTACCACAAGACCAGCTCTCCTCTATTCACATTCACTGCCAGGCCTTGAATAAGTTTGAGCAAATTTGGCAAAATGTTTTTGTCAGGTATGATAAACCAGAGTATTGCATTTATAAATCAATGTTATGAGTGAAATTATTAATAGTGTTAGGAATAATTGAGTTTCACTATGGGGAAAGGTTATTACATTGAAAAATTGTGTGTGTCAGGAAGAGTGTTGTTCATTATCTTCACTAGCAAAATGTTATGGTGCAGTTCCCCCCCGCCATGTACTTTTTTATTAAGTGGTTTGCTCAACTTTGAAAAGCTTGTGGAGTCAAAATGGGTCAGCCACCAGGTAGCCTGTTAGTTTGAACCATAAATATTTGTATCACAAGGATGAAGACTTCTGCCAGTACTAAAAACACCAGCCGTCATTTGCAGAGTAGCTTTTATTGTGGATTTACAGTTTGTAACCATCACAAGAGTGAAAATGTTTTCTGTTATCGCCTGTTTTAGTCTGCATTCACATTATTTGAACTTTTGTATGAAAACTACACTAGTAGGTGGTTGCTGTTGATGTATTGTGTTATCAGTACTATATGGATATTGTGCTGCTGTAGAAGTGGCATTATAATGTACAGTACTGAGTACTTGTCCTTGCAGTGTATGTTTTAAAAATACAGTTGGCAAGCTGTGCTTGTAGAAACCAAGCGAACTAGAATATCAGGACGAACTGGGCTTGGTGCTGATCAGATGATAGATTTCACTGTACCTGTCCTTGCTCTTGTCAATGTTAGGCTATGTTAGGTTATTTTTCTTATTCTAATTTACTGAAATTAAATTACTGAACTTAGGAATATGTGTGTTACAATTCTGTGAAAATACAGAATTTGATATTGCATAAATACTTTGCTTTGTTCAGACTGTTGTCAAAAACAGTTGAAAGGCTTTACACGTGGACCAATGGATTATTTTAGAAGACTTGCCAAAAGCCATGGAAATACTCTGGTACAGTATTGGGTAAAAAACGTTGGTATTTTGTATAAATACCAAATCTTGAGAATCGGAGCTTTTGGGGCATTTGTTTTGAAACCAGCTTCTAACTCCTATGGTTGCAGAAATAGACATTAGCGTGTGTGTGTGACCAGAGTCTAGTAGAATCTCAGGAGCTGGGAGGATGGTTGCATACAATTTCCAGTAGCCACAAATGGGGCTTCAGGTAAAGTTTTCCCCCTTCCCCATGATTAGCAAAAGCAGAATAAATTATGCAAAAAAGAAAATACATGTAAATGTCCTTAATTTGCATGTGTGCTGTTACAGAATTAAGCTTGCAGGGTAGGTATTAGAATAGTGTAGAATTTGCACTCTTTAAAGCATAGAGTGCTGTTGGTTGCTTTTTGTAAGTCATCTGCTTGACTGGCAGTCATCCAGTCAATGGCTCCACTTGACTGGAACTGTAGCAAGAACCAAAGTAGCTGTGGTTCTTGCTACTTTTGGCCAGTGCCAGAGCTTTTTCATTTGGACAGGTCCGAGATCCAAATTCAGCTTGAATACCCTTTGTGACAAAACACACTATTCAAAGCCAAACAGACCTCAGTTTATTTTACATTTCTTGTTACAAAAACTTCAACCATTCCCAGAGCAGCTTATACAACTTAAAAGTGACACTAATAGTTGAATCAATTACAAATCATTACAACGATAGAGCAGCCAAATCAGCATAGAAAACAAAGTAGGCAGATTCTCATGAGCAGCAATAGGCCAAGTCTGGGAGCTGTGTGCACTCCCATTCTGTGATAGTGTGAGAGTAAAATGCAAGGTAGGAAGTGGGGGAAGTGATTGTGAACCTTGTGCTGGGTAGGAGACCGCCTCCTGCCCAACAGCTGTACCCAGCTGTTCAATGAGGTAGGTGGAAAAGCTCTTCTACCCAGCATGAGCCTTGCACACAACAACTTACCCTGCCTCGTACCTTGCATTTTACTTGCACATGATTGCAAAATGAGTGTGCACAGCTCCCAAACTTGGGTAGGGTGCTTGTCGTACCCAATTAATAATCATATAAAAATCTCAGGCCTAGTTAAGACCAGAGGAAATTAAAAACATTTTCACTTGACAATAGAAAGACATCAGAGTTGGCCCTTGGAGAACATTCCAAAGCCAGCGTGCCACATCCCAGAAGGTGCTATCACTGATCACCACCAGCCTCACTTCTGGGGGTGGGGTGGGTGACCTGGAGAGGTGTCTCCTTGGGATGACTTGGGCAGCTTTGTGCAGAAGAAGATCCTTCAGGTCCATTCAGGATTTGCAAGACAAGAACCAGAACTCTGAATTGTGCTCGGAAACAGAATGGTAGCCATTGCTACAGATTGCAGTATTTGGGGTGGGTGAGTGCGGGGAGCAGGAGTTGGAGTAATGAAAGGTAAGAAAGGACAGACTGCTGTGTGAATGGGAGTGGCTTTGCAAGAAATATGTAGAGAGAGAGGGTCAGACAGTGATTTCCCTTGGGAAGGAAAGAGAGCTGAAAGCAAACTTTCTCCCCTAACAGCAGGGACTTACAATCTGCTGCCATTATTTTTATACACAACTTTCATTAGAATACCAATGTCTAGTGTTCACTGGTCTTTGCTTGTTAATAGCAGTTATTTGTTTATGTAGTTATTTGTTTATTGTGCCTGAGACACCTCATATGAAATTAATCTCTAATGCTAAAGTCTTGTGCAAAATGGTCACTACTGTGGTCTCTTGTACACAAACTTGGATTTTTTCTGCAGGAAACATTACCTGTGGTAAATACAGTTGCTGCATAATAACTCGTAATGAAATGGGAAGTTGTTTAGCTGTGATGCCCCCCGCAGGAGACACAATTCTAATCTTTTCAAAGAAAAGCATAAAAATCCTCTCTCTCGTTTTCTTTTCCGTAGTGTTTGAACAGTGCCTGAACGGAGATAAAATACCCCAGGACAGCAGCTGGAGAGTGGGTGAGTGTTCGCTAAGTGTTTTATTGCCCTTTGTCAAATCTGCCCATTCCACTTCCTTGAACATTAGATCAATAAAAAGGCTGACTGGTCTTGAGGGGTGTGTGTGTGAAATCAAACCTACCACCTCTGAGTTTTACCTGTCATCAGAAGTCCTACAAGGTGTTCATTTCTTCGTGGTTTCCAGAACTGCCTTCGTTGTCTTAACTGCAAACAACATATAGTTTACTTGACCTGAGCAGTTATATCCTCACAATAGTTTCTCTAGAGCTTAATAAAGGTAAACTTGGCCAAAGGCCAAGTGAATATCAGTAACAATTGCAGCCTGCAGACAGTTCAAGGTTTAGGGCTGTACTGCTCAGCCCTAAAGATGACAATGTGAAAAAGAACTATTTCTGCTTTTGAGAAGATCTTGGGATTTGTATTCACTGATTCAGGATTGGACAGTGGCCTGATAGATGGGGTTTGTATTGTTAGATCCTGTTTTTTTGTCCCAAAGATCTTGTCTTATATACCCCTATAAATGCATGGCTGGTGAAATATTAACTATAATAATAATAGTGATTTTGGCATTTGTTTTATGCCTGAGGCTCAAGTTACATGTAATGGTGCAAACCCATGTGTTTGAAACTGGGTCTGTCCTAATTGCATATGCAACGTAGGGTGAGCTGCAGACTGACTGATTTCCAAGTTCAAAAGGAGAATGTGGGTGAAGTAACTGATCCTTCCCCTTCCCATAGTTTAAAGGTAAAGTGTGCCGTCGAGTTGGTGCCGAGTCGACTCCTGGCGCCCACAGAGCCCTGTGGTTGTCTTTGGTAGAATACAGGAGGGGTTTACCATTGCCATCTCCCTCACAGGATGAGATTTCATACTTCTCATCTTTCAGCATCTTCCTATATGGCTGCTGCCCGATATAGGTGTTTCCCTTGGTCTGGGAAACATACCAGAGAGGATTTGAACTGGCAACCTCTGGCTTGATAGCCAAGTCATTTCCCCGTTGCGCCATTAGGTGGGATGTGCCAAAACATGATTCAGAAACTAAATGGTGGGGCCCATTCCTCTTTATAAACGAGAGCTTCCCCATGTCAAGGTCTGGCCAAATGCCAGGGAAGTTCACGGCTTGGCTGAACGCTGTCGACTGAATGACGTACGTTGTTTTTCAGCAAGGAGTAGACGGCTGGTGGCAGGATTTATAGTGGAAGCCGATAGCTCCCAGCTGGCAATAATTCACGGCTTATCAGCCTCCAGCAAGAGGCGTTTGCTTCTTCTAATAGATTCTAATTGCGTTTTGCGTTTAGTGCGCCTGCGTTGTTGTGGTGTCAGTGTTTCATTGCATAGTTCCGATTGGTCCCCCACGCCTTCTGCTGACTCAGCTCTAAATCATTAGTTGGATCCACCACAGCCGTTTCATGAACGCTGACAGCCGGGCTCTGCCCCTCAGACACTCCTGAATCGGCAGGAAAGTTGACAGCTTCCCCTTCCTCCTTGCTGTCAGAGCTCGAGGGCGTGACACCCCAGCCCCTCTCCCAGCCCCTCTAAAGCAAAAAGAGCAAGTCCATACCTGCTCCTCCTCCGATGGCTGCCATCGCCATACTCCCGGCACTTGCCCTAGGATTAACTGTGCTTATCTCCCAGCTGCCCCTGCACCTGACCCCAGCATGCGCATGGTCTCTCAGCATGTGCGCTGGCCATTTGCATGGTTTCCAAAACGTTTACAAGTTTACTTGACCTGAGCAGTTATATAAAAACAGAATTCCTTGCAACAGCTTCTCTGGAGCTTCCTAAAGGTAAATTTGGCCAAAGTGCAGGTCAGTAAGAATTGCAGCCTCTCTTTGAAAGGGGCTGGGGAAGCCCTCATTTTTAAAGGGAGGTGCTCTGCGATTTGGCTTCAGAATCGCGTTTCGGCACATCCCTACCCCTCAACAGATCACTTTCGAAGTGACTGTTCTGCTGCCACCTTGTGTTCCAGCCCGGCTCCAATACCCTAGTACCAGGGAGGAAAATGTAGCGATGAGGAAAATGCCTGTGAGTGGGGAGGGAAACTGGGGAGGGTTTAGCTCTCCTCATCTATGTGTCCTTTTGCTCTTAACATTGGCCTCCCACCTCCTGCTTTCCAGTTGATTGGGTAAACTGCCACAAAGCTGCTGTCATTTGTAGTTTGACCTTGAGGTTTATTCCAGTTAGCCCCTGCAGGACTCACCGTTTTGAGCATGAATTCTCCAAACAGGCCAGCCCCAACCAACCCAGCCCAAGTTCTTTCTGCTGCTCTGCTACAGTGCTGTGGCTCTTTAGGGAACATCACGGTAGCCATGGTGTCTTTGCATCACAGTGGATGGCTGTAGCCATTCTGTACTGCTTTTGGCACTAGAAAATGTAAAATAAATGTGGAACAGGATGAAAGTGCACTAGTAATTCAGAATACGCATGATAGAGTGAAGGTTTGGGCTGATAACACACACTCACACAGAATAAATTTCTAAAATAAGCTTAATAGTTCAAATTGAAGAAATGGCTGTTGCAAGATATGTGTGTATCATCCATGCTATACATATATAGCATGTCGATCTATACTAAATTGTGGGAAATGCCTAGTGTTGTAACCCTGGGACACATGTGACAGACGTGTTTTGCTACATTATTATTTATTTATTTTCACAAATTTCTGTACCACCCATCCAATTTAATGATTTACAATATTGACATAAACTCATTTAAAATCCATCTAGATATTATTAAAAGCTAGGATGAAGAGGTGGGTCTTCATGGCTCTCTTGAAGGCATCCAGAGATGATAAACCTCTTATTCCTATGGGGAGCTCATTCCACAACCTAGGGGTGGCTACTGAAAATGAAGATGAGCTCTCCTGATGATCTTAATGAGCAGTGAGGGTCTTGCAGAGAAGGTTGAGGCTGGGGTTGCCCTTCAGGGAGCTCACATTTGTCATGGTAGCCAGCGTTGTCTTGGACAACATGTGCATTGGTTGTTCATGCTTTACATCTTTACACTCATGCCCAGGAGTCCTGATACATGTAGTTCTAAAGACATGTATTTCATGGATGTATCTTGTATTCCCATGGCAAATATTCCTGAAGTCTGGAGTGGCTCATTGATAGAGCCTTTCCCCTGTCATAAACCAAGGCTGTCTTCAATCTGGACTGAGCTGTATCTCAGTCCAGATTGTCAGAAAGTTAGGTCTCAACCGTGTCCTACTGAAATTAATGGAAGTTGAGTTAGTCATGACTGACTAGTCTGATTTCAGTGATGCTCAGTCATGGCTTACTTCTCAGATCTGCCAAGATTCTGGCACTTCAGTCCTCATCTGGGAATGCTTGCTTGATGGTGCCACTGTGCATCAGTAGCTGTAGTTCAGATGAAACGGAGCCTGGCACAATTCTCTTGTGTAGGATGGGGTCTGTGCTTCTGTTCTCCAGAGCAGAAGGATGGCCCCCACTACACATGCATGAAGCAGTAACTGCAACCTTGTCAGGGCAAATATTGTGCTAGTGACATAAGGGAATCCCTGTCTTTCAGGAGAGTTATATGGGTCACTGCCACTGATGAAGATAAAATGCATACATATGCCTCATGTAGACTTCTCTCTCTGAGCAGGTTGGCTTGTAAACTTTTATGAGCCATTTCTGTTCAGTAATTCCAAGGGGCTTACCTTGTATTATTGCAAGGCTTGGTGGGCATTTCTCAGCTCCTTTTGCTCTGGATGAGAACTGCTGTTATGCCCTCGTAGGGAGAAACATGAACAGAAACAAAACAAGGGGATATCATCAGTTTTCCTTCTTCTTGCAAGTTAGGCCACGTGCCTATCTGGCTTGAAACATGACTCCAGATATGTCCACATAATGCTTTCCTCCTTGAGGTACCCCATCTTAGTCTTTTGAAGTGGAGAACCTGGGTTTAGGTGTCTACATGAGAGTGCACCAGAAACAAAGCACAAGTTCAGTTTACCTTCAGCAACAGAGCAAGAATAACTAAAATGAGAGGTTAAATTCCAAGCTCACTCCCAAGTATGAGCTTCTTCCTCTTGACCATCTTTTACACCCTCTTCTGTCATAACTGGTCTTGTGAGAGCAGGTCTTGTGGTAGCAAGCATGACTTGTCCCCTTAGCTAAGCAGGGTCTGCCCTGGTTGCATATGAATGGGAGACTAGAAGTGTGAGCAGTGTAAGGTATTCCTCTTGAAGGATGGAGCTGCTCTCGGAAGAGCAGAAGGTTCCAAGTTCCCTCCCTGGCATCTCCAAGATAGGGCTGAGAGAGATTCCTGCCTGCAACCTTGGAGAAGTCGCTGCCAGTCTGTGAAGACAATACTGAGCAAGATAGACTGGAGGTCTGACTCGATATATGGCAGCTTCCTATGTAACTGCCTTGAAACAGCATGCCCTGGGATGTCTGCTTAACACACCTTAAATTGTCCAAGCAAACCTTAGGGCTGTCCTCACAATTATTGTAAGGGTAAGGGAATCTACCTAACCTGTGTGAGGGAGCTGAGTGCAATCCTGATATCTGATTGCGTGTTAGATAAAAGCCAGGTCAGAGATGGGAAGTTTGCTCATCTGTCAAGCCCCAGCTGGGTATTTGTTTTATTTATGTATTTAACATATTTATATACCGCCCCCAACCTGCGTCCCTGGGCGATGTAGTAGGATTTTCCCTCCTACCTTGTTCTGAAGCTGGGGATGGAATCTGGGTAGAGTGTGTTCATCCTACCCATCTGTGGCTGGTCAAATGAGCAAGCTCCCTGCCTCTGATCCTGCTTTTATCTAACACATGATCCAGTATTGGGAGTGCTCACAGCTCATGAACTAGGGTTGGAGGCTTCTCCTACCTTTAGTTCTGATCATGAGGGCAGCCCTATGGAGTGTGTGTGTGTGTGTGTGTGTCCGCGCACGTGCGTGCACACACACACACACACACACACACACACACACACACACACACACCTCTCCCCACCCCCTCATCTGTGCCTGTGAGGGCGCTCTGTGGCTTCTCCCTCTTTAGGCTCCTCTTCATGTTGTAAGGCACTGCTACCATGTGGCTTGCTGCCGTGCAGTTGAGTAATTCCAAAAGCCCCAAGCCAAATGAGAGGCATGGGAGGGAGCTGTGTTCTGGAGTCTTTCTATGTAATTTGGAGCTTCTGGTGTTGTCATTGTGTGGGAAGGAGCCATGCTGCTGTGGTTCCCATCTGGCCAAGGGATCCTTTGGCAGTGTCCCTGATTGTGTTCCCTTGTCTCCAGGTGGAGGTTCTGGATAATCCACCTTGGTGTCTTGCATGCTGCCTCATCCTGGCTCTGTCCCATATTTTTAAAAACCCAGCAACTGCATTTTATTAATGGTGTGTGTTGGCCTCTGACCTGTTCCTGGAAAGGATAGGATGGCAATACTGCACTTTATACATTGTATACAGCTTAGGCAGCTGGAGCTGAATGCCAGTGATTAAACCTTGAACTTTAGCCATCGGATTGCATATTTCTTCCTATACAACAGGGGCTCCCAACTTGGGTCCCCAGATATTGCTGGACTACAATTCCCATCACCCCAGCCACAGTGGTCTTGGGCTGTTGTGGCTGGGGATGATGGAAGTTGTAGTTCCACAACATGGGCAGGGGGCAAATTTGGGAACCACTTCAATAAGGTAATTCCACCTACCCCTGCAGGAGTTCTCCATCCTTTCTAATGCTGGAACTTGGGCTTTCTGAACATTTATTTGATGTTAATAGTTCTCTTTCCTAGTGAGAGAATTCTCAGGGGGTCTTATCCCATTTGCCTCAACAGGGTGACTTCTGTCTCTCTGCCAAAGTGATTTTTCTCCCAGCTGATCTCACTTCCTATATTGGAACCCCCTTGGGAGAAAAATCATCTTGGCATCTTGACTGCAAGAAGGTAAACTGCGTGGGAAGGGGGTCTTACCTTCCCACCAGCATGTCCAGTCTGGCCTGATTGAAAACTCTGAGCATACTCGTTTGCAGCACTGGTTTATTTAGAAACTCGGTCACCCTGATGATAAAGATATTTCACACTATCATATATACAGTCCCTTTCCTCAATCAGCCAAAGTCAGTAGGAGTCTTGCCAAACTCTTAGTTTTTTCTTTCTCCTAGGATAACTGGGAAGGAGCCCTGGTCTTGCAACAGTGAGCATGATTTGGCCCTTTTCTTAAGCAAGGTCTGCCCTGGTCTGCATTTGACTACATATGAACACTGTTTGCTGAAAGATATTCCCCCCTTAAGCTGGGAATGGGGCTGTAACTCAGTGGTAGAGCATCTGCCTGAATGCAGACTGTCTCAGGATCGCACCTTGGCATCTCCAGGAGGCTTTACAGACAGGGCTTCTACCCCATATCTCCTTCGGGAGAAAGTGTGTGTTCACGCACCAGCCAAACTTACACCGAAGTCCCTTCAAGATCCTTGGAACCACTCAACGCACAAGTTGGGCTTTGGTCTTGCGAATTATAGCTTACCTCAAGGTATTTCCAGGTTTTAAAAAATGCTGGTTTTAAGCTACTTTTTCTGAAAACACAGAGGCAAATAGGGAGAGGCACTGACAGAATCATTAGCATGATAAGAGGGATACTATCTTTGAAATGCAGATGTAGCTCTTTAGTAATCTCTCTCCCTCCCCCCCCCCCATTGGCTAGAAGGAAAACACGGACGCATGCCGTGTGAACCTACAAAAACCAAAACTGAGAGCAGAGGGGAGGGGCTCGATGCCACGAGTGTAATTCGAAGTGGTTTCGCTGAACATTTACCCTGCAGCATGAAGCCATGTGCGAATAACTCCCTGGTAGGACTGACTCCTGCCTGAAACCTTGGAGAGCCATTGCCAGTCAGTGTAGACAATACTGAGCTAGATGGATCAATGATCGGAGTCAATAAAAGGCAGCTTCCTGTGTTCCTAGGAGATTCTAGCTTGTGTTTTTTCTTCTGCTGCTGTAGGAAACAGCAACAGAGGAATATAGCCTACCAGTTAATAAAATTATTGGAAGACGGTGTGAAGTAAAGTGGAGGGAGAAGGGCAAGGAATGGAGGCCACCACTGCCTTCAGGATCTTTTGGATGCACAAAAAATGCAGCAGCCCCTAAGAGTAGTAACAGAGTCTGACAGATCTCCTATAATTTGAGCTTGACTGCTGTTCTTATGATTGAAGTCTTTTGTTGTTCTTAAATTTTCCAATTTGTACAGCACTTCTAGTTTCACCTCAAGGTGTGAGCACGTCGACAAGGGAAATAAATGTACATCTGCAGCAGAACCAATTTGACAGACATCCAGTCAGTCAGAGAGTACTCCCAAGAAAGCTGCCCAAAAGTCACAGCAAATGGTTGATCTGCCCCGAATTCTGGGCAGTTGTGGGAGCAATGCAGAACCCAGGGGGCATGCACTTGGATCTGAGAAGAGGACTTTCCTTGTGCATTTGCTTTTCATTGGTGTGTGTCTGCCATGGTGAAGTATATGGTATTTCACTTCTTTCTGGGACTGTGGACTCTAATGCCATAAGCTCTTGTGTTTCTTCATTTGCTTGTTGTCTATACCAGGGGTTCTCATCCCATCACTTGAGAGCACTGAGGAACATACATGAAGAAAACTTGCTGTGTCCTTGGCAAATTGGTGCTTGGGAGGACCAGAGAGAGAGGCTGTTTGAATAACAGGTATATGAAATAGGCCCAGCAAATTTCCTGTCTTAATTGGGCAACTGCAGGGGTGCTACTTGCAGTCAATGGAAGATAGGGAGCTGGTTGCATTAGCAATGTATGTGGGAGGGTGAGCAGCAACATGTGTGCTGCTATTGCAGAAACAACCTGGCTGGGGCATTCCTCCCCGTTCAACTTGCCTTCAAGACTGTATAATAGCATATAGCTGCTAGGGAGCCACTGTGGTGATCACTTAACGAACAATGAAATGGTTCTTTCCCCAGTTGTTACTCCACTCAGTTGTGGTGTGTTGAGTAGGGAAGAACAGCACAAGCGATTGGCCAATGCTGGTATTAGCTTAGTATAGGCAATATGAGGGACTCTGTGTTTGGGCCTTACTTCTTCATGATGCTATCAGTCATTTTCTCTCTCTCAGTGCTATTTTGCAACTGCACTGTAAAGACCTATTTAAACATTACATCAGGCCTGCTCAACTTTGGCCCCCTAGTTGTGTTTGGACTACAACTCCCATAATCCCCAGCTACAGTGGCCATTAGCCAGGGATTATGGGAGTTGTAGCCAACATCTGCAGGAGGGCTGAAGTTGAGCAGCCCTGCATACAGGCACCTCTTGCCTGTGGGCTACTTGGAAGCATCTGGTGGGCCACTTTGTTCAACAGGATGCTGGACTAGATGGGCCTTCAGCCTAATCCAGCAAGGCTGTTTTTAAAATAAATGCATGTACAACCATTCACAAAACACAAATGTATGTGTACAGACACCTTATAGGTTTACATTTGTGTTTTGTGAATGGTTGTACATGCATTATTTTAAAACTGTACTTGGATACAGGACCCCTCATATGCAGGGTACAGATTGGAAATGTACTACTGTATGTGCGTACAGAACTGTACATGAATATATTGTACATAGATTGTGTGTTAAATGTAATATTGGAATATGACTACTATCAACCTTTTTCAAGGTCTCTATCCCTTTATTTAAGTTTTTATCTCTGGTTTCAGAGTGTGCAGAAATGCTGATAGGTATGCATTTGGAGGCTTGCCGCTGAATAATGCATTCAGAAATATCACTGGACAGTCACAACATTGTTGTGCTTTATTTCTCCTGAGTGCTGGTAGATTATTGTGTGTTTGAATGATTCCTCTGATCAGAACTCCCTGCTCACGAAAAACGTTCATGTCTGTGAGAAACATTATATTTACTGTCAAGTGTGCCCTCTGTTGGCTGTGTATCTAGGGCCATGATATGACAGATGTCTCATCTAGTGTGGGTCGGGTTCTACCTTCTACACCAGGGGGTGTACAACTGGAGTATGTATCTGGGCTAGAAATGATGTTGGCCAAATACTGAACCCAGTCCTTGCAAAGTTCAGCAATTATTGCTAGGAAATGGAGCGCTGTGCATTGCACGGATACCTTTGTTGTCTTTTTTTTGAGGAGGAAGGGGCTAGATAGACGGGAAAAGAGAGTGAATGAGAGAGAGAGAGAGAGAGAGAGAGAGAGAGAGAGAGACGAATTCCAGGCAATAATGGGCAACAAAGACAAGTCTCCATTCCCCTTCCTGGTCTCCTTTGCTCCCCCCCCCTCTCTTTTTCTGTACACTCTGCTTGTATCCCATGTACCCCCTTGGGTGTGTGTACCACACATTTGAGATATAGTGATATAGAGTTCTGCCTACATGATTATCCTAAGCAAGCATTTCGAGATGCCTGCAAGGAGTGTAGTGAGACTTCTATCGGTGTGCACATGAGCCCGTTATCTCTCTCTGGCTTCATTCTGCAACTCCAGCACTGCTAGTATAATAACCTATCTTAAGGATATCATGTAGAGCGTGTGACTGTGTCTGTATATCAAACAGGAAAGAGATAAAGGGAAGGCCTGAATCTCTTTGGTGTACTTTTTCTAAGATTATGTCACTTTCACTCAAGCTATTGCTAGTAAAGATACACATGATGTATCGGTAACCTTGGAGGTAAATGATAGCTTTGGTGTCGGCAGCAATTTCCCCACATGGTAGTTGGCAAGACAGTTCCACAGAGCAGTAGCAGGCTGAGGCAAGCCATTTAAGATTGCTAATTGATTAAGAAGTCTTCCCTGAAACAGTAGAGCGCTCATCCTTTGCAAACAAAAGGTTCCAGATTCAATCCCTGGCATCTCCATGTAGGACTGGGGAAAATCTCCTCCTGAAACCCTGGAGAGGTGCTGTCAGTCAGTATTGGCCCGGTATTGTACCATGTACAGTATTAAGCTAGATGGAAGCATGGTATAAGGACTTGGTATAAGGCAGCTTCTGAAGTGCTTACAACCACCTAGTAAAGTGTGTAAGGATTACAACAAAGCAGTACATGTGAAATGCTTTGAACTCTCAAAAGCACAGTATAAACATGTTGTTGTTGGTTCAAATCACACTTAAGCTTCATTTTAACTATAGATTCTGCAGAGTTTGCTCACTGTGCCTCTGCTTTTCCAGGCCAGAGTGTTACAGAGGAATAGCTTTTGTATAAAAAATTTAATACAATAGCCTAACCAAACTGTACATAGGAACATAGGAAACTGCCATATACTGAGTCAGACCATTGGTCTATCTAGCTCAGTATTGTCTTCACAGACTGGCAGCGGCTTCTCCAAGGTTGCAGGCAGGAATCTCTCTCATCAGCCCTATCTTGGAGAAGCCAGGGAGGGAACTTGAAACCTTCTGCTCTTCCCAGAGTGGCTTCATCTCCTGAGGGGAATATCTTGCAGTGCTCACACATCAAGTCTCCCATTCATATACAACCAGGGCAGACCCTGCTTAGCTATGGGGACAAGTCATGTTTGCTACCACAAGACCAGCTCTCCTCTCCTAACTTGCCCTTTGGGTGTCCTGAAAATAGCCTGGCTTAATAAGCTTCCAGGACACAGCAAATGGGTTCCCCTGAGGCATAACCACAATTGAACAAATAGGGGTGCACAAATGTCCCTGGCCCCCTAAGTAAGGGAGGGCCCATCTGTTGAGTGACAGCATGCTCTTTGCACCTCTGGTCGGGGAGGCAGCACGGCCCTATCTTCATTTTTTGCCCAGGGCCCACTCCAACCTTGCTATGTCTCTGGGATTCACACGTCTGCAGTTTCCTAAAACTTCCATCCCCTTCCTGGCACGAGAGAGAGACTTGAGTATCAAGAAACTGGCATTGAATACATGTACCTGATCTAGGCAGGTGTCAGGAACTGGCTTCTTCAACCATTTATACCTTTGGGGAGTACCAGCTTTGAAGTCAGTTTGGGTGTCAGCCACTAAGTAACTCAATATTACTACTTTCAAGTAGGGATGTGCAAATTGATTTGGGTACAAATTGATTTGTACCTGAATCTAGCTGATTCGGGTGATTTGGAGACAGAACAAATCTCTCCTGTGGTCCATTGGCTAGATTTGGGTCCAAATCGAATTGCGCTGGATTAGATTTGAATCGATTCAAGATTCAGATTCCTCCTATTAATTCCCCCAGATTCCCAACTTTCATAAAGAAAGAAAGAAAGAAAGAAAGAAAGAAAGAAAGAAAGAAAGAAAAAGCTGAGTTCCAGCCCTTGTACAAGTGGAGTTATGGAGCAAAATGTGTGGTCACTATTTTTCAAGTGTTTGGATTCTTTGGTGTCTAATAACCTTTCTTCATCATGAATCTCAGTGGGGAAATGACTTGACTAGCAAGCCAGAGGTTGCCGGTTCGAGTCCCTTCTGGTAAACACCTATATCGGGCAGCAGCGATATAGGAAGATGCTGAAAGGCATCCTCTCATACTGTGCAGGAGGAGGCAATGGTAACCTCCATTTGGTATTCTACCAAAGACAACCACAGGGCTCTGTGGTCTCTAGGAGTTGAACCGACTCGATGGCACACCTTTATAAGTGGTCAGAATTCCTCTGAATCCAAATCGAATTGAATCAAATCCAAATCGAACCTGGGGTGATTCACGGGGACAGATTCAAGCACAAAACAAATCAGGGGTAATTCAATTCGGGCACCAATTTAAAAAAATCAATTTGTGCACATCCCTACTTGGGAGTTACTCTAAGGGCTGCTTTATTTCAATAGGACTTGTTTGAGTAATTTAGTCAGAATGTCAGCCAGTTCTTCCTTTGGCTAATCTGAATCTGAAAGCAAGAGCCAACTTATTAAGGATTTACAGAAGGAAAATTATGTCCATTTGGTGCTGGGACGGTGGCGGGGGGGAGGAGAGGGTGGAGAAAGCTACTCTGGTATATTAAACCTGTCAGAATTAATTATTTTGTTCACAAATAGAAATCACCCATCTAAATGTGTATCTTAGCATAGTAATCTAGTTGAGGTTTTAGGGCCAGTTTGTACTGCTATCCATGCAAGCCTGTAGACAGAAGTTGAGCTTGTCTTTATCTTCTCTTCTTCTGTGATTACCTACTCATGTATGTATGTGTGTCTTTAATCAATTAAGATGCTTCTTTTGCACTGAAATGCTCAGGTGAGATAATTTGCATGTTCAAGCCCATTCACGAGAAACACAGCCATGCCTCTCTAGGTTAGGAAACTGGAGATTGAGAGAATGTTTATTTCCAGAAAGAAGAGTGGTTCAAAACCTACTCAGAGCTCTGCCCTTCTGAGAGCCAAATTACTATTACTGCTCCTACAGCTACTATGAATATTTATGTACTGCTTTATAAAATGCTAGTCTTTCTTTTTTTAGAGTTATGGAAAAATCTTACTTTTGACAGATCTGGCAGTATTTCTTCAATAGTGTGAAAGGCAAAGTGGCATCAATGTTTTATATGAGGATTTGGATCTATGCATATCCTAAGCTTTCCTGATTATTTTTCTGATCCAACTAAACTGCTTATCCAGTCTATGTTTTTCTTTAATAAGTGACCAACCCTCATCCTTAATTCCTGCCTTCAAGCCCTGCAGACCTCACTTTCCCCCCTTGTCTGAGGAGAAATGTATCCTCCCCGCCTTCGCCTCAATTCCAGTTGACCATTGCTTTCTCCTTGGCACAAGAAGCAGGCTAAGGAGCAATGTCACCCACTTCTGACCTGGTGAGGAGGTGGCACTAATTGCCACCCCTGTGCTTAGGCTCTTCAACTTCATCCACCCCTGATTTCTCCACTTTTCCTCCTTGCAGGGGACAGAATGGAGCAACAGGAAGTTCAAGTCTAAACTTCCTGTTGTTCCATCCCCACTCCCCCTGCAGTGAAGAAGAGCAAAGAAATTAAATGGCAATGCAGCAAGGGAAAGGAGAAGGAGCCTGAGAGGTGGTAACCTGTTGAGGCAGTGGAAGAGTTGTGGGTCCCTGTGATGGAATGTACATATAGGAGCTGGAGAGTGAGTATGTGAGAGTGTGCATTGCCATAGTAACCAGGCACAGAATATTTGGGGGCAGGGATTTAAATAAGAACAACTGGAGTTGGAGCTAGTTGGAGCTGATAGATAGGAATGAGAGGTTGGACAGAGTGTAGCAGAGAGACTGGTTTATGTGATCTGAACAAGTGAGATTGTTCAGGGGTTTATGTGATACTTGATTGGCGAATGTGTGGAGACTGTAGAACCAGCCGTACACTAGGGCAGTATTCTAAAAGTGGGGGAGTATTAAGCCTGGGAAAGAAATATTGAATGTGAAAGCTGCCCAGAAGTGAAATCCCCTGGTGACCGACAAGAAGGTTTGAGTTGATTCATTAAGTCTGCAAACCAAGTTTTATTTACCTCTGTCCCACTTCTCTCACCTCCCTAAAATGTTACATTTTATCAAGAAGGAAAAACCACTCTGATAGACTTAAACAGCTGACGTACTTGGCAACTTTGTAGAGAAGTTTGTACCCGGCCTTGTTTTTGTTCTACACCTCAAGTTCTGTTTCATTTGTACACTGAACATATACGCCTATCCTGCATTCACAAGGCTACGTAACCAAAGTGCTGAGTACTTAGAGAAGGGTAATAAGTAATCATATAGTGGCAGTGAAAGAAAGAAAGTAAAAACTGAATAAATTCCCAGAATCTGGAGACTAAGTTGTAATAAAACAACACCTCCCTGGACTTCAGAAGGGTGTCAGGATGGGTTCCTGACTGTGTCCCTGCTGCTACTGACTCCAATCTGCCTCCTGAGGCTCATGGAAGAGCCAGACCTGATTCTCCGCCTCTGTGCAGCTTGTTTTTCAGAGGATATAATAATTATTTTCTCTCGGTTAACTTAACTGGTTTCATGCTGCTGATGCCTGTCTCTGTTTTATAGACTCCCTCAGCAACCACTCGTTTGCATTCATATGGTCTGAATTCCACACACTATTAATGAATCCACCCTTATCAATGCATCTTTAATATCTCCAGAATGGCAACTGATGGTTCCTTTAAATTGGCGTAGTATGCTATCAATACCTTCTCTTGTTGCTTGATTCTGGGTGAAAAATATATCTTGCTACTCTTTGTTTCTTTCTGGGGCTGCAGTGAGCATCAGAACAACCGTTATTGTAGTCGGGTTATGCTGTGCTTGGGGAATGACTCAACACACTAGCCCTATTCACAAGTTATATTCAGTGCACATACAATCTTTGTACAGTATATGCACATACAGTTATTCATACATCATGTTCAGCACATGTACAGTAAGCTCTGAAGGCAGGGACACTCAGAAAAGGGTCTTAACTGGTTTCTCCCAGGAAATAAAATGTTTTTAGGTGTGGACTAAACGTGAAGAGTACTAGTAGATGGCACTGCCAAGATATCTAAACCCGGAAGATAAGAATTAAAGGAAGGTGGAGTGAACTCTCTGTGTAAATAATACAAGCAAGTCACAGGAGATGATTGAGTATAATACATACCACCACGGGCATTCCTTGGGCAATCTTTCATGCTGACTGCTAGTTGTATAGTGCTGGCTTTCTTCCTTTTCCCCGTCTATATTGTCAGAGATATAACAATTGCCATACTTTATTTTATTTTTCCCTATGTGAGCAATTAAGAAGTAGAATCTGGAAAGCTTTTATGTTTTGTCCACTCCGTCTTAAACTCCACCTGGGTTAAAATAATGTAGATACGTTGCATATGTTTATGAGCCAGAACATGAGCCAGAGCTGGGGTGGTCAGTACCATAGGGCGGAGGGGGGCAGGGGAGAAATGGTCACTGGTTTTTGACAAGGTCTGCACCCCTAGAGATAGAAAATAGATGATAGCATTGCAAGACTTTTCAGCTTGCAGTGTGTTGTCATGCTTTTATTGTCCTGATCATCCGGCCTGCAACGGACCAAATTCTATAGCTTTTCTCACACAATTGCAAAAGTTTTTTAAAACCACTATAAAACTTTATCAGTGTTGTCAGAGGAATGGAAATGAAAAGTGGCAGGAATGTCCTCCAACTCTAACCCTTTACTTGGTGCAAAAATGACTGCAATTTTACCCTAATCATTTGGAGGTAGGAATAAAGAAGGGGTGATAACACCGAGAAAGATGTAAGCGTGACAGAGCTATTGCCAATTTTCCATTTCTAGTGGGGTAGAGATTGCCAAAAATCACTATGAGCATTCATCCCTTGAGATGACTCTGATGATCAAAATATGTGGTCTTGGCTCATGGACTGTAGGTGAGACAGATTGTAGAAGACACAATTGGATATTCATATGTGCTCAATCCATTCAACAAACAGGGGATGCATACAGAAATGTTGCAGGAGCAGCAGCCATAGCTGAAGAGCAAGGAAAAACAGAAGTGGGACTCAACTTTGCAGGCATATTCCCTCTCTCCTGCTTGCTAACTATCTTGGATGGATGTTTTGTATGCCTCCACACCTGCCTTATTCAGCTCTGTCTATGCATCTCATTCCTAGTTTTTGAGCTGCTCTGCTGATTTTTGTCTATGTTTTGGACCTCTGCTTTGACCGTGCACTTGGCTTCCCTTAGACTAGAACCTGCTGCTTTTGGTCTCTTTAAGAAGCAGCAGCAAACTGAAGTGATGACTTTGAGATGCAAGGGCACATGTAGTGCAGACTCAAATAAGTTACTAATAAACTGCAGCTGGATGCGAGTTCTATACACACATCTTTGGAGCTCAAGGACTGCAATTCTTGTTTGTCCTAACCCACCTTGTGTTTTCCATGAGGAAGTTTCATCTGTTTCTTGCCATCTGGACATATTGGCCTGATGTCCATCGAGGCTGGCTAAAAGCAGTTGGTTTTTAACCAACAGTGAACATAAAAGTCCTTTGATCTCAGCACTATAGATGTTTGATTTAGCTGCCCTCCCTTATATGGATACAGACATAGAGCAGGTGAAGGTATTACTGAAGCTGGTTAACCGCTGCAAATAAGGAGTTGCTATGTTCAAATTAGGCCACCTATTGACGCAGTGGGGAAATGACTTTACTAGCAAGCCAGAGGATGCTGGTTTGAATCCCCGCTGGTATGTTTCTCAGACTATGGAAAACACCTGTATCGGGCAGCAGCGATATAGGAAGATGCTGAAAGGCATCATCTCATACTGCACAGGAGGAGGCAATGGTAAACC